>NC_056003.1:115049595-115406997 GCF_018446385.1 Zingiber officinale | reverse complement strand
TGAAAATAAATGAAAATCAAGTTAAGCATATAATGGATGAAAATAAGTAAATAACATTATTTCTTTCTATAAATTATGTTAAAAAACAAGAATAATGTAGAATGAAAAGGGGAAAGGGACGGTGGTGAAAAGGGGAGGAGGGGAAGGAAAGAGGAAAACTTTCCAATATTTTGTTTACTCAAGAAGAGGTGATCCAAGAAAAAAACAAGAGTTTATGGCATAACTAGCCCTTTGACCATATTGTTACCAAGATATGCAAGATTAAACTACTATTTCCAACACTTTCACCCTTTAATCTTACTGAAATCAATAATACCTCCACTATTTGATCGCAAATTGCTGCTAAAAGCACGACATATATATCACTAATATCAGGATGCTTGTAGATTAATTGATGTAGAATTCATTCATGCAATAAAAGGTAAAAAAAAAACATCATTCATTCATGTTGATCCTAGAGAATGCAATCAATCAAACACCTTGTGTATCACCATGAGAATTATTAAACAGCCTCAAAGTGAAATGGGCAAACCGACAGAGAATATCTTTTCCAATCCAACATTTTAAAGCATCACGTTGCATGGCACAAATAATGCAATTTAATGATTAAACACAGTGACAATTTTACTATCAGAAAAGTGTCTCATGCCGACATGATTAATAATTGGAAGCACGAGACTCACCGTATTTGAGAGGATTAATGACGAAGTCGAATAGCTGGGCGTAGAAGTCAGCATAACGAATTGATACAGCCGGGTACTTCTTCCGGAAGCGGTCCAGCTGCCGCCGGAGCGCCGCATTGTGGTACCATGACAGGGCGTTGAACCTTCTCAGGCAGCCGGTCCGGCGGCCGTACTCGGTTGGATCAGAGGACTGATAGAGCGTGAGATACAGGGGGAAGCAGCCAACCGGCAGCACCGAAGGAACGATGAGATCAACAGCGCCAAGGCCAATCAATCGCTGTTTCAGTCAACAATCCACTTCAATTTCAGGATCTGGGGCTTAGAGGGGGGAAAAAACATATTTTGCTTACTTCAATGCCTTCGGCGACAGCTCGAGTGACATGGGGCACAAAGGAGCTCACTTTAGTGATGGACCATCCACCGAAAAGCCCAGTGTTGTAGTCGTTGCCCCCGAACTCTCCGATGACCAGAAGGGATTTGCTCAGGAAATCCCTGCATTCTGCAAGAGGAATCCTACAGGAATCAAGAAGAGAGTTAGCTGGGCGAAAGATAGCGCCAGTGGAGAGACCTTGGGGCGAGCCGCAAATGGAAGGCAGAAGCTTCTGGAACCGATCGATCTGCTCGTGGAGGGAGGCATTCACATGGAGCCCTTGGCTGAGGCCACGACGGTGGAAGAAATCGAAGGACAAGGCCGGGGCAGCGATGAAGGCGAAGTTAGCGCCGCTGTGGAAGCTCGCATTGCTGGCGGTGTTGGGCGGCAGGTGCGGCAGCCCGATCCCCTCGGCTACATGAAGACGAACGAAGAGAGAGGCATCAGAAAGGAGGGAAAGGGGGAGAAGGGGAGGGATTAGGGATTTACCGATGAAATCGATGATGAGGCGGCCATCGGAGCAGCGTCCGGTGTGGTGACCGAAGTAGGTCATGCCATATGGGAGGCCGGCGAGGACGACGTTGCCGGTGTCGGAAAGGGAGTCGCCGAAGTTGAAAAGGGCATTGTAGCACTGGGCGGAGGCGAAATGGGAGTAGCAGCAGACGAGGAAGAGGAAGAAGGAGAAGGGGAGCTTATCCATTGCCGCCCCTGTTTTCTCAAGTGTGTTTTTTTTTGGCTGTTCTTCTTATAAAATCTTTGTTTTGGCCGTCATTAATTTGTTAATTAATAACGTCCCGTGAGATTCGGGAACCTTTTTTTCGAACCCGAGATTTTAAGTAGACTTTAAATTAATTCGGTGGGAGTAATGGAGTGAGTGTTTGACTAACAGTTGATTCACAGGAGTAGACACGATCTTCCAGGTTGAGTTAGGTAAACGCAGAAGTTCTGACCGATCATGACCAAGATAAAGATAGAAGTCCGTCAAGATTGACCTAGACAACACCAAAATATCTTCAATTTCTGACAGTAAAATTCTGTCCAAGTTCCTTGTCCTGCCTGTTCTGTATAATGGTCATTTTTCAAAACAAAACTACTCGTGATTTAACTCATTACAAATGACCATGAGATCGATTATATTGGACGTCCATTGATCTAAAGATAGACAGGTGAGAAATTTACGAGGAATGAACTCGTAATAAGAAGAAATCGTAAGAGAGTGAATATTACATAGTAAGAAGGTGTAGAGAAGTGAACTCACACAAGTGCATGTGATCGAAATAAGATTTTTTGCGAACCGTATGTAGTCGAGCAGTCGATCCGACATATTTTGAATATTATTAATATTATTTTATCTTTACTATTTGTATATATTATCCTCATTAGGGATGCAAATGAATAGAGCTGATTCATGAATTTTTTGAGCCGATTAAAAAAAAAGTATTCAAATCGTATTTAAAATTATCAAATTTATGCTAAACTTGAATATACTTGATAATTTTTTGAGCCAAATTCGATTATTCACAAATCGTTCACGAACTGAATTTGAATTCAATTTTAATTATTTTAACTTAAATATATTTCAATTAAAGTTCAAATAATTCGAATCGAATTTAAATTTAAGTTATTTTAAATTATAGTTTAAAATGAGTTTCGAACCATTCAAATCAAGTTGGAACATGAATTTTATTTTGAATCGAGCTCGAGCTAAAAGTGTTTATACTTTTAAGCTTCGAATCGAGTTTCAAATATCATTTACATTTTTCGAGCTCGAACTTAAATATCAATATTTTCATATTATTAAAACTCGAGAATAATACAAACAAATCAAATCGAATAATAAAACTATGAATCAAGTAACCAATCAAGTGTCGTCCCTTGGACTACCTAGTTGAAACAATCATTTGTAAGGATTTTATCAAATATATCTAGGTGATAACTTAGCATTATTCTGCTACATCGTAGTCTCAAGGATAACACGGTATTCAGAAAAAAATGATAAATCTAATTAACATCATTGACTAGTCTTGGGGGTGACCGGCCCGACCCCTTGGAATTTTTCCATCGACTATCAAGGTAAATCGGGAAACGTGCGTGACAGATAACCTAGAAGCCCAGCATCATTTGATTGTACATCTCATTTGGAGGAAAAAATTCCTACAAATACGCTATAGCCGGAGATCGAACTGCAGATGACTGAGTGATAATATGGATGTCTTACCACAACACCATAGCTCTAGGACAAGTGACACAGTATTTGAGATACATGCTAAGGAGGATAAATACGGGGCAAACTATACATAAGTCGCAGAAGCCCCTTTCTAGATGCATCTTTGTGAAACAATAAAATCATGGATCTCACGAGATCTATCTTCTGTCCCCAAAATTTCCTGTCCCCGTCTCTCACTTATCGCTCTAGCTCATTGTCGGCGGCCTCCAGCAGCTGGCCGGATCAGAACTATACCTTGGGAGAATGTGAACCCAGAGGGATCGTTGTCGGCACGATCTACACCAAAATCCGGTCGAATCTGAACAAGCTTTCTTCTACCATCGATCCGAACTCATGCTTAGATTCAACCATATTCCGACACCAATCACACCGGCAACGATCCTCTTGGGTTCACCTTCCTCCCAAAATATAATTTTGATCGATCCGATGATCGGAAGCCACTAGCGATGGGTTGGAGGCGACGACTGAAACACGGGACCAGAACAAAATGAAATAGAGGATCCTATTTCAGATCTGGATCATAGAAGCGACATTACAGTTGTCATAAGTTGGCTTTGTTTGCTGATCACTACGTTGATCGGTTTTTTAAAATCACTACTGAAACTAGATTCCTATCTTCTGTTTTTTTCTTCTTCATCCTTTATTTGGAAATTAAGATTATATTAGTGAATTTATTGCAGGATTGAAAATAAGCGATACGGGCGAATATCGTACGTTTAAATTTTTTTTTCTTTTATAAAAATCAAGATAGAGATTCCCAGTGGAAATAATAAAACACAAATAGCTTTGTCGATTGCCTGGCTTGTAGTGTCATCCCTTAGACCGTTTCAACTAGGTAGTTCAAGGGATGACGCTTTGTCAGTTACTTGATTCATACTTCTAAGACTACCATCAACATTTCTTTAAACTAGTGTGATCGTGCACACGTTGTATGTGTAATATAATAATATATAAATTATTTGGATCTTTAAAAATTCAAATTGTTTAAATTTTCTATTGTCACCCTTATAAACCAAGAATTAATTATTTGGATAAGATTCATAGACCAATATAATAGTGACGCTAACGGGTTTCCCTATGTAAAAAATTATTTTAATTTAATATTATACTTGTCTTAGTAAAAAAAAAACTAAGAAAAGTATATTTTTTAACATCGTTGGCCTAAAATATTTATAGAAGTTTATTCGATCATAGTGTTGTCAATTCTAAGATATGGAACTAAAGAGAACTATTTTTTTTTTTATATAAAACAACCAGAGAAAATTAATGATGAGAAAAATTCATAATAATACGCTGTAGCTGAATCTCGAACTCTAGATCACTGATTGTTTCGCTTGTGAAATTACTAATAAACCTTGGAATTATTTTTAGTATAAATAGAAAAAAGGACATTAACGTAAATACATTTTAGGCTTCATCAAAGTTAGTTAGTAAAGGGGAAAATTTTTTAATAAAATAGTAAGATATAATATATAATCATAAGATATTGAGCTTTTAGACTGCCATAGCCAATAAAATTTTTTTACGAAACTAAATCAATCAACTTAAATTTGAGATTTGATGTTACTTGATTAATTATTTTTAAATAGACAAGGCAACAACTGAATCATTTTAGCTGAGACTAAAACTCTGACTCAATGATATTTCAAACTTCGAATTCATCGGTCAACTGATAATTTGGATATGTGAAAAGAAATATGTGATTAGAGAAAAACAAACCGTCCGTGAAGTGGGACAATTCTGAAGCCAACTATGACTTGTTATAAAATGTAATCATTTTTAATTTTTGATAATTCAAATATCCCGTTCTTAAGATTCAATTAATTCTAGAAATAGACGCTCTGACTCATAAACCAACCACCAGCTAAATTTGAAAAGCACGGGTGGACCATAGAGAGGTCCATAACTTCACTGATAGTTCAAACTCCCACTTGAACTACAGAAATGCTATTAGGGCATTTACATTGACATTAACGTGTGAAGCGTTAATGCTTTTTTTATTTTTTATTTTTAATTTATAGGCAATAACTAGTTTAAAGAATTGAACGCGTTAATGCTATAATACAACTAAAATATATCTACGTAGATATTAACGCTCCAAATATAACGGCATTGTGGATGTCCTAAGGAAACAAGTCATGACAAAGATTGATAAGAATGGATGCACTGACGAGCAGAGGTCATTAAAAATTGTAATGATAAAAAAAAACACTGGAGGCATTTAAATAATAATAATGGCTTAAATGGACTAAAAACAAATATATTTATCAACAAAAAGAAAACCGCAAAAATATTGTTAAAGTAGTATTAAACAATTCAACTACACAAAGGAGGAAGTTAAAAAATGCATAAATCAATTCACTCACAAGTCACAATTAGCAGTTCATTTCTGAGTTGTTCCTCTCCAGAGCTATGATGGAAGCCAGCCTATCATGGACCTGTAAACAAGTTTAAAACTTGTCATGAGTACGCGTAGTTTCGATAATAGAAACAAAAACGAAATTTTGTGTGTTTCTTGCCTCTGAGAGTTTAGCCCTTCCTTCTTGCTTTTCTGCACCATCATACCTAAAGCAAAATTAGTTTTAGCTATTGCAACTGTGAAGTCGAAGTTTAACTCGAAGATGAGATATCAAACCAGTCGCGAGGAATCCCAACTTTGTCGCGAGCTGTGTAGTTGAAGGGACCTTTCAGCTCCACGCCGTACTCCTCCAGCAGGTCTTTAAAGTGTAATCGAAACACAAAAAAAAAGGTTTAATCTGATGTGCAGTAGATTTACATTTAGATGAGCAAAACAACATGCTTTTATTTACCCTTGAAAGTAGCACATGGAGTTCTGTCCATCTTTTTGCAAACATGGAGGAACCAGTAGAGTCCAACCGCAACATGTGCCATTTCTTCCTCAGCGATCTTAGTGACTATGTATGATGTTCTTAAATCACCAAAACCTACCAACTTTTGGACAAGTCTTGGTCCTGCATCAAGACCTCTGGCTTCCTGAAAAAGGTTTCACTTGGGATCAACCATTAGATGCACTTGAATGAAATGTGTATCAGGAAGTCTTGATCAAGAGACATGTGGATTGAACAAGCTTTCATGAAGGGTCAAGCTTCAAAGCAGAAAGGGGAAATCTGATGAGCAACATAAGTGAAACGGAAAAAAAAAACCCAACATGAAAAGCTGGAAACACCTGAACTAAAGGGATCACTGCCAAGCGAGCAGCAACATCTTCAGAGGATTTCTCACACTCCCTCCATAAGAAATTGTGAGCCGGCATATCCCCATAGCTGTTCATTGTCAACGTAGGTAATTGTTTGACAACAAATAGGCAGAGAAATGACTTAATTGTAGTAGGCAGCAAGTCATTCTTAACTAAAACTCAGTCATTAGGATTCTTAAACTATCAAAACAAAATTGACTGATAGCTTGATATAAACCATGAAGTAAACAAGGAGAAGCCTCATTCTTGAATCAAGAGCACATGCCCACTGGAAAATGGAATGTACAGATTTCGCATACAAGATGCAACATAGAAGAGAGGTTAATAATTTTGGTTAAGCCTCAATCAAATCACTGCGAGAATATTTCTACTGCACACTATATTGGGACAAGAGCTGAGTGAAAGAAATTGCATTTGACCTATAGTTGATAGTAATGTTAAGTATAGCTACTGATTCTATTCTTTAACAAAAATGCAATGACTTTGGATATGCCATTAAGCTGGGGTCTGTATACAATCTCATTCTCATCAAAAGTATAATTGTCATGTTGTGGTGCACTAATAATTACTTTTGGGATATAGCCTAAAATTAGCAATGTGAATCAAGACATTTTAGCAGCACATTGCAGTTGCTTGTGTAATTTAAACAATTGATCAAAATATGTGTAAACAAACGGCTGAATTGATGCATACATTACAAGAAAACATAAACTCACTGATTATATGAATAAAAAGGTCAACATATTCCCCCACTAAATTCAAATATGATAATGCATTCGAACACTTCTCTTCCTAAATCAATCTGCCTTCATTTTGCATTTTACAATTGACAGTGAAGTTAAATAAAAAAAGCAATCGTATATTCAAAATCCCATAATAACATGAAGAAAATTTGCTGAAGGATTTCTTTGGTATGTACGCATTCAATCAATACCTGAAGCCGAGCTCATTGAGCCTCTGAGAGCACCAGGAGAAATGCCGGCTTTCATCATCGGCAACGCGAGCAAAGTCAGCAAAAAATTCATCACCAAGCTCCTCCCTCAACGGCGAGAAGCGAACCACAGTATCCCACGCCAGGTCGATGGCGTTAAGTTCGACGTGGGCTAAATTGTGAAGCATGTAGGCGTTGAGAGGCAATCCTGCACTCTTGTGTGAAGGAATCTCCTTGGGCGGCACCTACAAACAGCCGATAGAAAAACAGTGACAACCAAAATAAGTATCAAAAAGAGAAGAATTATTGTTCTTACCAGAAGGGGCTTCTCTGGCCGGGCAGGGCGGGCAGGGGGGACGGCGGAACCGACGGGAATCTCGCGGCGGCACCAACGAGAGTACGCGAGATGGGAGAGGCGGGACTTGGTGAGGGGATCGGCAGTGGAGAGGACCGTGGCGGCGCACTCGGAGAGAGAGGACGCCGGCATGGCGATGGGATCGTGTGGAGGGGAAGGCGACGGGCCGTGGCTTCCCCAGGAGCGGCTCTCATTGGGCGGAGCGTCGCGCCAGGAACGGAGGCCGGGCCACGGTCGCACCTGCGAAGGGGCGGGGGCGACGGTGCCGAAGCTGAGGGCGCGGACGAAGAAGAGGTTGCGAGCGGCGAAGCAGCGAGGACGCAGGCGGAGCACCACCTGCGGCATCGCCGTGTCGCCGATACTTGTTCAGTGATGATTAGGGTTGACGGTTCATATGGATCGGTTGGCGATTTAAATCCCACTAAGCCGGAAGAAACCGGGTTCAATGTTACCTACTCCCGTAGCCGGCCATGGCTCTGCAACCTCCACGTAGACTCGGTGTCTGTTATTAAAAGCTCCGGCGGACGGCGAATTCTTGGACATGAAGATGAACATCGAGATCTTGAGCACCGCCATCGTCTACCCATCTTCACCATCCTTCCAGCCGCTTCCCCTCCCCCTTTCCCACCTCGACACCGACCGCATCCTCCACCTCCCCTTCCGCACCCTCCGCCTCTACGCCCACGACGCCGCCGACAGCTTCGCCTCCGCCCTCCCCGCCGCTCTCGCTCTTTATTTTCCACTAGCCCTCCCCCTGCGCCACCGCCCCTCCGACTCCCGACTCCAAGTCGACGATGCCCCTCTCGCCGGCGTGTCCCTCACCCGCGCCGCCTCCCCTCTCACCCTCTCCGACCTCCGTGCCGCCCAACCGGGCGCACTCCTGCTCGACCAGTTCGCCCCTGATCCGACCGCCGGCGAGGCTCTCGCCCGTCCGCTCTCCATCCAGCTGACGGCGCTCGCCTGCGGGGGTCTCGCCGTCGGTATGTGCGTCCACCACGCCCTCTGCGACGGTGCCGGCGCCACCCAGTTCCTTAGCACCGTCGCGGGGTTGGCCCGGGGAGCGGGACCTCCAACCGTGTCACCGGTGTGGGCCCGGGCGGAACTGCTCGGACCGAGGACCCCGCCCCGGATGGAGGCTCCTCTGCTTCGCGAAGTCTTGGGGTTTGACGACAACGTGACCATCGACGGGATCTACGACAGGGAGGCGAAAACAGGGTCTTTGGTGAGGGAGTGCTTTCCTGTGAGCGAAGAGCACTTGAACCGCTTCAGAAATCAGCTCGCCGAGGAGGCTTCCATGAGCTTTACCTCATTCGAGGCCTTGAGCGCTTACATATGGCGTGCCAGGTTCGTCTCCTTCTTCATTTCCGTGATCGAGATTGTCGATTCACTATCGATTAACTTTACCATACAGAATCAAAGCAAGTGGAATTCGTAGTGATGCAGTGGTAAAGCTTGTGTACTCCATGAACATAGTGAAACTCCTCGATCCTGCGCTTCCTCGAGGCTACTGGGGCAATGTCTGCGTCCCGGTGTACGTCCACCTCGCTGCCGGCGAACTAATCGAGCAACCAGTGTGGAAGACGGCAAAACTAATCAAGGAGAGCAAGAACGGCGTCAGCGACGAGTACGTGAGGTCCTACGTTGACTTTCAGGACCTTCATTACGCCGACGGGATCACCGCCGGAGATCGCGTGAGTGCCTTCACCGATTGGAGGCACTTAGTCCACCGCGACGCCGACTTCGGCCTGGGCGGGCCGGTGAGCGTGATGCCGCTCACCTGGAGGTTGCTCGGCAGCTCGGAGCCCTGCTTCTTCTTGCCCGGTGACATGGGGAACGAAACAGAGAAGAATGCATTCAAGGTGGTTGTATCACTGCCGGAGAAGACGATGCAGGGATTGAAACAGAGCATGAAGGTGTTTGCAAGCTAATAATATTAAATTTAATAATAAAAATGAACTTTTATATTTCCTCAAAAAAAAAAAAAAAAACACACGCTGGTTCCACTTATTTTCACGATGAACACTTCCTATTTTATCTCGATAAATATTTCCAATCCCGTGATGAGGGATGGAATACCAGAAGTCGAAGAACTATGGGAATCGCGGGTAAATACGGAGTGAAATCGTCAACAAACGGACTTGCCCCGACGATACCTACTCCATATGATTAAGTTACGAACGAAGAGAGAGAGCAAAATAGTGGCATAACTGGGCGAAAAAAAAAACATATGAGACAATGTGCCCGTGTTGACGGTGGTAAAAGATGATTTATATATTTTTGTCAATTTATTTTATAGTTAACCCATAAAAGATAAATTATGAATAGTTATTAATTTTTAAAATAATGATTAATATATGAGGAAGATATTTATCTCGGTTATATCAAATTTCGAACTTTAAATCTCATGATGGTAATACCTCATATGTTAATTACTAGACCATCCCAAGGGGATCAATATCCACGTGTACATGTATCAACAAAGAGAGTGATCTCTTTTATAATATCTCTCGTAATTTTTAATACCAGAACAATTAGTACATACAAATCCCAAATCTAACTAGATAGAAATTCTAGCACCAATTTATCTAAATCCACATCTATGGTGGAAGTGAACAAGAGTCTTTACCTAACTTCCTCTTCTCCGATGATGGCAGCAAGTTTTCTAACAGCAAGGTTTTCAGTCGTGTGTCAACAGGAAATTCTTCAACTTTGGATCAACAGTGACTAGGTATTAAGGTAAGGTGTAGAGCATTTGATATATGCTATAGGTCATGATTTTGATTCAATTATTTTAGATAGATGATGATGTGTATATTAATTCTTGTGGGAAGAATGATGGTAATATGATTAGGGTTTTGCCCTAATTTAGAGTTAGAGATTTTATTTAGCTATTTAGAAAAATTGTAGCTAAATAAAATGTATTTCTATTCGTGACACGGACTTTGACGCGAGACGAGTATCTCGACGTCGTATTTGGACCAGTTCGGACTTTTCGATTCGAGGCGGGTACTTTAACTTTATGTCATTTGATATGCATAATAATGTCTTTAACAAATAGCAACGATTGTGTTTTCTTATTTGTTTCGGTTGATCACTACCGATCCGTTACATGCTTGTTTGTTTATTTACTATGCACATTATGTTAGTATTTATCTAATTATACATACTTATAGAGGTAGTGACACAACTATGTTATTTGTTAAGTTCAGGACCTAGGGTTTTTGATACCTTATCTGATCTGTGTACCTTTGATTTGATTCATTGTCCTATGGTACACATTTTATATTTATGTATGGATATTGCTATGTTGTTCAGGATATTGTCATGTTTAGTGTCATGCATCATCTCGCATGATTGCATGCTGTGCGATAGTTTGCTCCATTATTGTCGAGCACATCGCCAGTTATATATATCTGTACACACCACCACTCATGGGTTAGTGGTATATCAGACAGGTGTGTGGCAGTTCTGTTGTTTGGCTCCGTTGATAGTAGCGTGTGATGGTTATGCTGTTTGGCTCCGCTGGTTTAGTGTAGCAGCGTGGTAGCCGGTAAGCGATTGGACTCTGTTTGGCTCCGTTGGTCCGCTCATGGGTAGTGTGACGCAACGTGGTAGCCGACAGAGATTCCTCCACATCATCGTGTACCGGGAGATGAGAGCATTGAGCTCCCCCATTTATGATTCGGGGTAGGATGATAGGTGTACTCCGACAGCATCCCGTCCACTCGGTCACTCATCAGGAGCAGTGATGGCAGAGTGCACGGTTGTCACAACCCTACCCACTCAGTCTCACCATTGTGTGTGAGATGGTTGCTTAGAAAGCATGACATTGCATCGTATGCATGATGCATTTATTGCTTATGTTCTTTGCGTTGCTTTGCTGTTTATATGGATCGTATGATTGACATGCATCTGATTTATGACACTCTCGGTCTGACGACCTTGTTGTACTTGTACCTTTGTCCTGGTTAGTACATTTTTCTCCTGCTTTATTCAGTTGCATTTATCCTTTTTGTATCAGGAGACTGTACGCATGATTAGTGTTGGATGTTATTTTCTTTATTATGCATATCAGTTGATACACACTGAGTGTTGGACTCACACCCTCCTCCGTTGTTATTTTCAGGTTGACGTTGTTCGGAGGGTTCAGTCGCTAGTCCCCTGTAGTCCACGAGGATGTTTATTTGTCTTTTGGTGTTCTTTACTAGACTATGTTGAGACTTGTTCTATTTTGATACACTTGGATCTTATATGGATTTTTATTTGTCGATGGGTTTGGATTGGATATGTTTTACTACATGCCTGCCTAGACGACAGAAGAGGTGAGTTGATGTTATCGTCGGATTTGAGCTTTATGGGTGTAGTGGAGTAGGACATCGGTTTTGTGCTTTATAGGTGTAGTTGAGTAGGGTTGTTTTTGAGTCTTATTATTATTGTGCTAGTTTGTTAACTATTAAACTGCGTGGATGTCTGTGTGTTGTGCTTATATTATTGTTATTGTTCCGGCCGTGTTGGCTGATGTATGTGTGGCCCTGGGGGTGATGTAGAAAGTTTCAGATTGTCCGCTGTACAGGGGAGATGTTGCCGAAATTTCTTCGGACAGGAACTCTTCCGGGGCGTGATAATTTATTTGGTATCAGAGCAGTTAGCACATATCATGAGTAGGGGGAGGATTAATTGTTCATTTATATCAATGGTGGAGCTAGTCCGAATGATCTGCTCGAGGTATAGGCTACAAGTGCAATTGTCGACACAAACACCCGTGCTATTTTCCTCTATTTCTCTTTTTTTTTTCCTTTCCCTATTATAAATCTAAGTTTTTTTCTTTTTCGGCGTCATTGGCCCTCGGGTTACAACCCAAGTACCTTTTTAACTTGGCTCTGTCATTACTCTATACACAAATATAATCATCTAACTTTTTGACAAATTCACGTGTTATATTAATGACGAAATGAGCTCATGGACCGAGAAACCCAGCTAGGGTTGTAAATGAACCAAGCGTTCGTGAACAAGTTTTGTGTTCGATTTGGTAAGAGTTTGTTTATGTTCGTTCAATATACATAATATTAATTAAACAAACAAGCTTGAACAACTTGTTAAGCTAAACAAACAAGCTTGAACACATATGTGTTCAGCTCGTTAACGTTCGTGAACAACGTTCGTGAACAATGTTCGTGAACAACGTTCACGAACCATATTTATTAATAAAACTCTTTTCAATATGCTAAATAAATAATAAAATAAATAAATTTAAATTATCAATCTTAATAACCAATCAAACAATTAAAATTTTCAAACAATCAAACAAGCTTGAATTGAGAGCTTGATAGCATCTAAACGAATCAAGCTCAAGCCAAGCTCAAGCCAAACTCAAGCCAAGCTCAAGCCAAGCTCGAACCAAGCTCAAGCCAAGCTTGAATTGAGAGCTTGATAACATCGAAACGAACCAAGCTCAAGCTAAGCTTCAAACAAGCTCAAGCTCATAAAAAATAAACCAAGCCAAGATTGAACACTCATTTCAAAAGCTTGGTTCATTTTAAGCTTGACTCAGCTCGACTCGACTCGGTTATCTTATCAAACAAGCTTGAACGCCCCAAAACTCGGCTCGGCTCGGTTTGTTTACAGCCCTTGACCCAGTATAGAGAGTCCACTTTTCTCGAGAGGCCTAAATCAGCTATGATAATACCTTAAGAGTGAGTGGAGTTTTAGAGGAACTAGCAAACTACAACGTTGACCCCCTAAGATCGACTTTGCCAATCGAGAGAAAATGGGAAGTAGAGTCCCGTGAGTCTTTGGAAGAGCGAGAGAGTGGGCCCTAAGAGTATGTTGATTGGGAGAGAATGGGGAACAGAGTCCTACGAGTATTCAACAAAGCCTAGGAGCAAAGCCCTTTAAGAGCATGTCTGATTGGCTTGGCCAATTGGGAAATAATGGGGAGCAAATCCCCGTGAGTGTCCGACAGAGTGGAGGAGTGAGGCCCCTTACCCTCTGTTTGGATGAAGTGAGGGAAGGTTCATTAACGGAAGGGGAAGGAAGGGGAAAGAAGGAGAAGTAAAGTATTTAACTTCTCCTGTTTGGGAGGGAGGGAAGGTTCATTAACGTAACATGTGTTATTTTATTTGGGAAAAAAGGAAGGGGAATGAAGCTAAAATAGATAAAGTTACAAAAATACCCTTACTTTTTAAATTAGAAAATTTTCATAATATTAATATTTATTTTATAAATATAATTTAGATATTTTTAATAATAAAATTAGCTATGTTTTAATAAAAAATTAATTTTTTATACTATTCATGATAAAAATAATGATTTTAGAAACCTTAAATAAATTTTTTTTTGAAAGATAACACTGATAACGAGAATTCCTATTCTTTAAAAACTTATTAAATTAGGATGAAAAATAAAAAAATAGTAGATATCCTCTTAAATATTAACAACAAAAAGATTTCTTCCTTCAATTCAGTTAGAAGATGTGTCGGATCTCTCCTCTAATAATCTGGCAGCAAGCGAGTTGTGAAGAAGGCGAGGAAATTGAACTCCAGCAATATAGCAAAATTAGAAATTGGAATATTTCTTAAACTATTAAGAACATGGATAAAATTGAAATTAAAAGTCTTTTGTTTTCCCTTCTTCTTCCTTACACTCCAATTTGGGGTGTAAGAAAATCTTTCTTTCTATGGGTAACGAAGGTTAAAGTTTACCTTTTCTTACCTTTCCTTCCCTTTCCTCACTCCTTCCCAAACGAGATTCAAAGTTTCCCTTCCTTTTATTTCCCCTTCCTTCCCCTTCCCTCACTTCCTCCCAAACAAACCATTAGGAGTTTGTCCGATCGACTTAGCCGATTGGGAGAGAATGGGGACTAGAGCCCTGTGAATGTCCAGTAGTACTAAGAAGTAGACCCCCTTGAAAGTCTTTCCTATTGACCTAATTGATCAGGAGAAAATGAGGAATAGAGCCCCGTGAATATTCAGTAGAGCCGGGATTTATATCCTTGAAAATATATCCGATAGATTTGACCGATCGGGAGAGAACAAAAAGTTAAATGAAGGAATGGAGTGAAGAGCGGGGTCTCATCGAATAGGTCCCCCACCGGTTGGGGGAAGATCCCACAGTACAGATTTGTTCGGGCTTGGACCGATCTAGATTTTAACTGCCATCAATTTGGACTAGTTGAATCTTGGGACCTGCTGAAGGCCTTCCTTTTCACCGTATCAATTTCCATTGTGAATATTTCAAGCCCACACGCCGGAGAAGTGCTCCGTCTGCCTCAGCGCAGTGGAGGAAGGCGAACGAGCCTAGGTGGGCTACTGGGTGCCTGCGATGCCGGAGAAAGCACGAAGAGGACATTGGCACGCTGACGCGACGAGGCCCTGATCCAAAAAATATTAAAACATCAAAAGGTAAAATAATCGATTTGAGAGTGATAAAATCGAACCAGAGACTGAGCGCCGTTCAATTTGAAATCAAATCTTAAAAGATTGGACTTTATCGCTGCACCATTGTCCGAAGTGATAATGATCTAATTGTGAATTAAAAAAAGATTTTTGATAAAATTAATCGAATATTATTTAATTATTATTTTAAAGAATAAAGAGAAACAAATTTGATTGGGATTTTTTAATTAAAAATATCGAATCAAATCAATTCGATTTCGATTTTAAAAATTTTGTAAAATCGAACGGATCATTTTCAGGAATAGTCGGCTACCTGTTTTAGCTTTAAAAAAAACAATTAGATCATTATCGATTAGAATATCTAGTTCGTAATAACTGCACCTCCTTTCCTTTCCTCCAATCCGTCCGTCCGTACTGCGATCTGCAATTTGGGTCCCGATCATCTCAGACCCGTCTCTCTTCACCAATATTCAATCTCAACCGTTAAATCTAACATGATTCCCACCGAGGAAGCAACAATCTCGGTGCCCGGATCCGAGCATGATCCAAATCCGACGTGGCTCGACTGCGACGTGCTGCCCCCACGCTATTTGTATTTTGCTTCTCCGAATCTTAGTTATTGTAAAGATATTTTATTAAAAAAGTTATCTCCAACTGTATATTAAATGGAAATCAAACATACACGAAACTAATTAGAAGAAAAAGAGTGGACTTTCATGCAAATATCACTCTTCATTTTAGTCAAACCAGATCTCATCTCCTCAACGGCCCCCTTCGACGCTTCACACTCGCATGTGCAAATGGCGCGACGCAGGCGTATGGCCTTCTCTCCCTCGCCGCTCCCCCTCGCCGTCCTCCTCCTCCTCCTCCTCCTCTTCGCTGGCCGATCCGCTTACAGTCGCCTCATCTCACCGCCAATCGCAGAGGAGGCACTCAATCTAGCGGTCTCCGATGGGATATCCAGCCGCGCCGCTGCCGCCGTCAAGTACTCCCCTTTCCTCCGCCTCCCAGAGGCTTCCGCGGCGGCGGAGTGTGAGCCCTCGTACGGCTTACTTCCCTGCACCACCACGGTGCTCGGGAACCTCTTCCTGGTGATCGTATACGGGTTCCTGATGCTTAAGGCGGCGACCTATCTCTCCTCCGGGAGCGAGCTGCTTCTCGGGATCTTGGGACCAGGCATCATAGGGGGGCTTTTTCTCCCCATCCTTGGAGCTCTCCCTGATGCCTTGCTCATTCTTGGTACGCCTTTGACTTCGATTACACACCAGATCCTAAAACCCTGCTATTGTACCGTAGATCTTTTGTTAGTTGTTGGTTCTGGTAGCGATGGTTGCTTGCAATCGTAATTATGGTTTCAGTGAAGTTCGTTGGGCTTTGATTTGACACGTTAAAGTTCCAGTTTTAACATTTTTCATCTTATTTTTCGATTTATCTTCCTGCTGTTTCTCAGTTTCCTTGTGGAGATGTCTAAACGTCCGGATAAATAACTCCGGGCGCAGTGAAAACTGCAAACAAGTGGTCTTCCTACGTTATATCTTATGTCGAAGATGTAATTGACAGTCTGTTGGGATCACAAATGTTTTTGAAATCACTGTATGGGATTGGAGACCAGTTTATGACAGCTTGTTGGAATCCACCGCCTCAAATCATGCATTTGTGAATTCAAATTCCGTGCACTTATAATGTGTCATAGTATCTTCCACAAGACCATTTGATGAAATCTTCATCTCCCTTAGTAAAACAACAGATTCACACAAAGAAAGACACAAGCAATTAATGTAGTTTGGCATAAACTTACCATAATATGTGAACGAAAGCACAATAAAAATCACACAAATCGATGTCCACACCTTTTACTAAATTTCTCTTAATTCTCTAAACTCTTTCAGAAGATTAAAAAAAAAACTTTCCCTAAGAAGAAAATTCTCTTCTTTATGAGCCTCTTGGTCTCCCATGGCATCTAAATGCACCTTATTATGTCTCCTAGGCTTTGAAATGATTCACTATCACAATGTGAAACCATATTGAAAATTATAGAAGTTTTAAATTAAACTTTATTTTGATGCTTACGCCATAGCAAAGCCTATTGGACTCAATGATTTGTCATGCCCAATGCAGGTAACTTTTAACTAGATGTCACATTTACCACATAGACACCCAAATGTCGCCCCAAAAGATTCATGCCAATTAAGCTTGTCAGTTTTGTGGATCAATCTAAGATCTGCACAGTGCATATCATTAGATTTGTAGTTCCTTTTTAGTTATTAGATCAATTTGGCCTTGAAGAAAGTGATAGTATAATTTGCTAAAATTGATAATGATCTTGTGCAAATAATAAAAAGGGAGATATGTATCATTACCACCAGCATGGCGCATGGCCTTTGTTGTTATAAGATGAATAATATGTATCATTACCACCAGCTGCGCTATTCATTTGGATGAAAAGGTTGCATATGAGTTAAGGATATCACGATGTTATGATAACATAGGCATTCAGATCTTAGTTGTCGATCAAAATTTTTGTTATATCTTTTCTTAGTTGTAGTGTAGGCGGTATAATATGACAAGCTAATTTAGATGATTTCTATATCCAACTTGCTAGTTGCTTACAATCATTTAAATGATTTCAAGAGATGTATTTATGCTCGTAAATCTCAAAAAACTTGCAGTCTCTGGTCTATCTGGAAGCAAAGAAACAGCTCAAGATCAAGTCCTCATTGGGATGGGTTTACTTGCTGGATCAACTGTTATGCTTTTAACAGTACTTTGGGGCTCTTGTGTTATTGTTGGCAAATGTGATATTTCAGAATACTCAACATCGATAGATCTTCAAGATACTAAAGGTTTCAGTCTATTTGGTATGTCGCTTTTTCAAATTTGTGCTAGTTATCTATGTTATTTTTGTACATATCATTATACTCTTACTTTTAGCATGGAGATTACGTATGTTGTTCTTGTTTGCTCCAGTTTTTATCCTTAAAATTGTTTCTGCTTTCTTTATGTTAGTTTTGTTTGATGTTCTCTTCCAGATGGAGAACTACCCTCTGATTTAAACGATCTTTTTTATATGCATAATTCTCTTTTACTACTGCTCTATTAAGAATCTCTTATTCATTAAGATGTTACAGTGTCTCAATAATTGATCACTAATTATCATGGAATTTTATCATGATCACATGCCTCTTTTTCTTAAACTTTTGGCATCTGACATTTAATAGCTGACGACATTGTTGATGTAATTTTCTCGTTGTTTTTAAAGGTTCTGGCATTACAGTTGATGCTCCAACATGCTATTCTGCAAGAATCATGGCTCTATCAATTATTCCATTTATTATTGTGCAATTACCAAAAGTTTTTAAGTTTCCTTCTGGACAACGTGTAGCAGTCTTGGTTGCTCTTATCGTGGCAATTGTGCTCTTACTGTCTTATTGCTTGTATCAGGTAACTCTTAATCTTTACATATTGTCAAACCTAATCAGCTTAGTTTTGATCATTTGGAATCTCTGTAGTTGTATAGATTCACATGGTTTACTGTGTAAAGATACAATGGCCTCTCTTTCTTGTTACATGTATTTTCTGAACATTATAATTGTTATTACCCTTTAAGTTGGTAAGTCATCTGCAAAGTTACATTAAACTGAGATTGCTAATCGATAGATCAGCCACTGAATAGGGAATGGTATATATTTGATGGATTGCTGTGGGAAAAATAAACATAGGTCTTTCATACCAGAATTTAGTTACAATGGTTGGATGAAATTGAAGACTTATTGTGATCGCTGATATTGTCCTAGACATTTAAATTGCAATCCCTTTGTTTGCATAGCCTCACCAAGTTTTGGTGTTTTTTCATCATCCAAATTTGTTGTGGCTTGATTTGCGAGCTGTTTATTTTTTTATATACATTTTCAATAATTGTGTATATATAATTTGTTAGTATTAACCCTAGTACCAATTATGAGATGATTGTAAAAGGCTCATTTTGTATCATATATCATTATTAATAAAAGGTAAAGTTGGTTATTATATTTATTTTAGTTCAGTGCCGATTGAATAAATATAATAATGTCCTTGGGTAGTAGGTTCTTATCTACAGTATATCAATTAGCTGAATTGATAGTGAGATATTGTAGAGAACACTACTCTTAACTGTTCCTAGTCAAGCATTAATATACAAGGACAATATTAATGCGTTGAGACTAGCATGTAGGTCAACGGATGACTTGATCTCACAAGTCATGGATATGAGATATTAGGTTGACACATGGGTATATATTAGAGAATATATACTGAATGATCCGCCATGAGAATGTTTCATGGATCGTCCTTAGACCTGATGTGGCTATTGGTATGAATAGTCCTTAGACCTAAAGTCACTACGGTTCCCTACAGAAGGGGTTGTATATTTTGGTATCGTCAAACGTCACTCGTAACAGGGTGGACTATAAAGTTGATCACTGGGTATGCAATAAATTATGCGGAGGGATGTGAGTGATGTAGATGGGATCTATCCTTTCCATATGATGGAAGTGATATTTGTGGGCCCCTTGATTAGTAGGATACAAGAAAGCATGACCATACGTAAATGAGTCAATATGAGATATTGAACTCATTTGTTTGAGTGTGTCTACTTGGAGATCAAGAAACACAAAGATTGATAAGAGGATGACACGGTTTATGTCTCATTGATCAATCTAGATATCAAGGATAAAGGGACCAAGTCATACAAGATAATAGCCACGGACAGGTTAGGTCGGATCTCGACTTTCTCGTCACTTGGGTAGCAATGATGCTTTGCTAGATGACACTCATTACTTATGTATTTAAATGGTGATTTGGGTACATTGCCAACGTTACGAGAACCTATAAGGTCACATAATAAGAACAAGTTGATATGGAGATGAGTTCATGTGATGAATCATTGGATTAAGTGTAATCCGAATTTGACTCATTGAGTTAGACTCAAAGGGATCCAATTGTTGGATTGAGTCGAGTTGCATGAGAATCAATGGGTTGGACTCATTGGGTGAACTTGAGTTCACCAAGGAAGTTTAATGGTCAAAATTGAACTATTGGATTGAATGGTTAATTTTGAGCCATTGGATGGGAAGATGAAAGGGCAAGACTCTTGGTATTCATATGATGAGTATAAATATCATTTTGGATGATATTTTTCAAAAGGTTGAAAACTTAGAGAAAGTGAAAAGTCTCTTGTCTTCTTCTTCTTCTTCCTCCTCTCCTCTCTTGGCCGAAACATACATTGAGGTTGCTAGCACAACCTTGTGTGTTTTCTTCTCCATCTTGCTTTGTTTGTGAGACAATCAAAGACAAGGCTTGTTCGTGTGGATACCATAGAGGCGCGGACGTGTGATCGTGTTGAGATCCGAGCTGTCGGGAGATCGTGTACAGGCATCAAGGGTATAATCCTATCATCTAACTTAGTATAGATTGTTCGTATGCAATGTTTGTTTCCTTTGCATGGATCTGCTAGATAGAGGATCTAATTAATTTCCGCCGCGCTTTTGCGTGTTTAGCGCGCTAGATCCCAACATAATTTTGTTGTACAAAGTTTAACATTCATAGTAACTATTTGATGGATTGAAAGAGATGTTTCTTACTCACAAAATTTAGTTGTTCACAACACTTGGTTGTTCCCATTCTGAAACTTTAGTGTTGATCACAGTGATCAAATATTGCACATTATTTCACATATATCACCTTCTTGGCCAGGTTAATATTTGGTTTTAGTCTTTTGAAGATCAGATCAATTTTTCAATTTTAGTTCATAATACTTTGTTGGGACCCTTGACTATGGATCGTGTAATGGGACGGTTTATCGGCTGGTCGGCAAGATGAATCTTCGTCTTCTTAGTTTTACGACCTTGACGATCTATGGTGGTAGGGGGATTTGAGGCTCGAGGAAATTAGAGAACCTCTCGATCTATAGATTTGATTTCTTTTTGTAAACTCAATGATAATCTTTATTGCATTACGAAGGAAGAAAATAACCCCTGAATAAAAAAGGTTTATTCTTACCAAAAATAAAAAGATACTAGATTCAATTTTACTTAAAATAAAAGATACTTGACTAGTTGACTCAAATAAAATCAATTACTAGAAATTACTATAGCTGAATCAATTCTCTTGATATTCACCCTTCTTTCTAAATCTGCTGTGTGTATATCTCTTGTATTTAATGGGCTCCAGATTCTTTTTTGGAGCATGTGCTCGGTCCATAACATACTTTAGCGTAGTATTCTCTCAATCCCTGCACTTGTATTTTCATTATTGTCATCTGAGTCTTTTGTTTGTGAAATATTGGCATCTTAACAAGATTTATTTCTGAACTTTTCATACTTGAGGGTTTTTCTCAATTTTATGGTTGCTTCGTACTTCATATATTTAATTTGAGACACTATATTAAGCTGATTTTGTTTGTATTTCCTTGTGCAATTGATGTTGAATGCTATTGTTTTCATATCAATGGGCCAGATTGTTCAGCCATGGATTCAGAAGAGACGATTGGAATATGCGAAGTACAGGCTTGTTATATCAGGCATTTTAAGACTTCCTCATGTCCAAGCCCTTGGACAGCTTATCGATGACAGAGGAAACCCTAATCTACGCGTTATCGAAAAGTTAGTCTGTGGTTTATATTGATCTTCGAAGATTTCTACTTTTGAACTGCCTTCATGTTTCATTGTAGGCTGTTTCATCAGCTAGATCTGAATGGAGACAATAGAGTATCGCGTTCTGAGTTAAGAGCACTTATCATAGGACTTCAGATTGATGAAATAAACTTGGATAAGGATGATGCTGTAGATGCAGTAATGAAAGAGTTCGATACATCTGGAGATGACTATATTCAAGTAGAAGAGTTCACTAATGGCATCTCAAAATGGATCAAACAATCCACAAGGCCTTTTGCATTTGGCAGTTCTTATTCAAAGAAGTTGCATCATGCTCACATGGTTCGTTATTTTTCTTTTGGATGACATAAGTATTTCCCATGATCTGGACAGATTTTGAATCCTACACTTTGTATCATGCAGGAAGCTCAAAATGAACACGCCGTGCTCACTGATCAAGGCGACGAGGTTGAAGAAGAAAGTACTGAAAATCCAACATGGACCACCTTCAAAGCAGTCCTCCTTTTGATTCTGGGAACCATCATAGCAGCAGTGTTTGCTGATCCTCTTGTAGATGCTGTTGATAACTTCTCAGATGCTACAAGTATACCATCCTTTTTCATATCCTTCATTGCAATGCCTTTGGCTACCAACTCCAGCGAGGCCGTGTCGGCAATTATTTTTGCAAGTCGAAAGAAACAAAAACTTGCCTCACTGACCTTTTCAGAGGTTTGTATTTTCTACTAGTTTCCCTTGTCATATGAACATTAGTATACGAGCTACTTGATCATTCTGCACTGTTATATGGTAATTTGTGAATAGTGGTCATTGTTGTTCATTTCACTGCAGATATATGGCGCGGTAACAATGAACAACACTCTATGTTTGGCCATCTTCTTGGCTCTTGTTTACTTTCGGCACTTGACATGGGACTTCACAGCGGAAGTGCTAATCATTCTCTTGGTTTGCGTCGTGATGGGTGTCTTCGCTAGCTTGCGCACCACCTTCCCACTGTGGACGTGTTTTATCGCCTTTGCACTCTATCCGCTCTCCTTGGCTATCGTCTATGTTCTCGACTACATCTTCGGCTGGTCATAGATTTCTGGTGTCTTCTCAACTTTATGTTTTTGAAATTTGAGGAAGACTTGTTTGTAATACTTAAGCTGACACAAACTCACATCTCGAGCTCTTTGTTTCTTCTTCTCCATCAAATAATTGGCTTGCTTCTATTTATTTATGATGAAACTATTGGGAAAATACATACGTTATTTTTGATAAAGACATCATTTCCAGGACAACACTAACCTTTATTTTTTGGTAATATTTGTCTTGTTTTAGAGAATGTTGATTAATTAACCCTATTTCTGTATATATTGTTTTTGCAATTGTTTATATATGCCCTCTATTCTTAGCCTTTTTATTTAATTACACAATTGTAGTTGAAGAAGAATCTTGTTCATTAATCTTTTAAAGCTACACTGTTTTTTTTTTTTTAATGCAGTCAGTGATTATTTTATTTCCTAAAGAAAGGTGCCTCACATTTTTATACTGAGAAAGAAGCTTCTGACCAAAGAGGTTAGTTAAGTTTTTCATTTGCACCCTCATGTTTTGGTAAATCATGTTTTACTCTTCAATCTTGGTAAAAGAATATTAGTTTAACTCTTTAATTTAGCACTTTGGGTTAACAAATAAATAAATAAATAAATGAGGCATGGGTTAACAAATAAATAAATGAGGCATGGGTTAACAAATAAATAAATAAATGAGGCAAAAATCAAAGAGTAGCTAAACTATATTACTCTAAATTTTGAAGTTAGTAAATTTCTGATGGAAAAATATGTTTTTTAATTAAATTAACTAAATTCGAAATAGAAAGAGTAAAAGAGAAGAAAGAAGAAGAATAACTTCCCCCATTAATAAGGGATGAAAAGTATGTAACACCAAATAATGCCAAAACTTACAAGGCATTCAATCTCCAACTCAAGGAAGACTCTTCATCCTTCACTTCATCAATTCATGGATTCTTTAGAATTGAATCAGATTTATAAGTTATTTTGGATTACCATAAATTCTATATTTTGTGCCATTTCTCTACCATAAATGGGCAATTAATTTATTCTACTTATTTTACATTTGATTTGCTTTTTCACGTTCAAATACCCTTTGTTATGGATGAATAACAAAATTTAAAGGCTATTTATTTGTGTTTAAAGATGAGAGCAGTATTGTCAACATTTTTTATATTATGTTTAATTATTTATATATGACTATAATAATTGCATATTAAAATCTTTGTTAAATGCTCAGTAGAATTTATACGTTTCTTAAAGAAAATAATTTTTATTGGCATATGACCTTTAGTTTTTTTTCTTTTAAAATTATGATTAAATATTAATTCGTTCAAGTTGGGACTCTATTTTTAAATTATTTAAAAAATTGAGAAAATAATCTACTAGGTAAGCTTTTACTTTCAAACATATCTTTGAATTTAACCTTTCGTTGAAATCTTGACTGTTCTTTAAAATTTATTATATTTATATGGGGGTACTTGTAGGGGTGAAACCAATCGAACCGAAAAAATTTAGTTTTCTTTGTTCGATTTTTTCGGTGTTTCGGTCGGTTTCTGTTTAAGTTTTTTAAATTTCGGTTATTCAGTTTGATTTACAGTTTTGACTCCCAAAAAATCGAAAAAACCGTATTATACTTAAAATATTATTTTTATGGATATTGGATCATATAAGTGGATTAGTTTCTAATCATTTATAATATAATAGCATAATCAAATTATATATTTATATTTATTTATTGTTACCGGATAACAAAATTTTAGTATTACTTTAAATTCATAATTATTTTAATAAATTGATTTTTTTTTTGTCTCTAAACTAATATTTGTAGTAGCACAAAATCAATTTAATTTATTGTATAAACAGTATATAACTGACTGTATAAACCGGACTGTATTACAATAAAAATCGGACCGAACCATAATAAAATAGTTTGGTTTTGGATCAAAAATCTTTAAAACCGAAATCGAAAAAATAAAATCATAGTAGGGTAAAACCGGACCAAACCGGCCGATGCCCATCCCTAGGTACTTGTGTATTTCAGAATGATATTTGAAGATGAAAAAAATATGAAAATTTGAATATATATAATATTTTTGGATTATGTTAAAAAAAAGTACTCTAGGGAGGACGGATCCTCTCGTTCTCAATTAATTAGAGAATGATCTACTTCATACATTCGTTAATTTTGAAAAGACAATCCCTTGATCTTCTTTTTTATAGATTAAGAGATGGATCATTCATAATTACGATCGGATCGTAGTCGTGATTCGATCGCAATTGATTGTGATATCTTCTTGGGTTCATTATCCCCTTTAGATTATAATTTGGTTCGGAGAGAACGGTCCGAGGTCGTCTGGAGGTCACTTGTGATGGACAAGTAGTCAGATTGCTAGACGCCGAGCCTCCGGTCGTTCTCTCCGAATCAAACTATAGTTTGAAGGGGACGATGAATCCAGGAAGGGATCGTAACTAATTGCGACTGAATCGCGGTCACGATCCGACTATAATTATGAATGATTTATCCCTTGGTTATAAAAAAGGATCAGGAGATCTATTCTCTAATTTTGATGGCCCTTATTTGTTTAACAATTGAGGATCATCAAAATTAATCAATTACAATAAATGAATAATTCTTTAGTCTGTAATTTGTTCATCAGAGGATCCGTCTGCTCTTAGGGTGCTTGAGATTAAACTATAAAATTATCAAATTGTGGGTGAAGTAGAATAGTTATGTAAATTTAGGAGGAAGGGGGCAAAGTGAAATTTTCTGAAAATTAAAAGGGCAAATTCTTTCCACCCCTATTTATAGACAGGAGGCACCACTCCGCAAGGGCAGATTAATACTTCCTCTTTGGCACATCGCCAACTTCTCTCCCCTCCATCATTTTGCCAAAGCCCACAAGAGCAAGTGAGGGGGCAGTGGAAGCCCACATCAATGGCCATCAAGATCGCTTTTTGCTGATGCTTTCTGCGCCGTCGCCTCGTTTCCTCCGCTCGACCGATCGAAATTTGTCTCCTTTGATCGGTTGTTGAGTTGTCGTTGTGTTTTCTCGGTGTTCTTTTTTTGTTTCTTTAAGCGAAATCGAATGGCTGCCGTGGCCGAGAAGGCGATCGGGTCCGATGAACAGTTGCTCCATCGCAAATCGCCGCCATCGGCAGCGAAGGCAGCGGAGGAATCGGATAGGGATTACAAGAGGAACGTGAAGAGGCTGGTCGATTTGCTCTCCAAATTAAACCCCTTCGCCAAGGAGTTCGTCCCTTCCTCTCACGCTGATGTCGCTGGCGAAGGCCGCCACTGCAAATCTAACAGCCAGCTCTCTGCGGATGCCCCCGTTTTCGTGGCGTCGAGTGATTACTATTATAATTATGGACTGATTAGTAATACTGGTAGTAGAAAGGATTCTAGCGGCGACGGATCATCGAATAATCAGCCTAATCGTAGAGTAATTGCTCTGATTCTTTCTTATTGGCTATAAGATTGTAACCTTGATCGTTGCGTTTCTCAAAAGTAACCTTTTTTATTTTATTTTCATATAGACGTTTTGATATCTTTTGTTCTATCCATGCGCTACTGAGAAAATATAACTTTACTCAGAATATGATTTCAGATCTCGAAGTATATATGTGTCTAATACCTTTGTAGGCCTTTGGCCTTCTTCTAATCAAAAGATAACTTGGAATTGGAGTGTCAGTATGATCCTGATCCTTTTTCAGTGAATTTGATTTCTGTTCTATATCTGGCAGAGAAGAAATGGTTTTAGCCAGGGAAAGAAGAGGCCGAACTATAGGCATCGAGGAGCTAAAAGGGATGATAGCATTAAGCGAACAGTATATGTATCTGATATTGATCATCTTGTCAGTAAAAATTCTGTTGATTCAATCTTCCAATTTCCTGTTACAGTCGATCTTGAAGATATTAAAACTCTTCTACCAGTAATTGGCAACATTGTCTTTGTGTTGGCTGTGCTAATTAGATTATCCATTGATAATTATCAGGTAACTGAACAGAAGCTTGCTGGTATATTTTCTACTTTTGGACCAGTAAGTTATTTGATCTGCAATATTGAGAAACTCATTCTTTGATATTTATATTTTATTTAAATGATATTTGAAGTTTTTCTATTGTTCTCTTTCACTATTTGGGGTATTAGTATTGTTGAAAGATATTGGCTTAATCTTCTCTATATAGATATCCAGAATTGCTGATATTTTGATATCGGAAGTATGATTTTGTTGCTAATCATAATAGAATAACATTAACTGGCTGCAAGCATGTTTATGTTGCCTCTCTTTTATGATCCTTTCTCTTTTAGATTAACTGTGGTTGTAATGTTATTGTTAAACTTCTCTCAATCAGAATTCAACGAGGTTTGCCAACATTAAAGTGTGCTCTTTTAACTTGGTTCTTCAGTTAGCTTCGTTTGGGGTTATCATGGTGCATTCCAATCACAGTTACTTAAGTTGAGATATAATCCTTCAGCACAATAACTAATATGACTTTGGGATCTTATTTCCAACTAATCAATGCCAAAAGTATTATCCTAGTTAATCATTTTCTTATTAGTATCCTGATCTAATAATGCTGCATGACTATCTCAATATTATTTTTTGTATCACAAAACCTGATTTACCATACTTCTATGTCAAACACTTATTGCTTTGAAGATTCAATCAAGACTGTTGTATAAAACTCACAATATCCCTCCTTATTTCCCCAATCTTGTTTAATTAAAGAGTATATCTAAGATCCCTAAAGCTTTTAGTTAGAGGAACTTACAATTAAACTTAAAACAATGACTAAGGTTACAGCATCTTTAGCAACTTATCATGCTCGATTGGCATTTTGAAAAATCATGACTTTCTCTTTTTGATCTTATGTTAGTTTCTCAGTTGATGGATGATTCACTTCATCAATCTCTTTTTTGTCATGTGGAAGCACACAATAAATTTTGATTTTTATGCAATTTCTTTTTTCATAATATATTCTTTTTTTTCTCCACTGGAGGTGGTTGATTGTAGAATTTGTGGCGATCCTAATTCAACTCTTCGATTTGCATTTATAGAGTTCACTTATGAGGGTAAGTTTAACTATTATGCATTGCCTTCTTGGGCATTCATGTGTCACGCACCTAATGCCCTCAAGTTCCATTTTTCTCTCATAGATGGTGCAAGAGCAGCATTGAATCTTGGTGGGGCCATGCTAGGTTATTTTGTTAGAGTCTTACCTTCAAAGACTGCAATCCTGCCAGTGAATCCAAAATTTCTTCCTATTGTAAGCATGTTACGTCATCCAAATACTACACTTCCATCATCCACTTAAAAGCTCGCTTGGAATATCTCAAGAAAGAAACCAAATTGAAACTACGCTCCTTCACTTTGTTACTTTTATTTCATTGTGGTGGTTCTAAGTATAAGACTTTCACGCAGTCAGATGTTGAAAAGGAAATGGTCGTGAGGACAGTCTATTGTACAAACATTGATAAGAAGGTAGACAGATTTTTTTGATAAGGGAACAAATTGAATGTAAATAGTTTTGTTATAATTGATCATTAATACTCTTGTTGATCGACTTTAAGACTTGGATTTCTTATCCTGTTGTAGGTTACTGAAGCAGATGTCAAAAGTTTCTTTGAACGACTCTGTGGTGAGGTAGATACTATCCTTAATGACCAATTTGTGAGTAATTATGGGAAGAACGGTGCCTGCAATATTATCTTACTGTGAATTTCGTTAAGTGCAGGTTTCTCGATTGAGACTTCTTGGTGATAGTGTACACTCAACATGCATTGCATTTGTAGAGTTTGTTCAGGTAGTTGCCATCAACCTTGTTTTTCAATGTGTGTAATAGTTGGATGATAGTACAACTTAGATGACTTCCACCAGTTATTGATCCATTAAATATCCAGAAATGAGGTAGATGTTGTAAAATGGTCAATTTTTCTACCATTATGTGTTTTACACAAATTAGTTGATCAGACAAATCTTGGTTAGCTAGCACTGCACTTTTCACAATTGTGGAAGCTTGTGTAGTTTATTTTCAATTGGAACCCTTCATATAACTACTACTTTTTATGCTTCATACAATTTCACATGCTCATTCTACCATCCTATTCTTGCCGGCCTTAACTAACCTTTCTGAGTGGTAAAAAAGAAGAGCATATATGTGGTTTCTAAGAGAACCATCATACGGATCCTTAGGACCTTAACTGAGTTTGGTTTAGGATTGATAACTAAAACCAGATCAACCTTTGTTTCTAGTTTTTCAAACAATATTACCTATCACTAAAAACATTGATCATCGAATTTATTAAAACTTCACATTGAGGTAACCATGAAACCACTATAAGTTCAAACATTTTTCATCTACGGATTCATTGGTTAAACTGAATTTCTGCAAACCCTTCTTGTTTAATTGTCGTGATAAGGTCTATAGATTACTTTTTCTATTTGTGTACATTTTCTTCATCACCCACAGCTAAAATGTATCTAAATTCTCTGCTTCGATTTAACTATTGACCTTTACATAACCTCATAGGGGGGCTTTTGATCCCAAATAGAAACCACAGTATTCATCATTACTACATGATTCAATCTGTCTTCCTGCACAAAATCAAATCGGTAAAAACTGAGGAATTTTTGCGAATCGCAGGCAGAAAGTGCCATTGTTGCTCTGAACTGCAGCGGCATGCTTTTAGGAGCTCTTCCTGTCAGGCAAGATCATGTCTATCTCAAAATTAATTTGTCTAAACATCATAGAACAAACCTAACTCTTAGTTTTCCGACGGCATCGCAGGGTGAGTCCTTCGAAGACACCAGTAAGGCCGCATGCAATGCAAGCCACTTCAAATTGATTCATCATCCGCGACATCTGAGAAACACTTTTCTGGTCCTTCACTTATTTATTTGTTTCTTCTTTCATGAGTAAACTTTGTGAAGCTCAAATGGTTGGATTAGAACTTATAGCTGTTGCTCTGCAACTGCTACACTTCGATTTTTTTGTTTATTTTCGTTTTTGTTTTTGGATCTAGGGGAGGGTCAGTGAACCTCTCTGTAGTTGATCTTATTTCTTTGATAGATTGCTGAATTTTTGGTTGAATGAATTTAGTGAGATACTTATGCTTCTAATATTACTTTCATTATCAATTTGATCTCAAGTAATGTCTAGCATTACGTGATGGATTATGGCTGCTGTTTAATTCTTTTTATAGGGAATTTATTTTCCACTTTTTGGTGCATGATTATTGATTTATAATTGATATTTTAAATTGGATATCCATATTTAACTCAAATTTTAATTATATTATATTTGTTGTCTTTTGATCCTATTTGACTTCAAAGCAACTCATATTTTAAAATTGAATTCAATTTTTGTCCACCAGATCACATATTTTACAACGATATGAAATAAGTAACGATAGATTTTTTTTTTTAAATATTGATTATTTATTTATTTTTTTATAATAAATGATGGAAAATATGTGATGAAACCGTTTCATTCCTCTTCATTATTAACTAATGGTATTTTTAAATTAATAATTTATCACTTTCAGTAGACTTATTTTGAATTTTAGAGAGAAAAATTATATATGGTATTATTTAAGAACTTGAAAATAATAATAAATAATATTAATATGTTACTTATTCGGTAAATTAGAGAAAAATTCTAAATCACAATTTTAATTTTGTATGTAGTCTCTATTGTCTAAAATTTTTTATTTCCACTACTTGCATATTCATTTGTTTCAACTCTCTCATATTCAAATATAATTATATAATTGTCTTTAGATGTTTTAAGTCCAAAAATGAGTATAATTTCTTTTAAATTTATCACTTTAAATTAAAATCCAGTATAGTTATATCAAAATTACCCTCATATTTTTTAAGTATAGAAAGTTAAAAATAAGTATAATTCCTCTTAAATTCAGTACTTTAAACTAGAATCTAATATATTTTCAATCAAATTGAACATTTTTTCCTACTTAATATAATTTCTTCTAAATTTAGTACTATTCAAAGAAAATCTAGTATATTTTCTATCTAATTGAATATCATTTAAAGAAAATCTAATATATTTTCATCTAATTGAAGTGGAAAAAAAATCATACTCAATTTGATAAAAAATATACTAAACTTTAATTTAATATGTTGAATTTAAGAAAAATTATATTTATTTATGGATCTTTTATATCTAAAAATATTAAAAATAATTAGGTAAATTAACGTATATTATATTTAACTAGGAGTGAAAATAAAGATATTGATCAATTAAAACTGTATGTAAAATTGAGTTATCACTTATCAGACTGCGTGCAAATTTATCAATATTTATTTTTATCATCCTTTGTCTTTAAGGCTGTGTAAAAAAATCGGCAAATCGAAAATCGGACCGGAACCGATAACTTACCAGTTTCCGTTTACCGGTTAATCGGTTTTAACCGGTTCCGGTTAACCGGTTTTAACCGATTTACCGGTTGATTCCCGGTTTTGGATTTTTTTTTACCGGTTTAACCGGTAAATCGGTAAAGCCGGGAACAATTAACAAGTAGCCTGTGAATTTCTTTTACTTATTCAAAGGTTGGCAATCATATTTGTACTGAAACGTACATCAATTTGATGCCAAGGTTCATCATGGATTAATCTGATGATAATAACACATGGATATTATCAGTTGACAGTTGGGCATTGATTTCAAAGCTTAAACATAATTGAGAAGAAGGTAGGAAGCCAAGTTTTCCAATTAGTTGTTTTGCTTTATATTATAGATATCTGGACGAGTTAGTCTTCCCATTAGAAATGTTTATAAGAGTTGGATTTGGTGCCAAAGTGGACCTAGTCTTGAGCAACAACTAATACCTGAGAAGGAAAATGCACGTTGCGGCAGTGCAATAGGTTCTAGAATAAACTACTAGTATCTACTAAAATTTCAAAGGCTTATCTCATTAAAGGCTAACATAATATGATTCTTAGTATGCAACCACAACTTCTGTATGCAATTCTGACTTGTGGGAACTAGCACCTAGAAGATGCTGGTCGCCTACTATCAGTGACAATTTGGAAGATTTCTTCGTGGGAGTATGCTACATATACTAAAGAGTATGATTTATATTTTTCAGCTCGGCCTAGATATTTGTTCTGTTGCTGATTGATAAGAATATAATTTCTTTAGAGAATTTTTAGTTGGACTTTTAATTAAAAGCCCAATAACTCATTTCACTAAGTCAACTTATCCAAGTCTAATAATTTTTATCGATTCTCAGCTGGAATTGATTAACCGACTGGAACCGGTTCAACCGGAACTGGTAGAATTGATAAGATACTTATCGGTTAATCAATTTTAAATAAATCATGATAATTAGAATTAACCGGAACCGATAAATCGATAAATCAGTTAATCGACCGTTGAATAGGCCTAGTTGTCTATGATACTATAACTCATATTTTAATGTTTTAATTTATCGGGAAATTGTTCAGAAAGGTTATTTAATTTGTTAATTTTGTATTATAAAATTGAAATAAAATGCATTTGTTCGTCAATGATGAAAATTCATGTTAACATTTTTAATAACAGTTACTTGATAGAAATTTATCAATTAAAATATAATATATTTTACTTTTTCAACCATAAATGTAATTTTTTTTTTCATTCTATGCTATATTTATTAAAAGTTGAAATTTATGTTAAGTTATTAAAACATTGAAGTTTGAAATGTACGATTCAGTATGTCCATGCAATCGTCGACAAAATCATGGTACGTGCCACCACGCCCGATTTCTGATTTATGTTAGTGGCGAATAAAAAATTTTCATAGAGCTAAACTTATCATCCCAAATTTGGTATCATTTGGAATTACCTGTATCATTATTTTTTAGTATGCACAATGCCCTTGGGAGCTGGGGCTACAATGCAACGAAAGAGAGTCAAGTTGTGACCTAGACATATGTAGTTTGATTTTTAGTTACGGTAAATATAGAGATTTTTTTTCCAAATAGACTATGCAAACACGAAATGCTAGACTTTTAGATCGTCTGGCATGAGTGCTTTCCAATTTATACTGATGACCGATAGAAAATTTCATAGGATTAGACCAATCGCCCCAGGTTTGATATTACCTGGTTTATCATTTTTTTTTTAATATGCACAATGAAGTTGGCTAGAGGGTGCTACAATAAGGGAAGAGATCAATTCCTAGCGGACATGCTCTCGGAGAAAAAAATCTCTCTCACCCTCTAGCTAACTTAGTGGTCGGTTATAAGTTGATCTCGTGATTTACTTTCTTTTACATCACTTAGGAACGAGCTATAAAGGGTACTTGGGATGAGCATAATCTATAATAGTATGCACAATGCACCTTGGGGCTATAGTGTATAGTGGAAGGACACCAGATTGTCACTTAAGCACCCGCGGTTCGATCTCAGCTACGACACATTTACAGAGATTTTTCCTCTAAATGAGGCTAATAACAACGGGATATCGGGCTTCTAGGCCGTCCGCCACGAGTGTTTCTCGATTTACCCTAGCGACATATGAAAAACTTCTGTAGAGTCAGGCTGGTCGTCCAAAGTTTGGTGTTACCTGGTTCAACATTTTTTTTAATATGCACAATGCAGTGCCCCGGGGTTACGGTGCAGCGAAAGGGTACCAAGTTGTCACCTAGGCACTTGCGATTCGATCCACAGTTATAGCACATTCATAGAGATTTTTCCTCCAAATGAGACGCACAACCACAAGATGTTGGGCTTCTAGGCTGCCTACTGTGAATGCTTTCCGATTTACCCTGATAACCGGTAGAAAACTTTCATAGGGTTAGACCAGTCACCCCAGGTTCAGTGTTAACTGGTTCAACAATAGTATGTACAATGCAGTGCAACACAAGAGGTACATGATTCAATCTATCTTCATAATCTCTCCATGCAAAGAGTCGTTGCACTAAGATAAAATACTTTCTTAATTTACTTGTCTGTATTTTACCGTGGAGTCAATGATACTGAACCACTTGGGATGACTGATATCATCTTTTTTGCTCCAATAGTATACACAATACATGCCCCCACGAGTATAGCTGAATTTATATTCGGATGATAAATTTAATCATAGGAGCAAGATTTGAATTTCTTGGGATTCATTCTTAGAGAATAAGTTCCTCTCGATACCATGATTCACCTCTTTTCCACAAGACCTTATGGCGGTGAAGAAGTGCTTAGGGTAAGCGTTATCACTTTTCGCATCATAGTATGCACAATGCATACCCTTGGGGCTATGGTAAAAAATAGGACGGACTTCCTAGACAACAAGGGTTTAAATGACACCTAAGATATATTAGAATTTGAAAAATATATAACGTTGGATCATCTACATGACCAATTTGCCTTCCTGACGTCGTCAGTCAAGACTCATATATATGTGATTCCCGATTTGAATGATCGGTAAAAAATTTCTCAAGATTAATCGAATTAAAAAATAATAATAATAATAACAATAATAATAATAATAATAATAATAATAATATTATTATTATTATTATTATTATTATTATTACCCAACAAAATTGCCTGAGGCAAAATTAATGATAAATATATTTTTTTGCTGATATTTTAATATTAAAAGAATTTATAAGTTGTCACCATGTGTAAATGTAAAAAAAAATTATACAATATTTTTTATTTTTTACTTTTTATGATTAGTTTAGCGTAATATTATTATGTAAAAACTGAAATAATCATACACTATAAATTTGATGCAATGAGTGTGCGAGATTCTTGATGCTTGAGGCTATCTGCGACATGAGCTATAACTCCAGCTCCAGCATTATACAACCACTCATTCTTTACCTGATTCATTGCAACTACCCCAAATCAGTGAAAAGGACCAAACAAAATCGATAAACCAAACTGACTTACATGGATGTTGTTATGCGCGAAGAAGGGCCAAGTCGCTGAATGGAAACTCACATCGACTTTCGTCCACTCCAGTCTCTGTAATCCATGTATCATCTCCTCTGGTTTCATTTTCGCCATGTTAGATATCGCGATCAAGAGGTAATTGTTCATGTCGACAACATTAGTAAGGGTCGAGAATACATGCCTTCTATCAGTTCATAGTATTCTGTGGTTGTCTGTGTGTTTGATGAAGTTTGGGCAGCTTCCTTCGCTTTCGCTGCTTCTGAAGGAAAATGAGGATCTTCAGATAAAATCGGGGGACAATATTGAACATCTACAATGTGTTTGTAACCGTCCAACGATTTGAGAGAGGGCTGCAAACGACCAGTTTCTATTTAATAAAAGACAAAGTCAGTTAGAAGAAACAAGTTACGATAAAGCTCCTCTCTTTGCGTTATCTTGTTTGCCATCAAAAGATATGCAAGATATTGGACACTGAATGACTTCTAGGAAATTTATGTACCTGAAATGAAGAGCCAAAATGTAGAACAGTGGCATCTGAATCTATTCATAATATTTTGTTTGAGATGAACTCATAGCAAATTAGAATCTAAGTGTATTAAACAGTCTTGATACGATCTAGCAATTATATTTCTTACCTTAGGAAGCTCTGTCTCTCTCCTGATTGAAGAGGTTCGCCAGCCAACCATATCTGATTGAAGCTCAGGAAAATCGACGATGAAGGGAAATCAACGACAATCTCGTTCTAGGCAGTGGAGTATCAAATTGATAGATTCCATAAATTGTGCTGTGCTACTAGCAAAGCTAACATGAAAGGATACGGTCATATGAGACATTGGCATAAAGAATTCGATTCCTAAATGAATTCAGGGAAGATCTGCAAAGTGAAATGAGAAAGTGTAGAGTGAAAGAAATCTTGAAAAGACAAAGAACTTGTCATAGTGATCAATCATTTCAACTTACATGAACTCCAAATCATCAGACTTAGATGCCATTCGTAAAAGAAGAGGTGGTCTGTTTGGTTTTTCATCAGTAAGAAACAGCTGTTGACCAGTTCGGCCAACTAGTATGGGAGCTATTGGCGGTGCAAGTTTTTCGAGAAGTGGTAATCCCAGAAGAAAAGGAAGCTGTAAGATGAAAACTATCACATACTACTTGTATCACATTATGATAAACCAAAAATGTCACAAGATAACTTGAACTTGGTAGTTGGATCAGTATCCCATTGTTTAAAGGTACCTGCTTTTTCCCTCTAACGCCAAGATGTGGAGTTGCCAAGGTAATAAAGTTTATCGGTTGCAAACCAGCAATACTGCCTAGTTTCAATGAATTTTCCATTTGTGTATTTCTATTTCTGTAATCATCAACCTGATCTTTATGCAAGCTATCTGTAGAATAAAGAACAGCGATTGCATATCTTGAGAATAAACCACCCAAGGAATGAGCCAATATAGAGATCCTTTGTAAACTTCCCGTCTTCTGTACCACACTTGAGATCTGTTTCAAGAATGAATCAAATATCATGGCATGAAAGATGTATCTCAGTCAGCAACAACAAATTTTTAACTACCTCCTCTGCTAGTCGCTTTCCTGCTCTATCAATTCCATCAAATGTTTTAGTGAAACCATTGCATGAACTCGCTGTTCAGGAAAAAATCATTTAACAACTGGGAAAGAACGCATGAAAATAAATAAATAAAATTTACAACTCATGAAGCTCGAATGCAACCAGAAATGGCATACCATATATTAAAAAGTTGCTCCCTAGTTGTCTTTCTAACTCAGCCTTCGCATATGTCCAGTCACTGGGACTGCATGTTATACGTGCATAAGTACATAATTGGACTAGCAACATCATCATCTCAAAAGTTTGTAATTGAGAATTGCTAACTGAAATAGGGAATGAAGGGACAGTGGTAATTTCCCAAACTCACTACTGTGAAACAGTAAACTTCGGCTATTATGTTGGATCAAATGAAATGGCAATTTCAGTTAGCACTTTAATGGTAAGATGCAATAAACCATGGCAAAAAAAAGAAGCACAACAAACCTTGTTCAATCTGGTCACCTTTTATATATATATATATATAAAAGAAACATATCAAAGAAATAGTCAAACAAGGTCCCTATGATTAGCCATTCAACGAATGTAAAGGTCAAATTTCTAATGACATCAGAATTTTTACCTAGCCATAATTCCATGGACTAGGACAAGGAGATGATCAGGCGCTTGTTTGAAATCATAATCAGTTCCAGATGCCATACTACTTCCTTGAACACTAGTTATTCTATGCAACCCGAAATTAAGGTCACCCCAAACTGTGTTCATTCCTGCACAGATAAAATTAATTGCATTTTGAAACCTGCAATGAATTCAACACGATCAATGGATGGTTTCACAGTAACATCTCAATACAATAGGTCAATGCAGTAAGTAAATATCTTCAAATGATTTCAAGTTACTAAAAGAGAAAGATCAACAAGATTGGAACAAAAAAATAATTGCTGTTTTTCTTTTCTTGAAAAGGGACATTAGACCAAATGATCAATCGCATTATGTATTGTTAGATTAATGAGATCTTAAGGAGAATTCTTTATAGTAGAATGTGATGGGAAAATAAATAACAGAGAACAAAAGAAGCTATTGTTTCCAATAGATTTAAAAAGTTGTTACTTAAACTAAAGTTTGTTGGATTAAGTGAGCTCTGAGCTTGTCCACATATTACCAAAGATCAGAGATCATCTAGCAAAAGAGAAAGAAGGAGAAGAAGAAGAAACTACAGTTCCAGAGCTATTGCTTTTACCAGATTTCTCTTTGACTACTTTAGGCGAAGTTTATTGCTTTTCTTAAAAGCCAAACATAATTTTGGAAGGGCAAATTCTATTAATCCCGTACAATTTCCCAAGAATCAGGCATATAATTCAGGATACGAAACCGTAGATTTAACGAGTCTTTCCAAAAACCCAAAATTAATTTTTCCCCCAAGAATCAGACAATAATAAGCATCCAAGTTTATCAGAAGAAAAAACATAAAAATAAATCAAGGACAAAAGGGAACCAAAACTGAAGCAACAAAGCGATTAAAATATCATTCCGGAATTTGTAGACCTCGATATCGCTCCTCCAGGAGCAAATCGACAACATTGAAGTATAAGAGCGATTGAATCGAAACCTGAGAGAACGGAGCAGGAAGGCGACGTCGCTAGGCTACCGCCATGGCTCCACGATCGAGGACGATCCGCGGCGAGTTGCCACAGCGAGATCGGAACGGCGAACGATGGCGACGATAGGGTAGGCACGGGGCCAGGAATGGGGCACACGACATCTAATTTTATTTATAGCAGGGCTAAAAAAGTCGATTTTATTTTTTTCTGAAAAAAGGAATCCAGAAAGAATATTGAGAAATGGAGACGCAGCAGGTGGCCTCGCGTCGCGCTCTGGTTAGGGCTTCATCGCATCATCTCGGGCTCCATTGACGCCATCGCCGAACTTCCCGTGTCAAAGATTGGGTTTTGGCCAATGATGCAAGCAAAGGTAGCTTCTATGGTGAGGAAGAGAAGAAGAGATGGAGCATTATCACAGAATATCGACAGCCCCAAACAAGAACATCCGCAGCCAAAAACAAAAACAAAAGCGTTTTGAGTCATAGCAAATTCTTTATTCACAAAGTCGACATCATCGGTTCATGCCAAAGATTTTGTCTTTTTCCTATGAATTGGTTGGGAATGTTTGATCTCACTCGGTGTTTGGATTTGTGTCAGTTGGGGTTGCGATGCTGCTGTTACTTCTCTCGAGCTTCTTTCGAGAATTTCCTCGCTTCTTCCTCCTCCATCCCTTCTTATCATACTCGTCGCCGGCGATATCGCTGGTCCTCTTCGATCCTCAACCACAAATATCTCATCTTCCTCCTCACTTCGCTGTCTCTCTCTCTTCATGTCCTCCGTCGCAAAATCCACACTTTACTATCCCGACGCCCGAGCCAGCGCCATCGTTCTCCTTTCTCGCCTCTCGCGCTCTCCGTCCTTTAAACCGTCAATTGACAATGACCTTGAGAAGCGCGTCGGGGAAGCCGTGGTCGGTCCGCTTGCAGGCAGAGGCGGTAGGCGTTGACGGCCTCCCCGTCTCTCTGCTCCAGACCCATGAGCTCGGGGCGCGGATGATCGACGAAGTCAGGCCGGGTGAATGCTCGGAGGAAGGACTTCACGGCGAGGTCGTGCCACAGGGCGGATAGAATGACAAGTGTTAATTAAGAACTAATTTTATAGATTTTTAAATAATTTTTTGGTTTTTTTTAATATTTAAATTAAATTAGTATGATATTATAAGAGGATAAATTTTTTAGGAGTGACTCACTACCATTTAAGTTAAGTTGTGAGTTAATTGAATAATAAAATCTAAGTTTAGATTATCAAACCCTCAAGTTTCCATCTTTTTTCCTTTTCGGTGTCTGTATCTCCTCCCTCATTCACACGGCGTTGTTCCACTATGAGAGGAACTGACACTGCCCAACCACTACTCCTCTGTCGACGGGAGCAAGCTAACCCTAGCAATGTTTCTTCCGTACCTCGGGTCAACATATGTGTTTTCTCACGGCTGCCAAGAGCGACACCGTCTTTAACTGACGTCGTCACTGCAACCACCAAATGCACCCAACTATTGGTGTAACCCAGTTGTCTCTCTCTTCTCTCTTCCTTGTCAGCAAACAATCTCACCTCCCTGTCATCACACCGACTGCTCATGACCTTCACCGTCACAGTCATCTCCCTCACCATCGGAAGGTAGCGAAGATCATCGTTAATTCTTCCTGGGATTTCCCCCCTCCAAGAGCCATCAGCAGTGCTCCGATCCCTTCTTCGTCAATGATGACACCTTTGTCCCTTAATGTCAATATTGTTTCCACCATCATTGCATCCACAATTGACCACTCGAAGTTGGCTGACCGTGCCACTGTTGGAGACCACGGATTTTGATTCCAGACAAGCATTCCGACGTATCTACACTTGAGGCGAGTTCTTTCCATGATCTTTGTAGTATATATGATTTGATTAGTATAGCTTTACTATCTTGACTCTATTTCTATCTTTGCTTGAGTTTGATATTTGGTTGTTTGATCTTTGAGTTGATCTATTTGACATCCATGTAGTCTGATTTTTACTATTCCTATTTTGTAGTGGTACAAATGTGTGTGGTGTGTACTGTATATAGTTTCTCATTTTAGCTACTCCTATTTTATAATTGTACACACGTGTGTGGTATGTACTGAGTTAGTTGCTTATTTTGGCTATTCCTATATATTTTGTAGTTGTATACACGTGTGTCATGTATATTGTAGATAGTTTCTCTTTTGCTAATCATGTTGTTTAGTAGACATATGTTAGTTTCTTTTATACATACATTGTTACAGTTTATACTTCTGGTATACTTATGATATTATTGCATAGTGATAATTATATTAGTGGTTATGAGTATTATATGCATGCTGTCGACCATGCATGCTCACTTGACCATGTCTCCTTTGTGGATGAGAGAGTCGATGATCATATTATCTGCTTACTTGGCCACTCAGGATAGTGGTAGCTGGAGTTGCATGCAACTCGTTATGTCGTGCTCACTCGACCACTCAGGGGTACTAGTAACTGAACTTGAGTGCAGGCAATGACCCCTCTTGTTATGTAGCTAGATAGCTATTTTGTCTACTGTCCACTCAGCCATTCGAAAATAGTGGTAACTAGAGTTGAGTATAGTTGTCACAGTCCTACCCATTCGGCTATACAAATGTTGTGATGACTAGAATGGTGTGTAGAAATGACTATTCATATGCATAATGTGTGTGGAACATGCATGTGATATATGTTGCATTTGTTGTTATATGTATTGCATATGCTTGTGATATGCTACATATGCTTTGAGATAGGGATTGTTGTATGTGCTTGACATTGACATGCATGTTAGTGGTATGTATATGCTATACATGTTGATCTTTACTTATCATACGTAGCTAGATAGTTAACTACATCTTGTCTACCCACGAGACCATTCATGATAAAACGTTTTCCCGTATACATAGACCCTGACATTTCAGACTGCCCATGAGACCATTCATGATAGAGCATTCTCCCGTAGTTCATAGCAAGATAGCTAAATATCTTTATCATTTGTGTTTCTCGTGATAGAGTGATTTCTCCCATGTGTGTTGATATATTTTGGTCATGTATCATGTTTTATCTACTATTGTCACAAGAGGTACCATCCATTTTGTTGGATAAGTATACCTTTGAAGCATGACAACGTCACCATCTAGGGTGATAGAAAGATGCAAACGAGCGTGTTGATGCAAGTTGCATTTTCGGCAGGGTAAACGCAGTTGAAGCGAGTGTTGTGTCCAAAAGGAATTTACATATATCTACAATGACATGATATTGTCCACTTTAGACCTAAGGCTCATGACTTTATTTTTGGGCTATATATAAAAAGTCTCATATCAATGGAGTTATCTTACATTCTTTTAAATCCACGATATTTTTCATATGTTTCAAATGTGGGACTTTGATTGTATCCCTAACAATCCTCTTCTCAAACGAAAAACCACAATTGCTCTCATAGTACAGGCTTTCCCGTGAGTATCCGATTACTCTTGACCTGCTTCAGACCTCCTCACAAGCATCTGGTCACCCTTCACTTGCTGTCGGTCTTCTCGCGAGCATCTGGTTACCATGACCAGCTCTGTTCCTTCCCGTAAGCATTCGGTCACCCTAGCATGCTCCGGACCTCTTCATGAGCATCCGGTCATCCTTGTAAGTATCCCAAGTTGGTTTTGATGTGATCAACCGAGTCAAATTAAGTCCTGTTTGTATTTGATCCTTATGTCTAAGTGTGTAGGAATTTAGGAATATAAGAAGTCGAGTGGAAGACGCAGTTAGCGAGAAGGATAACACGGGAAAGGAGCCGACAGACTCGGTGCATCTGAGGGGCGAGGTGCTGCGAAAGAGTACATCGGTGGATGAGAAGGATGCACACAACGTTCGAGAGACGAGAAGCTAGGAAGAAATCCTACTCGAGGAGAAGGTCGGAGTTGGGTTCGAGTGAGTTCAGCTCTGGTTAGCCAGAGCATCACCCACACGAAGATCAGCTAAGGAGCTGATCTACCTCATGAACGACATCTTTCATGGCTTGGAAGGCTCCTTCGATGAATAGTATCGAATGTGTCTTCCAGTGACTGTTAGTCAAAGATAAAATTTTATCTTCGATAATAATATTTCTCTGATTGAAGGCGCCTTGAACCCTATTGAAGGTGTCTTCCAACTTCGGATAGAATTTTCCAGGGTATATAAAAAGACCCCTAGAGGTAAAAAATATTTAACAACTTCTGTATTAATCTCCTAGCAACTTTCTGAGATTTTTAAAGAGTGTAAGAGGATTCTCTATCTTCATCAAAAGAGATATTTTTAGTGGAGCTTTGCAACCGTCTTATATTAACAACTACGTTGGTTGTAATCAAGTAAAAATTCTAGTCTCTTACTTAGTTCTTTTTAAGTTGTTATTTATTATGTCATATTTGGTTAACTAATATTATATCTCTGCTAAAACTAGTTCGAGATTCTTATAATTTATTTTTAGGGCCATTAACCAATGCTCTTGCCGGCCTACTTACCCCAACAATCTTAACCAGCTTTGAGTCTTCCCGCGAGAATTCGGTCACTCTTGATCTATTCCGGGCCTCTCCGCGAGCATCCAATCACTCTTGATCTGCTTTGGGCCTCTCCACGAGCATCTGGTCACCCTGATATGCTCCGAGTTTCCCCGTAAGCATCTGCATCCGGTCACTCTTGACATGCTCCGGGTTTCCCTGCAAGTATTTGATCATCTTGACATGCTCCGGGTCCCTCCGTAAGCATCCGGTCACTCTTAGCTGCTTCAGACCTCCCCGTGACTATGTTTAAGGTCACTCCACATGTCATCTAATCTGAACTATAACTCTGATACTATTTATTAGGACCGAAAGGAATGCATATATTTTCACAATGACATGATATTGTCCACTTTGGACCTAAGACCTTATGACTTACTTTTTGGATTTTACCCAAAAAAATCTTATGTCAATGAAGATATCTTACATCTTCCCATGAATTTTTTCATATATTTTCAATATGGAATTTTGATTGTATCTCAACAGCGGACAAGGTGGAGGGGACAGATCACTCCGATGCGCATAGCCGTTGAAAACTGAGAACAGCGCACGTAGGCGGTGGAGAGATTTGAACTTGATGAACAAGAGACGGAGTAGGAGTCTAGTTGGGAGTGGAAGACGGTGTCAGGCTTCATCCTCTTCCTCGTTCCCATGGTGTGGAGTAAGGAAGGGAGGAGCCATCATCTTGAGGGTCACCGGAGGTGAAGGAAAGGATGATAGGGAGACGGATGCAGTGCTTCCAGCTGCAGAGAGCTGTGGCGGTTGGCGGAATTTCATGAAGAGGAAGTGGGATTGAACGAAGGCTACAGTTTGAGTATGTTCAGATGATCATAATAATAATTGAATACCAGAAATTATGGAACCAATCATTGCCATTTCTGAAAGATATCATTTTTTTTCTTGATTCCATTTTTTTCTCCATCTGTTTAATTGTCAAAAATAGACTCCACTTGATATGCATAAAATCAAATTATAAAAATTTTGATGAAGAAAAGGGGATAAATCGTTCATTCTTTCTTACAATCATCAATCAATGCATCCAAAGCTAAGGCGATATTTCTTTTTGACAAAAAATGGGAAAATATTTCAAAAGGTTCCTTCAAAAAAAAAAATTTCATTTTGCTTACGATCGAGAAACAGAGTTCAGGAAGATCCTGAAGGCTGTGCAGTCTATTGAGTTCTCTAAAACTCGCGATCATGGAAGAAGGCACACTGGTTTTGGCTTGTGATCTCCGAGCTCCGACCGGTAGTAAGCGACGGCGTCACGCATGTCCTCGAAGAGCGCCGCCACCTCAAAGAACTTGATCACTTTGGAGAGTTCCCGGTCGCAGAGGTCGTCGGAGAAGGGCGTCACCCGGAGCGCGTTCTCCGGCTGCAGGACGTAGGCGTTGGGGTTATCGTCGACCAGCACCGCCCGGTCGAGGGCGCGCCCGACCCGGGCGAGATCTTTTACGAGCTTCCCCTCCATCTCCCTGCAGGAATCGCGGTAGAGGCGGTGGGCGATGAGGTTGCCAGCGGGGTCAAGGCGATCGAGTACGAGGGAGGCATACTCCCTCAGGCCGGCGGTGAACACCACAACCTCGAAGTCCCCTGCGGCGGCGCGGAGCAGCTCGTCCGCGCCCGGCCGCTTTAGGACGTAGAAGGGCACGACGCGTCCGTCGATCGAAGGGTGGACGGTAAAGTCGTAGCGATCCGGTGGGGGGTCAGTGCGGGAGTGAACCAGCGTCTCGTCGAGGTCCAAAAACACAGTTTTCTTCTCGGGAAAAGACGGGGGCGGGAGCTCCGCCGGCGCCTCCGCCGCCGGCGTGGCCATGGGAGTAGGGTGGAGGAGGGGTTTGGTGGGGGTGGATCCGAGGCGGAGGAACCCGTGATTTTGAGGGCTCGAGGACACGCCGCCGAGGATGGCGATGTGGGAGAAGAACTTCGTGAGGCGGCGGCGGCAGGAGCGGACGGAACGAGCAATGGCGGCCTTGATGGGGGAAGGAGAGGACCGGGGAGTAATCTTCTTTCCACCGGCGGCATGGTGGCCGACGGGGCTTCGGCTACGGCAGGAGGAGGCCCTGGTGGCAAATTTGGAAACCATGACTATGGAAGAGGAAGAGGAAAAGGAAGAGGCGGAGAAATTGGAAGAGAAACAGAAAAAACAAAGGAATTTGAATTGGAGAAAGCGGGAGTGGTTTCAACGGTCAAAAGGAAATTGAATTGGATTTCAACTCCACTAACGGTCGGAAATGAGGGCCGGTCTGTCACATGAGCTGGCATCGTATTCAAAATCCATGTAAGCTATATTTTTAGTAATATTTATCTGTTATTTCTCCATGTTCCTATTATTTCAATCTATTTTCTAGCCTTTTTTTTATCCATTCGTCTAAGACTGATGAAAATTTTCTATCTGTTACCAGAAGGAATCTTTATACATGACAGGTTACACCATCTTGGATTAAAATACCTAACCCTGCTATTATTTCAAAATGATTTTTATGCTTAAATTCACGGTTTCTTGATGTGTTCGGAAAGGCATGCATGTGCCTTCAAATCTGATCCCGCCTCTGGCCTTCTCCGGACCTCAACTTGAGAGTGGCTTGGGGTGTTTTGGCTAAGGGCTTTCCCTATCTTTGTCAAACCAATGTAAGATTTTGCATTTGGTTGAAGTTTCATCTATCCATATTCCATGAATCAAGGTGGTTGGGTTATTGTAGGTAGGGACTACTAAGAAAATGCTCGGGGCAAATTTTTGATCCACGAGGTCTTGGGTCTCCCTCATGTAAACATAGATTCGTTCAATTTTGTTACGAGCCAATTAAGCAAAGTTTTGCCACCTTCACGAATGATCAGAAGGATTAATTATGGCCGATGCTGCAAAAGCTTGGTGTCACTTTTTTTTAAAAAAAATTTTAAGTTATTTTTTAAAAATAATAAAATAATAAATAATAATAATTTATGAGAAAATATGGGGCCAGGAAAGAGTGTGAATGAGTGTTGAGAGATTTTTTAATAGTAGAGAGATATATGAAGATTTTTACTTTTGACGTGGTGCGGATGTGACAACGATGAAGCTCTCCCAGAGCTCCAACTACTATGGCTGCTTTAAGAGTGTGCTGGATGGGCAAGATGCAAGAGTCCATGGAGGATGTTCCTGGTGGAAATACGGTGGCCATGCTTGGTTACTTGGTTTGGACTAGTTCATTAGGAATAATGCTACTTTGACGAATGAGAAGGTAGTAGATGCTCATCCTATCAGAGCAATGAAGTTTTCAGTTTCTCCTGTGGTTCGTGTTGCAGTGCAATGTAAGTTGGCTTCTGATCTTCCAAAACTCGTAGAAGGCTTGAAAACGTTTAGCCAAATCAGATTCCATGGTGGTGTGTACAATCGAAGAATCTGGTGAGCACATTGTTGTTGGTGCTGGTGAGCTACGTCTTGAGATCTGCTTGAAACATCTGCAGCAAGATTTCGTGGGAGGAGCAGAGACCATTGTTTCAGATCCAGTGGTTTCTTTCCGTGAAACTGTGTTGGAGAAATCAAATAGGACTGTTATGCGAACCTAGTGCTCGACTCCTGTCCTCCTGTGCTAAGACAGCTAATATAAATCCGGTTGAGTATGAAGTCGGTCAGGCTAAATGTCAGTCGGAAAAATAGCTGGTCGAGTATACTAAGTAGTTCCTCAATTAGTGGATAGCTGATCGATCCAACAATCGGTCAAACATGCTGGTCTTCATTGCTTATATGTGTCCATGCTCCCTCATATATCTGGTTTGTCATAAGGTTGGTCAGACTGAGAGGGTTTAGCACTCCTTCCTATGTGGTAATTAAACATGCAAGGCAATTCTCAGCGTAAGCCTGGCCGAACTTCCAGATCTAAGACTATCATCTCAGAGGCGAGAACATATGGACGATCGATTAAAGGCACCGATCGAATCTTTTGGGACCTAGTTTTTCATTTCTCGAAGGTAAGTATCCCATTATATGGCCAGCTGGTCATATAACCGATTGAACTTGGGGGACTTAACTTCATATTGCTTCAATGTCAAAGATCCAGCCTAACAATATATAGCCACTTGTCTCATAGGTTAGATGGCCCTACTATACTTGGCACTCTGCTTATATACCGATCTGCCAATATGATGTATAACCGATCAGCTAAATATTCGGCCAGGACATCCTCAGCAGACAACATTATCAGGGAATTACAACAACCTATCAAAATAACAACTAGGGATGATAATTTCACCCGAACCCGATAAAGTATTGACGATAGAATTCACACATATATTATTAATGATAGCATATGGTATATATAAATACCATTACAAGTGAAAATAAGAAAATAAATAAATTAGAAAAATAATAAGTATTTCCTAATAATAATTATTCTCTAATAACTAGGAAACAAATAACTATTTTTTTAATAATAATTATTCCCTAATAACTAAGAAATAAATAATTATTTACTTATAATAATTATTTCCTAATACACTCTCTCAAGATGGTGTCCCAAAAATGACACCAATATTGTTGTAAATAGCAAACAACCGAGGTTGAGAAAGCGACTTGATAAGTGCATCAGCCAACTGATCCTTAGTACAAATATGAGTAACTCGTAGTTTGGAGGCCCAAATTATCAGTGAAAAGCACATCAGACGTGGTAACTAGAAGAAGCAGATTTGTCAAAAGTGACTTAATCCATTGGATCTCAGATGTCGTAGAGGCAATGCACTACTAGAAAACTAAGCTTTTGAGACACAACAAAATATGTCTTAAATTATAAATTTAGTGTCTCAAAATGTTTTCAAGACGGTGATGAGACAGTAATGTAGCCGTCCCTAATACAAGAGTCTCAAAAAAATATTGACACAGTTGTACTGTCTCAAATGCTATTTAAGATGGTGATGAGACAGTTGTTCAATTGTCTCAAAAGCATTTAAGATAGATATTGTTTTGTCTCAAATGTTATGTCTTTTCTTGTGAAAAAACTAAAGACACTAAATTAAGATGGTAATGTGTTGTCTCAAATAGAAGTGAAGACAGTAAATATTTTAACTTGTTAGATGCAACAATTATGACAAAAATTAACAATATTAAAAGAACATTTATTATACAAATTAATCTAGATCAAATTTATTGAATTGTCATTTCAAGACAAAAGGAAAAACTCTCTTTTTATAAATTAAAAATGATATACACAATATAAAATTCTATAATCATTAATTGAAGTGCATCCAACATTCATCCAATAACAGAAATATCTACATATTCATCATTAATTTGATAATAAAAAAAATAACTATTCCCATGAAAGTTATATAAAAGAAAGTCTAAAGAACAGCTCCTTGTGATCTAGAGATAACTTCTATAATCCTTCTTCATCAAAATCCTGAACATAAAAAAAAAACTCTTATTAAAGGTAAAAATGATTTATAATATATATTGTTAAAAAAAAATCAATAAATAGAATTTTTCAATAAGAAATCTCATCATCTAACACATAATCCTCTTTCTTGCAACTATATATATACAACATAAACAACCCTAAGTTAAACAAACCTCTTCATCTCGTAATAAGAAATGATGGTATATGTGTTTGTCAATATCTTTGTGCCTTTCAAGTTGTTGAACCTGTAAAATAAATTTATCTATATATTAAAATATGTACACTATTACATCACCAAAATTGTTAATAAAACTAAAAAAAATCTTATGAAAACAACTACTAATGTACCTGTTGGTTATCCAATCCTTGTTCATGTGAAATAATATTATCTGCAACCTAAATACAAAATAATGTACGTATCACAAAACTATCAAATTTCATTATAAAAATCAGTTATTTAAATAAAGTAAAGATACCTTTTGATTACTAAATTCACTGGATTCCATACCAAGATGAGTCAATGGGGATTCATGATTCTCTAACTTTGATTAAAGTACATCTATTTGAGATTTCATTTGATTTAGAATAGGAGTCACTACTTTCATAACTCTGCTACAGCTTTCTTCGTAGCCATTTTTATTAACTCATTTGAATGTTCATTGGATAACAAGGAGTGAGTATGCATATCAGAAGGACTATGACCTAAACCCATAGTGCGAACATAACCATGACTTTGATTTCCCATGAAACTATTGAAAATCTTCTGTCTTAACTCAGGTGTTTGATCCTTAATAGGTACCGCTGATAACTTTTCTTGCATTTGACACTAGATGTTTATTAACATCAATAAATATAGATCCTTCACAAGTAAACAGAATGATAATATCTTAACAATATAAGAATTGTAAATGAATGTGTTTACTATTAAATTTGCAGCCTCGGCATCCGCTGGAACTCCATTTTTACAACGAGCCTCAATGTATGTTGTTAAGGGATCAATTGACTTTCCATCAGTTGCCAACTATATAAAAATGACAAATCTTTATAAATTTGTTACTAGAAAAACATAGTATATTATAATTATACATACTTTTATTTTGAAGTTAGGCATCAAAGTCCTTCCAGTCCTATGTATTGGCCCCGCAAGTTCTCTATTGAGTGCATTTTTCTTTGAAATTTCCTTTAAAATAAAAAAAATAGAGATTTTTTGAACAGGTTATAATGACAATAATAAAAAAACATAAACAATGTTATTTGAGACAAGAAAATACTTGAAATTTGTCTGTACTCCAGTACTCGATGAGAATCCTCCATTGCTCAGGTTCAACGCGATTAGGAACATTGGTTAACAATTGGTCATACGTCTTTTCATTAAAATAATCAGTTTTAATTCGATTCTTCCACTTTCTCCATTTGTCGCCAACAGATTTAAGACATACAGACTTATGTGCCAGAGGAGCATTGCTGTTCTCCTATATAATTTATAGGAAATATATGAACAGTTAAAAAAATATTTAGAAACAATTATTATAACTAGGTTAGAAACATTACTTTGTCATATTGACCATATGATATGATTAATAATAGAGCAAAAATGGTAAAAAAAAAATGGAGAACTTACTTGAACTTCATTCCAGATATAATTTGTAACACGTGTGGGCACGTCAGACCATTCCACATATGTTAAGGGAATTTGAACACCATTACGAGCAATTCGACTAAGCAATGATGAATACTTCCCCGCATTCGGTCCAATAGCCTAGAATGATTCGTTGAAATCAACTAGTAACTTTTCACCCACTTGTAAATCCCCTTGAGCAGGGCCTCTTCCTCATTTTTTAGTAACTTCATTGTTAGTTTCTCCTATAAATTCAACAAACGTAAAAGACTTGTAAATTACAGTAAGTAAACAAAGACCAACAAAGAAGGGTGATAAATAATACAAGAAATTTAAAAAATAATTGAACACTTTAAAAATCTATATAAACTAACCTGAATTTGGCAAGGTTAAACTAGGCCGTAAATTAGGTGGATCAATTGATTGTGAATTTTGTTATTCATCAATGAGCTCCAAAGTTTGAGCTTGCAATGTTGATACTTGTTGAACTTGTGATTGATGCTTGGATCTTGTTTGTGGATGATGAACTATTGGACGTAATATGTTATTTGGCCTTTGTTGTTGCGATTTATCTATTACACATGTGGAAGGATGCACTTGAGATATATTACCTTTTACCACATTTGCTTGATCACCATTCAATTTTTCCAACATGGTTGTCCCTTTCTTTTTTTTGTCTAACCATGATGACCTATCATGAAAAAAAATCAACATATTAGTCCATAGGCCAAAAAAAGTCAATTACACATTTGAAGCTAAACTTGGAAAAGAAAACATTGATGACCAATTATTAAATTATAAATAAATCAAACTAATACTCAAAAATTGATTATGCATCAAGCATAAATGAAGAATAAAAATGAAATAGAAATATACAATTAAAAAAAACAAGTTTTTACTCAATAATAAATAAAAATGTATATTAAAGATTAACAATACAATAAACAATCCTAATATATTTCATCATTCTCTGCAACTTCTTCATCCTGTCCAAGATCAATGGCTCCATCAACAACTACATCTTCCCTCACCCAAGCATTATCCTCATCCCTAATAGGAATATTATCATCCAAAGTTTGAGAAGAATATGAATCCGCTTGATCCAAAGAAGAGTAGACATCATAATTATCTCTGCGACTCATTTTCAGAACAACATGCCATTTGGGTTCTACTGGATCATTGCTATAGAATACTTGTTTTGCTTGACTAGCAAATATGAATGGTTCATCTGACAGCTGATTGTCTGTATACATTAGATGATCAAAATTCACCAAGGTAAATTTGAAATCATCTTGCATTTTCCCTCTTTGATTATCAACCCAATCACAATTGAACATAACAAACTTCATCCTATTACTATAGTGTACTTGAATAATATTTTTCAATACTCCATAGTAAATAATTTCTCCAGCAATTGGATTCCTATCTTTCCTACTAGCATAGCTTGTAGTTTTTGCCCTAAGCATTACTCCACTATTTTGAGTTGTTCTACTGGTTTCAAAAGACTTTGTACGAAAATGAAATCCATTAATCATATAAGCCTTGAAACTTCTCCCTCGAGGATTAGAGCTCATTATTAATGCTTTGATTACTTCTGAAAAGTTGGAATTTCCTGCATTTAGTTGCTCTTCAACCTACAATACATGAGTATGCACATATAAGTTTCAGAGAAGTTTGTTGAATGAAATCATGGATTTATTTCTAAATATAAAACCAAAATAAAAACTTACATGAGTTTTGAACCATGTATGAAATGTATCATTATGCACACTTTGAAGTTGATGGTATCCGTAACGTGGAAACTTCACACAAAGTTCTGTCATATGCATGTTGTTCATTTGGTAGATTTTGTTTCAATATAATATGTTCTCCTATAAAAGGGGCACAATATTAAACTAACCATGTACTATAAATATTTTTTTTACTTACTCAATAAATGGTTGCACAACATCAGTGTTCATTAAGACATAACGATGGCATTGTGTCCATGTAACTCTATGAAGAGTTATGTTCACTCCTTTTTTTGTGGCACGCCCTTCATCATTATCGCCATCAAAATTTATTTTGTGCCGATTAGATTTCGTTTTCACATCATCTAGATGCCTTGTGCAAAAATTCATGCACTCTTCCATTAAATAGCCTTTATCAATAGAAGCTTCAGGATGAGCACGATTTCACACATATTTTTTTAGAGTACATAGATATCTAGAAAGATTAAAGAGATATCATTTGGTTTCAATTAATCAAAATGTTAAATATTCACACAAATATAATCCATTTATAAAGGAAACAAAACTAACCTTTCTATGGGGTACATCCATCGAAATTGTACGGCTCCAGCAAGTAATGCTTCTTCAGCCAAGTGTATAGGTAAGTGCTTCATTATGTCAAAAAAGATGGAGGAAATATTCTCTCAAGATGACATAGGATAACAACAATTCTATCTTGCATGTGTTCCAAATCATTTATGTGATTAACTTTTGAGCAAAGTTGCCTAAAAAAATTAGTTAACTCTATAAGAACTTTAACTATATCTTTAGGCAATGCTTTACGAATAGCTAACGGAAGCAACAGTTGCATAAGAATATGATGATCATGAGACTTCAAACCCCATATATTTCGCTCCTCCAAGTGTACACATTTTGATATATTTGATGCAATGCCTTCTGGAAGTTTGATATTTTTCAAAACTTTACAATAAACCAATTTTTCATCCTTGGACATTGTAAATTTTGCAGGAAGAATGCGCTCTTTACCAGAGGCCATTAGAATAGGATGCAATGCTTTCCTTATTCCCATTTCTTTCAAATCACGATGAGCATTCATATGATCCTTTGATTTTCCTGCTATGCCAAGTATTGTAGAAAGTACATTTTCCATGAAATTTCTCTCTGTATGCATCACATCAATATTATGTGGTACTAAATTATCCATCCAATAAGGCAACTCAAAAAATATATTTTTTTTCTTCCAATTGGTCTCACTTGGTAAATGAAACTCCCCATTGTGTCTTTTGTTAATGTCTTCTTTCTTATAATCCGTTAAAACTTCTCTCACTTCTTCATACATTTCAGACCCTGAAAGCCTTCTTGGCTTGTTTCCATATTCTCATGTTCCATCAAAGGATGCTCTCAGCTTTTGAAATATGTGATTAGGAGGTAAAAAAATTCTATGACCAAAATAACAAAATTTCTTACTATGTTTCAACCATAGTGATCGAGTTGTGCTACCACAACAGGGACAAGCATACCTCCCTTTGTACTCCAACCAGATAAATTTTCATAAGCTGGAAAATCACTGATTGTTCATAATAAAACTGCACGAAGATTAAACATTTGCTTACTCAAAGCATCATAAGTACATATACCATCATTCCATAGTTCTACTAATTCTTCAATGAGTGGCTGTAAGTACACATCTATTCTGTTTCCAGGTGCTTTAGGCCCATCAACAAGCACAGATAATATGAGATTTGATTGTTTCATGCATAACCATGGGGGTAAATTGTATGGAATAAGTACAACATACCACGTACTATGAGATATGTTCATTGTTCTAAAAGGATTGAATCCATCCGTAGCTAATCCAAGTTTAATATTACGACAATCACTAGCAAAAGATGAATATTTGTTATCAAAAGACTTCCAAGCTTGAGAATCAGCAGGGTGTCTCAGGACACCATCATCAGTTCTTTCTTTTTCATGCCATTTCATTAATGAAGCAATCTCAGATGAAAGGAAAAGTTTTTGCAATCTCAGCTTTAATGGAAAATACCTTATTTGCTTTGCAGCAATTTGCTTACCCCTAGGCTTGTATCGAGGTGATTCACATACTTCACATTATTTAAGTTTACTATCTTCACCATGAAATATCATACAGTCATTTGGGCAAACATCCCAAGTGTGGTCTGTGAAGCCAAGATCTTCAATTATTTTTTTGGCTTCATAAAAGGATGAAGGTAACTTTGCATGAGGAAAGGCTTTTACCAACAATTGAAGTCAAAGAGTGAAGGAATTATCAGGCCAACTACCTAGAACTTTTAGTTGTAGGAGATGAACAATGAATGCTAGTTTTGTGAAATTCTTACAACCTTCATACAATTCACACTCAACTTCTTGCAATAATTTCATATATCGCCTAGTTTTTTCATCCATCCCAACTAAATCATCTTCTAATAGCAATCGTGCGTTGTTTGAAAGATGAATCAGGAGTATTTGTGAGAGATAGCCGGCAAGCGATGTCGTTAGTGGCAACTATTATAGAACGCGGCCGACGGGTATTCTTTTAGAGCAAAATCCACCAGTGCAATCAATGAAACGACGATTTATTGAACTTTGCCTTGGATGAAAGAAGACAATAACTAGAAGGAGACGATGTGTTGTTATTTGAAGGCTGGAATCTGACTTGTCATTGGAATAAGAGCAACAGAGAGAGAAGGCTGCATTTTGATGGTTGCATATGTTGGAGCAGATGTAGAAAATCTGCTATTGAACAAAACTTGGAAAAAAAAACTTGCTATTTAGCCTATCAGAAGATGACTAAAACAATACTCATGAAGGAAAGACCGCTATAATGCGGCTGCTGCTTAAAAAAAATAAACAAACAAAGGAGCGGAGGAAGAGAAGAATGAAATTTGATGTCTTAAAACTTAAGAAAAAAGATAATAATATTACTCTTGCTATGAGAAAAAATAAGAAGAGAAAAAGAAAAGAGGAGGAATTGAACCTCGCTATTAATGGACTTTTTGAAAGAAGAAAATAAAATTATTATATGGTGGAAAAAAGGAAGTCAGAAAAGAGAATTTTTTTTTAGGACAAAAAATATAAGAAAGAAAAATAGGGGAGAAAGAAGATTCTAAGAAAGCTAAAGAGGTCACAGAAGCGGCCGGACAAAAAGCTTGAGAAAAGGCGACACCGATGAAGGAGGTGTCACAGGATGGACTTGAACCTGTGAAGGAGAAAGCGAAGGAAGCGGTGGAGTCGCTAAATTTGTAGGGAAAGGGGGGCTGGTGATACAAGGATGTCGGCGACGGAGGGACAACAAGAACGTTTTTTTTTACGACGATAAGGCCAATGGTGGGCTGCCTTTGGACGACGACGTCTCCTCTGGTCGTAGCAATAGGTGAATAGTAGAAAAGACACGACAACGCTGAATTCCTTTGGCGTAAGTGGCAGAGAAAGGAGAAGAAAGCTAAGTTTTTTTTTTACCGTGAGAAAAAGAAACGCGGAAGAGAGGAGAAAAAGAAAAAAAATATTAAAAAAAGATTGCTGTTAAGCTTATCACTCTGATACCATATTAACGATAGAATTCACATACATATTATTAATGATAGCATATGGTATATACCATTACAAGTGAAAATAAGAAAATACATAAATTAGGAAAACAATAAATATTTTCTAATAATAATTATTCTCTAATAACTAGTAAACAAATAATTATTTTCTAATAATAATTATTCCCTAATGACTAGGAAATAAATAACTATTTACTTATAATAATTATTGCCTAACATAGAGGACCCGATATCCGACCCGAATGGAGGAGGGTATGGAGGGACAATCGATTCCCGATATCCGACCCAAATACCCGATGAATATATATGAAAGATTTTTTTCATTCCAAATTCACTAACTATTTTTGTTGATATTAGGAAGAGGCTATATAAATGTTTAATTTATTATTTGAATTATATGTATATTTTTTTTAATAGGATGTTAATTTTATATGTTTTTGTTGAATGATAATAGTTGGATAGAAAGAAGAAAAATTATAAGTATATAAGATATCTTATCCTTTAATGAGTATGGGTATACCCATCGGATATCCTATACCTGATGAGTATGGGGACGTACTATATAAAATCTGACCTTAATCCGACCCATTGTCATCCCTAGTAATAACCATCTTGTCAGAGAATATTCCTTTTTGTTATATAGGATTCAATAGAAACTTCTTTGAAGGTGACTTTACAGTTTCTATCAGCCGACACATTATGCCAACATATTCTTTTAACCGCCTTATTAATAACGTAAGTTATGAAAAGGGTGCAGTAACTGAAGATTTCTCAGACTGTGACTCCATGTCTCCCAGATTATACCTATTCCTTTACTTGACAACCGTTGACACCGGACATTCCATGCCACCTCAACCTGCCTAGTGTAAAGGTCCAATCAACAAAGACATTATTATCATAACACACTAGGCTGGATGTTCAAAATTCAATTTAAACGATCAATAGGCATATCGTCAAAGAACGTGCGATGTGGGTGGAGGAGCAGATTGTCTTCACCCCACCAACAATACCTTCAGCTGCGCCAAACAAGGATCGTTCCCAAGTTTGCTTGAGCGTTTTGTTAATGGCATCGCTAGTTTTTGGTCTAACATCGTGTTAGCGATGTTGCGTTATGCAGAGAGGGAGGAGATGGAAGATGGCGTGGGCAATCTATTTGACCACTTTAAGGACTTTCTCGATTTCCCTGACAACGAGGACGTGCTCGGGATGGTGGTGTGAGCATATAATCCGAACATGATAAGTAGTGGCTACGTAGTTTTATTTTTTTTCCTTGCGTTAGTGGTGATAAGCTTTCCTAGTTTTAAGGGATAAATGAGTGGAATTAGTCTTCCTATTTTCATGGGATAAAATATAGGAATTAGTCTTAGGTTTGTGGTGTATTTAAAGGGTCCTAGAGATGTGTAATGAATCAATTCATTTTGTTTCCATTTTCTAAGAAAGTATTCTATCAGTTATCTTCCTCCTCACTCTATTCCTCTTGCATATTAGAGTGTGCCTTGAGTGTGCTATTTATCGATTCTAAGCCAACATTTGGTATCAGAACCTTGGCAGTATAGAACACCCAAGAATCCACGATTCCACAAAAATGTCTGGCATCCCACAAGTTGTTGTAAAGGAAAACGGCGGAGTGTCATTTCCCTATCCGATGCTAAGCCCTCACAATTATACTGTGTGGGCAATAAAGACAGAGGCGATCCTTGATGCCCAGGGAGTCTGGGAGGCGGTGGAGCCAGTGGAAGGAGCCCAGGTGGATGCAAAGAAGGATAAAAAGACACATGCATACATCTTGCAGTGTGTCCCCGAAGACATACTTCTCCAGATCGCAAAAAAGAAGACGGCGAAGGAAGTCTGGGACAGCCTCAAGACGAGGTACCTTGGAAGTGATCGAGTGAAGAAGGCACGCGTACAAACGTTGAAGAGCGAGTTTGACGCCCTCCGGATGACGGAGACCGACACGATTGATGAGTTTGCTGGCAAACTCAGTGCTATGAGCAGCAAGTTCTCCGCTCTTGGTGTCACGCTTGAAGATTCATCTTTGGTAAAGAAGTTACTCGATTCTGTCCCTGATAAGTTCTTCCCTATTGTTGCTGGTATTGAGCAGTTTCACGATCTTGAGACGATACCATTTGAGGAGACTATTGGGCGACTGAAGGCATACGAGGAACGAACATTACGATTACGCGGTAACACCAACGACACTGAAGGAGAGCTCCTACTTACTCATGCCGAATGGCAAATGCGACAGAAGGGGAGCAACGTGGACACTTCGTCAGGAGGAAAGGGGCGTGGATCCAGCAGCCCTAGTCGTGACAAATGGCGGAGTCGTGGCCGTGGTACGCCGAGCCAAGACAGTGTAGGAGGCACTAGCGGCAATGGCAGAGGCACTCGTGACAAGAGACATATAAAGTGTTTCAATTGTGAGAAAATGGGGCATTTTGCGTCCGAATGCTACAACAAGTGGCGTGATGATGAGGCTCACCTCACTTGCGCCACCGATGAAGAGCCAACACTGATGATGACCGTGTCCGACAAGGAGTTTGACACTAGATGTGAGCATCAGGATACAATTTTGCTTAGTGAAGATAGGTTGCTATCGGAGATGTACCGCGACATTAATAAAGGAGATAAAGACATCTGGTACCTTGACAACGGTGCCAGCAACCACATGGCTGGCCATCGCGAGAAGTTTCAAGAACTAAATGAAACCATCACCGGGAGGGTGAGGTTTGGCGATGGATCAACCATTGAGATCATGGGCAAGGGGACGATTGTGTTCGAATGCAAGAACGACGATCGGAAGGCTCTCCACGAGGTATACTACATTCCGAAACTTTGTAGTAATATCATAAGTCTCGGTCAATTGACAGAAACTGGGAACGAGGTGCACATGAAAAGAGATACCATGAAGGTGATTGATAGGAGCGGGAAGATCTTGATGCTGGTAAAGCGAACACAGAATTGCTTGTACAAGATAACATTGAAGATATTCAAGCAAGTGTGTCTCCTAGCAAGACTAGAAGACTCAACCTGGCTAGGGAACATGGAAAGCAGCGAACCGGCAGTGCGCAGGGCACTGCCCATGTGCAAGTCTGCAAGAGGCAGACTTGGCATACATCCGAGTTGGGCATGCGCAGAAGGCATGACAAGCAGAGCGACAGTGTAGGGCTGCCCAAACCCAAGTCTTACAGGAGGAAGACTTGGCAAACCAGCAAGTGTGGAATGGGCGCAAGCTATACCAAGCAGAGGATTGGCAGTGCGTTGGGCATGTTCCAAGCCCAAGTTTGCAGGAGGCGAACTTGGCACCGAAGCGGGCGTGGCAGGTATGCAACATATGCCAAGCAGCAAAGGCGGACAGATGGACTTGTCCGTTGTGCAAGCAAATGGACTTGCTCGTGTTGCCAAGAGAACTAATAGACGAGACTTGTTCGTGGTGCCGAAGAGATCGAGTTGTGGGCCGAGCACTTGGTGTGCAAACATGCTTTAGCACGGGGCCAAAGAAGCGGAGCCATGGATAACGTAGACAGATGGACTTGTTCGTGGTACAGACAGATGGACTGCTCGTGGTGCCAAAGGTGGACAAATTGTGGTTGAGTTCGTTAATACCGGAGAACAACAAGCCGATGTATTAACTAAAAACATTGCCGGGAGTGAAGCTAGCTGCCATGCGATAACTACTCGGCGTCCGTGACTTAGAACTATGTCAGGATTAGGAGGGGTAATGTGAGCATATAATCCGGACATGATAAGTAGTGGCTACGTGGTTTTATTTTTTTTCCTTGCGTTAGTGGTGATAAACTTTCCTAGTTTTAAGGGATAAATGAGTGGAATTAGTCTTCCTATTTTCATGGGACAAAATATAGGAATTAGTCTTAGGTTTGTGGTGTATTTAAAGGGTCCTAGAGATGTATAATGAATCAATTCATTTTTTTTCCATCTTCTAAGAAAGTATTCTATCAGTTATTTTCCTCCTCACTCTATTCCTCTTGCATATTAGAGTGTGCCTTGGGTGTGCTATTTATCGATTCTAAGCCAACAGGTGGAACCTCGTGGCAACCAATAGCGGCTGATTTCTTTACCGGAGTCCTTTGCCGACCAGCTTTTAGGCGGCAGCGATGATGATAAGGACTCACCCAAAGGCTTCATTGGCGAAAAGAAGAAATTTGTGGACGAAAACTAAGGTCAGCGACGGTGAGGGCCGAAGCTACTCCTCTTCCTCGACCTCGATTTCCTACTTTATCGACAACAATAAGGACACAAGGGCATCATCTTCCACTAAGTCGATGATGGGATGACCGACCTCACCCAGCAGCAACAGCAGATTGAACTCGCCCTCTACTACGTCGTCCCACGGTTCTTCTCCAAACCCACCATAACCAAGAAGAAGGAGAAGAGGAGAAAACAAGGGTAAATCAATAAATATAAAATTAGGTTGTTGTATTATCTAAGTTGAACCAAATAATATTATATTATATTTTATTTTTCATAATTAAGGTTATGTATGATAAGTTGAATCAAAAACACCTTTATAATTTTGCACCAAGCACTTAGATTCAAAGAAAAGCCAATCTTGCTATGTAAATACTAGATTGAAGCTCGACGAACAAATTTTCCCAATATTTCTTAAAAATCTGAACATGAAGGCGTAAACTTCCATTTGGGCAGTTCTCAATCAATATTTTTGGTCCTGATTCAATTCATACAAAATCTTAGCCAAAAAAGAAGAAGCAAAGAGTCATATAATATCTATGTCCAAATCAATCCCAAAAGACTAGAATGAATATGTTAGAATAACCTTTCAAGATTAGGACCAGAACACAAAACACTTGGCTCACTTCATCATCAAACAGCTTGCAAATCCCACATAATATTTACCAATACAGTTGCTTTACCTGTAATAAATTAAACCAAAAGAGTAACAATGTGATAGTCAGGGTCCTGTTTAAACACAAGTTGCAAGACTAAATAGACATCACAGTCACAACGATAGCAAAATTGAAGTTCTGGAACTCTTGAAAGCCTCTAAAATATGTCAAGCATCTAGTGATCAAGTTTGTTAGTTAAACTTATCAAATTATCTAAAAAAGATTAAAGATATTGAAATTAAATAAGATCCAAGTATATTTCACTTACAACCTCAACGAAATATGCTTTGAGTTGGTAGAAAATATGGATCCCAAAAATATTTGTAAATGGATACCAGGAAAAAAAAACGTTAAAGGTTGCAAGAAATTATTTCGCCCGGACAATTGAAGATGCTGTTATATTTTTTTATCATACGACAACCAACTAATAAAAAAAATATGAGAATCTTTAAACCGCTAATCAAATATAAATCTTAACTATACTGTAGAAAATTTTCTAGTTAAATGATAATTCTAAGAATATTGATAATTTGAATGAGTGAACGTTTCACAATCTACTTGATTGGTCCGTGAAAATAAGGAACAAGTTCCAAAAAGGGCAATGCAATCCCAGAACATAACAAGTGAACGGGCGTGACTTCAGCTTTTGCCACCCGTGAATAGGCGAAGAGTCCGACAGCCCGTACTGGCAATTTGACAGCCTTAGCAAGTTGTCCGGGCAGGTCCTACCTCCTGAGCATCAAATGAAAGTAGTCCAGGCAGTCAGCAAGGCCCCTACTCCGTGCCCATCATCTGGAGCCTTTCTTATACGCCAGCCTGGAAGTCCGACAGCCAAGCAGTCCAAGCAGTTGGACAGCCTAGGCAAGCAGTCCTAAGTACGCACATCATGAATAGCCTTTTTGAGACCCTATCATAAGTAAAAAGTAACCAAACTTTAAGCATATCAGGCATCAGTAAAGCAAATTATTGTTGTATTTTTTTTTAATATAAACTGATTAATTTTTAGAGATGATCGATCATCTATCCTAGTATTACTTTCATCCAAACACGTGTTGATATGATTGTAAAGCATATCAAGCACACAAATAAATCCGTCATCCTCTTCTGCCATTGGTTTAGAAAAAGAGATTTTTCCTTCTCTATAGAGAAGAGGCACGGAAATAGGGGGAGGAGGGCTTCCACAGGTGAACTCTAGCCGGAAGTAGTTGGAGGAAGTAGCATCTCTGACAGGCGAGGCACGCTTTACACTCCATTGTCGGAGACGACGATGGAGGTGGAGAGGTTATGGGAGCATAACCTCACAGAGAAAGAAAGGGGTGGCCTCGTGTGAAGCTTCAATCTCACCATCGGAGTCCGGGCTGCCCTGACTAGAGCAAGGACTCCGGCCAACACTCTCTTGTTACTGCTGAGGATGTTGTTGTCGCGGGTACTATACGAAGGATGTTAGATTTATTATATCATAATGCGGAAACGTGATATCTCTAATTTTTTGAAAAATAATTAGGGTTGAGTTTTCAAAATTTACCTCAATCTGAGAACCACGAAAAACTCCTCGAATCAAACTCGTAGTCGGGATGATAATCACGAATGAACTATCACCACGGATCCACAACGTCTCAATCCAGAGTCCGGTGATTCAAAAAGAAAGTGTTAGAAGTCTCTCCTCGCTTGTCTTTCTTTCTACAATGTGCTCTTTATATAGTGCACACTTGCTTTACTCATTCCTCCCATTACCTTGTAGTGGGAATCATGAAGAAATAAGATCATGGAAATAACCACCCATGATCTCACAAAGGATATTACCAAAATGCCCCTAAGTGAGCATAATTTCCAATATCTCCCACTTGCACACGAGGGCATTTTGTAACTGTCACAAGATCATATCTCATTTGATCTACTAAATCACCCTACTGGACTTTCATATAGGATTGGACGTCGTGCAACTAGCGAGTACACCTGCAAGCAAAGACCTCTCAATATACCTGCTAGGATGATCGTGAGGTCACCGATAGTACTAAAAGATTTTGCTGTACCCCAGATCCAATGCATTTACATCCATTGAGCTACCTTCCTCATCGAAAGTGATCCCCCATAAATTTGCTCAATTGTGTATTCGCTATTATGCTCAAATCCTAACTTGGATTAACATAACAGACCGATCAGTGAATATTAATCAATGATGTAATGTCCATTGACCTTCCTTTTCCTAAACATAAATCTATCCGTCTTAATTCAACTGGTTTCTTAGACTTACCTCACAAACCTCAATTTATATTTCGGACCATAGGTAAACAGACTAAAGTAGCAACATTGATCCAAGACTTCAAGAATCAGCCGAAAGTAATAAGGGCACCAGAGATCTCACCCAATGGATCTCGGATCTCACACAGTGGAATACAGGGATTAATAATTTAATCGTTTCAAATAAAGTGTCTCCCACTATCCTTAGTCGTTTTATCACACGTGGTATGAAACACAAGTCACAATGTTATTCCCCAATCTCTCAATAGGGCATATGTGAGATTTATCTAACACTGTGCAAGTTTGGAACTCAGTCTACACGTAAAACTTTACCCAGAGATCTCAAAGTGAGTACCTCAGAAACGATATCACCAATCATAGGTGACATCTAAGATCTCACACCTGGCTACTTACAAACAACATGAATGTGAGTATATCCATGTCGAGCATTTCACATATCACCTCATCTTGAACACCTATCAAGGTGACTTATGTTCTAGCAGGGCTACTCTCAAAACCTCTTATAGCTAGAAATGGTCTCATCCCAACTCACTCATAGCTAGGGGTGGTCACTCGTGCGAGAGCGAGGACCTGGCCTGCCTCGCATGCATTTTCACCACATCATAAAATATATGATAAGAAATGCATTGATTAAAATATAATAACTCATGTGTGACTGAATAACACAATTAGCATATATCAAAATAATAAGCATAAACATTATCAATCTAGTACAAGATGAGAAATGTCAATACATACGTAAACCCAATGACTCTCTAAGTCTTAAAAATGAGTCTCTAGTAATGAGTTTGGTAAAGGGATCAACCACCATGCTCTGTGTAATAATGTACTTGATTGTCACTTCACCCTTCTCGATGATGTCTTTCACAAAGTTATATCTGGTGTATATGTGTTTGGTCCTACTATGATACTTAGGGTCTCAAGTGTATGCGATAGCGACCTGATTATCATAATAGATAATCACTGGCCTCCCATTATTTACCACAATCCCTAAGTCATCCAATAGTCTTCAGAGCCAAACACTTTCCTGAACTGCAATTGAGCAAGCCACAAACTCAACCTCTATTGTAGATAAGGCTACACAGGTTTGCTTCCTACTGCTCTATCAAATAGTACCACTATTGAGCAAGAGGGCAAAACCTGATATTGATTTACGCTTATCTAGATCGCCACCCCAGTCAACGTTTGAATATCACACAAGGCACAAATCATCTCCCCCATAACACAAGAAGAGGCTTGTAGTTTCCTTAAGATATCTAAAAATCCTTTTTACTGCTCTCTAGCGACCCTTTCCAGGATTCGATTGATATCTACTCACCAGACCGATTGTGTAACATATGTCTGGTCGTATACATAACATTGCATACATTAGAGTTCCTACTGCACTGGAATAAGGGACTTTGCTCATTTCCCTTGCTTCTTCCTGAGTTTTAGGGCACATATCAAGACTCAGACCATCACCCTTAGCTATAAGAGTATCTATGGGATTGCTATCACTCATCCCAAAATGCTCAAGGATTTTCTTAATATAGGTCTCTTGTGAAAGAGCCACCATTCTTCTTAAGTGTTCCTTCTGGATCTTTACTCCAAGGATGAACTTTGCTTCACCCATGTCTTTCATGTCGAAGCTGAATGACTACCATGTTTTAATGGTTATAAGATATTCTATGTTGTTCCTAGCCAATATTATATCATCCACATACAACAACAATATCACAAAGAAATCATCAGAACGTATCAGATAGACACAATGATCCTTCTCAATCATTGCAAAACCATAAGATATCATCTCCTCGTGAAATCTCAAGTACCACTGTCTAGATGATTGTTTTAGGACGTATATCGACTTCCGTAGTCGACATACTTTATCTTCTTAACCTACTAAAACGAACCCAGAAGGCTTCTCTATGTAGATTTCCTCATCCAAACTTCCATTAAGGAAGGCGGTTCTTACATCCATCTGATGTAACTCCAAATCCATATTCGCAACAATCGCCAAAAGTAGACGGATCGATGTAAATTTGACTACGGGAGAAAAAGTCTCCCCGTAGTCAATGCCCTTAGTCTGTATTTAACCCTTGGGCCTTGGCTACCAGACAGGCCTTGTACCTCTCTATCAATATGTCAGCCTTTCTTTTGATTTTGAGAACCTTCCTGTTCCCAATGACCTTTCTATCCTCAGGTAAGACAACTAGATCCCAGACCCCGTTGACTCTCATAGAATCCATCTCCTCTTGCATGACTTTATATCATTGGCACTTTGTTGGACCATCGAGAGCCTTTTAAAATATGCTAGGATCCTCATCATCCTCGGGAGTTACTGTTGGAACCCTAGGACCAAGATCTGTAACAAGCTCTTGGGTCCCTCCGCCATGCTCATCCATCTCATAGAAGGTGCAATCCCGATCGATTTTACCTTTTGTAGGGAAATCATTTTCCAGGAAGGTAGCATCATGACACTGAATCTCGGTTACTGTGTCATTCATATGTTCACCCAAGAACACATGCCCCTTGGACTGTTCCGAGTATCTTGTAAATATACACTTTTTCCTCATGGGCCTAACTTGCCTTGTGGATGCGAGGAATTACGAACATATGCAGCACAACCCCATGGTCTCAAGTGGCTAAGATCAGGTTGTCTCCCTGTCCAAAGCTCATATGGGGTACGGACCATGGATTTTGTTGGAACACAGTTAAGGACATATGCTGCAGTTAACAAGATATCTCCCCAATGGGAAATAGGCAAGTTAGCTTGTACCATCATAGACCTTACAATATCCAACAAAATCCTATTCCTTCTCTCAGTCACTCCATTTTGCTGAGGAGTAGCAGGAATAGTTAACTGTCTCGTGATACCTTTTTCGAAACAGAGCTCTTTAAATTGCTCAGATAAATACTCATGCCCCCTATCGATTCTGAGAGTTTTCACCCTCAAGTCTAGCTGATTTTCAACCTCGTTAATATACCTCCTGAAACACTCTAATGCCTCAGACTTGTGCGAGATTAGATAGACATGACCGAAGTGTGTGTCATCATCAATAAACATAATGAAATACATAGCTCCATTTCAGACTCTCACATTTATAGGCTCACAAATATCAGAGTGGACTAATTGCAATGGTGTCCTAGCTCTCATTGCTTTTCCAAGTGGTTTCCTTGTAGCTTTGCCAGCTAGGCCATACTCACATAAGGGCAACTCAACCTTAGTTAGCTGGCCCAACAAGTCATTTGCTGCTAACTGGTTCATTCTCTCTTGCCCTATGTGGCCAAGTCTACTATGCCAAACAGAAACATTATAAACTACACTATTAGATACTTAGGCAATAGAAGATAAATGAGAAATATCATAAATGAAAATTATATCTAGTACATAAAATCCATTATAGACTGAACCAGAACATATCAAAGAACTGTCATATGAAATAGAAATAGAAGATTTTCTAAATAAATAGAATATCCTAAACGATCAAGACAACGAACATAAATGAGATTCCACCGAATTTCACGAGCATACAAAATGTCATGTAAATATAGGATTTGGCCATATGATAGCGATAGCTTGCATGTGCCAATACCCTTTATAGCAACAAATGCTCCATTCCCCACGTACAGCCTCCTCGCCTGGGGACTCAATCGACAAAACTCCACATATGCGCTCCTATCATGAGCTACATGGTTGGTGGCTCCTAAGTCTACAATCCACAAAATAGAGGAGTCAGTGAGCATCACAATAGATGATACATAAGTCATACCATTTAAGAAAGAAGGAAATGCCTTTCGCTCGCTACAATCGCATGCGAAATGCCCAAGTCTACCACACACGTAGCACTTGACTTTGCTCTTATCGAGCTCTTTCTATCTCCAGTTTTGTCTTTTATCATCTACCCTCATTGATTGTTTCTTCTTGTCTTGGCCTTTGGTCTTCCTATCATGCTTGCACCACTTGTGCTTGGCATTCCAAGATCCCTTCCTCGACTCCACGATTAAAGCATGACCTGTGGTAGACCTAACCACTTCCTAACGCTCCTCCTCAAGCTCACAATGCTTACTCACATCCATGAAAGTATGGATACTCTCATTGTGAGTGAGATAGGTCTTAACAACCTGCCAGGAGTTGGACAAGGACCGGATCACCCCCAGTACCTGAGGCTCATCAGATAATGGCTCCCCCATATTCCTCAAAGAAGCAATCATACTCGATATTTGAATGAGATGTTGTTTCATAGTATGATCTTGCTCTTTCTTGTAGGTTATGAACCTATAAGTTAACATCCTCAACTTAGGAGCTGACCGGGAGCCCATCGCTCTTTAAGAGTCTACCAAATAAAGATTGCAGTAGGAAACTGCTCATAAATCGGGATCAAGTTATCATGCATGCTACTTAGAAGAATTGCTCTAGCTTGGCTATCCTTTTTCTTCCATGCATAGTACGCCTCCTGATCCCGCCTCACTTGAGGTGTGTTACCCTCCTGGGGTCTTGCATCTCGTGCTTCAGAACCTCAATTAGTTCTTGATCCTCGAAGAGTAGCTGAATCTTCAGGTGCCAAATCCCATAATTGTCACCATTCAACTTCTCTCCCTTGATGAGATCAGTTACGACAGTCTTTGATCCAGCTATAGTCTCTGTTACATATAATGAGAGGCATTAGTGATGTGTGGTGCTTATTCTCATCTTTTTGTGTACCCCACGAATCAGTAAGTCTCAAATGGTTTGAATATACACCCCAAAGCGAGCATATAAGTCAACGGACACCATACACCACGACCCAGGATCGCATCTTACCATCCAGACTTGGATTTGGAACACCAAAAACCCCACAATAGTCACATAAATATCATAAAAATCATCAGCATAGTCTAAATATTAGAACAAGAAGAAAAATCACTATCGCCAGCAGCCGGAGAACCTCCCACGCGCTTGCATGCACCGGCAAGACCTTGGGCCACGCGCCAGACGTGTAATGGCCCCAGCCACACACCTCCACGTGAGATGACCGGGCCAATCGAGTCGTGAACTAGGTTAGGACGTGAATCCAGATTCGAGTCTGGATAGACTCGACTAGGGTCCGGGGTCTCTATGACCAGCGGGAAAACTCATTTCCGGCCACCCCGATTTGATTTTATTTTTTGACTTTTTTTCATGATTTCTTCTTTCCCGACATTCTGAAATCGATTTTGGGAAGATTGAAGCCCTGAACTTGGCATTTCAAAATTTTCTCACGACCCTTCTTGGTCGATTTCAATTTACTAGTAAATGACAACCGCTTCTTGCAATTGACATATGCATTTTATGCATCAGAGCATGCAGAACATTATTAGATCATTTATATGCATCAACACTTGTTAAAACTCAGTCCAGAACCAAGAAAATGTTCTCGGTTGACTTTCATGGCCACGAGATTCAACCTCAGTTTTCATAGCCCGAACATGCTAAAAAATTCAATGAAAATTATTTCCATGCTCTACAAGTCATGGGTAACTTCGTGGTATAGTCTGATTCACGAAAATCATCTTTGATCCGAATTCTAAAATTTAATGCCCTATTTTATTTTCTCAAAAAAAAATATTTTCAAAAAATTATTTAATAAATCTAAACTTGCTTTAACTTGGCTTTGATACCAATGTTAGATTTATTATATCACAATGCAGAAACGTGACATCTCTAATTTCTTGAAAAATAAATAGGGTTGAGTTTTCAAAATTTACATCGATCTGAGAACCACGAAAAACTTCTCGAATCAAACTCGTAGTCAGGATGATAATCATGAACGAACTATTACCACAGATCCACAACGTCTTAATCCAGAGTCCGGCGATTCAAGAAGAAAGTGTTAGAAGTCTCTCCTCCCTTGTCTTTCTTTTTGTAATGTGCTCTTTATATAGTGCACACTTGTCTTACCTATTTCTCCCGTTATCTTGTAGTGGGAATCATGGAGAAATAAGATCATTGGAATAACCATCCATGATCTCATAAGCGATATTACCAAAATGCCCCTAAGTGGGCATAATTTCTAATAATGGAGGCAAAGAGCTCCTCGCTGGGATGGAATCACAGAACCGAGTATGCTTGTACTGGTTTGGCACAGTTGAGACCTTCTTCAAGGGTCGGACTTTCATTCTGTTAGTGAGATTACAGAGCGCAAGTAATGGAGAGCGCCTCTTCGACTGAAATTGGTGTGGTGTTGGGGACCGACAATGGACAGATTAAGCAATGGACGGAGGTGTTGTATGTTCATTGGAGGGAGAGGAGGCATATTAGGAAGGCTGTTGCTGCCAGTTTCAAGGAATAGATGGGGGATCTCCGAGTTCATGACTACAGGGGCAGGATCGTCAGAGTTGGGACTGGAGAACTCGACATCGGGATGAAGCATGGCTCAGGTGGTTGTGATGGGTGCACTAACTGGAGAGGAGCTTGGATGAACTACTACGGACATGTTATGAAACACCAAGGGGAAGTTTGGTCGACATTGGAGGGTCAGTGATCACCATACCTAGGGTAGACGTGTGTGTAGGGCATGTGCATGGTTAACCATGGATGAATTCAAAATTTGAAATTGGAACCTTGAATTCTCATTCAAACTCCCCCCGGCGAAATTAGGGTTTGCTTCAATTGATTAGCTTTGGGTTTCATATATTGTGGATGGGATCCAAAGCCCATAAACCTGTAAACCCATAAGTCCATTAAGAGGTGGATAAGAATAAGTGTTGGATTGAAATGCCCTAATTTCCTTTGCGCCGTTGGAGAAGAAGCCCTGATGGCTAGGCGGTTGTTGCTACTGATGGCAAATAGAGATTGAACAGGGTGGTTGTTCTGTGTCAAGCAAGGTTTGGTAACTAAGGTCTGGTACAAGGAGAATGGTGGCGAGGGTTGGTGTTAGGATATGTATTAGCTCGAGGGTGGGGGATAGCTTACTTCACTTCTTTGAACTTGATTTGCAATAGAAACTTTAAACGAAAGACTCTACAATCGGACATGTATAGAATTTAATATTCTTTTCTTGAATTGAATTGATTGCCTTTTTTTAATTACAAATTTTATTTTGTTTTAATTATTTATTTTTAACTCTAACTTAACTTGGGTTGATGCACATCAAAAGGAGAAAGATTGTAAGTATCCGAGTGAGTTTTGATGTGATCAGCTAAGTTAAGTTAGACTCTACAGTTTGATGTCTTGTGTCTAAATCTGCAAGAACTTAGGAGTATAAGAAATCGAGCGAAAAACGTAGCGAGCGAGAACGATAACACAGGAATCGAGTTGACAAGCTTGGTGCAACCCAGATGAGGAACTACAAAATAGTACATCAGTGGACGAGAATGAGGCACGCGACGCTTCCTATGGACGAGAAGCCAGGAGAAAGACTATTTGAGGAGAAGGTCAGAGTTGAGTTCGGGTGAGTTCAACTTTGGATGACCGGAAGATCATCTAAGTGATTGGACAAGTCAACTTGAGTTGACTCTGTCCAAGCACTTGGATCAAGTTTAGGCGCCCGGACTAGATCCAAGTGCTCGGAATGTCTTGGCCACGTCAACGACCCATTGTGAAGAGGATCAGAGATAGAGTCCATCTTAGCAGAATCCAGGCGTCCGGACTGGGTCCAAGCGCCCAAAAGCTGATAAGCCATTGACAAAGAGCCATTGCAGAGTGGATTAAGATGATCACATCCAGGTGTTAGACCAGGTCTAGGTGTCTGGGTGCTGCCACATTAGCAAACGGCTAGTTCGATCAGGGGACTATAAATAGTGCCTTGATCTTTGAAGTTAAAAACAACACATACTCTGTACACAAATTATTTTTATGTTTTAAAGTCTGAGCTTTCAACAATTGTAAGAGACTACTCTGTCTTCGTTCAAGGAGTTCTTTTAGTGAAACATTCATTGTCTTGAATTAGCAGCCTCCTCAGTTGCAAACCAAGTAAATTTGTGCACCTCTTAGTTCTTTTATGCATTTATTTTATTTGTTATAATTAACTGTGTGACCTTGCTAAGATCGATAGCAAGAGTGTTTTTAATTATAACTTGAAAGCTATACACCTCCCTTTAGCCAGCCAATAAGGATCAACAAGTGGTATCAGAGCATAGTGTCTTTAAAAGGACTAATCGCCAACTGAAGTAACAAGATGGCCGGAGTGAGTATTCATCCACTGAAGTTCAAGGGAGATTTTATGATCTGGAAAAGAAAATGGAGGTATTCATTAAAATATAGTTTGATATATTGCTTACTATTAAATATGATTTTGTAACACTCATAGATTAGTACAGAACTGAAAAAGAAGAGCACTTGTGGAGCAAGGAGGAGCAAGCCGACTTCGTGACAAACGATAAAGTAGAGTTCCATCTGCTGGCCATTCTTCTACCTCAAGAAGTCAATCGGATCAATAGCTACGACTCAGCTAAAGAACTTTGCGAGAAGTTCTTAGAGTTGCACGAAGACACCTCGGAGGCTAAACTCGCAAGATGGGATTTGCTTCAGAACCAACTCAGCAACCTCCGGATGAAAAATAAAGACGCAGTAGCTCATCTACACTCAAGAATCAAGGAGTTGATCACCAGACTCATGAATCTCGGAGAAATGATAACAAACTGAGATTCACTAAGGTATGTGTTAAATGATTTTCTGAGAACTCCCCGAGTGAACATCTATATTGGACTCATTCTACATATCTAAGGATCTTGAGGTAAGTACATTAGAAAATCTATTTTCCAATTTTGAATTACACGAGTCGAGATGTGAAGGTTTAAGAAAAAAAAGGATCCAAGTCAGAATCTAGCGCTAAAAGGCAAGAAGGATAAATCGAATTCTGACACATTCATCGATGAAGATGAAAGAACATACATGGTAAGAAAATTTTCAAAGTTTTACAATTTTAACAAGTCGCAGGCTAAGAAGCTTTTTCGGAGCAAATGAAAGGTTTGTGCTATAATTGTCAAGAAAAGAACACATTAAAGACAACTGTCCGAAACTGAATACCAAGGAAAAAATACAAAGAGAAAGGAACAAGAATGTCTAAACACAAGAATCTCAAAGTTACATGGGACGAGTCTTCTTCGAAAGAGTCTGAACTCGAGGAGTACGCTGGACTAGCACTAATGGCCGACCATCAATTAGACGACAAAGTCACTTTGGAAGCAAGCAATGATGAAGGGGGAGCATCTACCTACGAGTCTGACATGGTAAGTGACATAAGATTTCTACCTTCCAATCAATTATACGAAGCTATAAAAATGCTATGCAAATTTTTATGCAAGAGTAGGATGAAATACATAAATTTAAAGAAAGATTACACTTGTTTATTAGAAAATTTTGAAAAGTTAAAAGTCTAAAATGCAAAATTAACAAAAAAAGTAAAAATATTGGAAAAAGATCATGTATACTCAAATGTTTTAGAAGTCTCAAAAAGAAATGTTACATATAATGGAAGACTAAATTGGTAGATTAAGAATTATAAGATCAAATTATAAAAGTAACTAGAAAATATATTCCTAGAAAATACTTGATAAATCTAGTAGGTAAGACTTTATTTTGGGTTCCTAAATCATGTTTAGTCTGATTAAATTAATTTTTATGCATGTTAAAATTTAAATTTAGTTTAATTTTATTATTGTTTACCAAATTAATTATTTTGCATGCTTCCTTTTCATTACTTGTGTTAAATTTTTTTTTTTGATGATCTTTGATTTATATTAGATTTAATTTTTCAAGATTTTTCAACATTTATATACTATTTTAAGAATTTTTTTATCAAAAAGGAAATTTTAAATTTTTAAATTTTTTCCGAGATAAATTTTGAAAACCCTGATTTTTTTCTAAAGAACATTACATTTTGAATGTTAAAAAAATTAGCAAGATTTTTAAATAAAAAAAATTCTATTTTTACTCATTTAAAATTTGACATTTATTATTTCTATTTAAAATATTTATTTTGGTTTAAATAAAAATATGTTTTTTGTGAATTTTTTTTTATTCAAAATTTTCTATTCAATTATTAGAAAATTTTTCAGTATTTTTTGAAATTTGAAAATTATTTTTAAATTATTTTTATCAAAATAGAGAATTAATTGGTAAAAAATCATTATCTTTGAAAAATAATTTTTGTTAAAATACATATAACTGAAAATTCTATTTTAACCCCTATAAAAAGTTTAAATATTTTTCTAACTATTTTTAAATTTTTCCTAACATATTATTGTTGTGATCAAAGGGGGAAAATTTAGGGATTAAGTTAAGTGGGAGGTATAGAATTTAATATTCTTTTCTTGAATTGAATTAATTGCATTTTTTTAAAAATCAAATTTTATTCTTTTCTAATTATTTGTTTTTAACCCTAACTTCACTTGAATTGATGTACATCAAAAAGAAAAAGATTGTAAGTATCTCGGATAAGTTTTGATGTGATTAACCGAGTTAAGTTAGGCTCTGCAGTTTGATGTCTTGGGTCTAAGTGTGCAAAGACTTATAAGGAGCATAAGAAGTCAAGTGAAAGATGTAGTGTGCGAGAAGGATGACACGGGAAACGAGTTGATGAGCTCAATGCATCCGAGAGATGAGGAGCTGCGAAAGAGTACATCGAAGAACAAAAGGACACGCACGACGCTTCCGAGGGATGAGAAGACAGGAGGAAAACTAGTCGAGGAGAATGCCGGAGTTGTATAGTTTGTAGAATCGCGATCGTATGGAGAATCGATCTAGGGTTAGGATTGGATTGTAGAATCGTACGACCCTACCAAAAACCCTTAAAATCTTATCATACATGATTAATAATCAGAAAAAATACCTATAAAACTCATTTACATATAAATAAATAACTAATTTTGTACATATATGCAATCATTTACACTCAACACCTCAAATTACATTACTACATGTACAAATTTAAATTAACTTGTAATTCAACTATCATTATCGCATAGTAATAATATTTATATTTTCATATCATAAAATGAAAGAATATAAAATTTCTATTAACACAATAATAATAACACATTCAATGTCAAAAATATTTCTTTGGTTTATAAGATAATTCAATTTAAAGGCCAACAAAACACTTAACGTATATAACAGAAGCTATTGAATCAGTTGATTCAAATATGAACGCCAGAAATAATCTTCTAAAGACTGGTTGATGCCGCACAATACTAGACAATAGACATCCAAAAACTCATTATTTTGGAAAAAAGAAATGACAAAATATTATTGATAAAAAATTAACCCAAAAATAATTAAACATATGTTTACATAATTTAAAACCTAATAAGATGAAAAAAAGATAATAAAAAAAAAGATAAAATCTTCTAGACATTCGAAAAAGATTTAAATGATATTTTTTGGATTTGAAATAGGGTGATTAAGGATAAACTTTGAAATTTATTAAAGATCTCTGAATAATCTTTAATTTGATATATTATAGGCCCCGTGGTTCAATCCGAGTCAAAAGTTATGACATCTCAAAACTTCCACCGATCCTGCTCCGATTCTACTTCGATCCTATTCCGATCCTACCGATCTTGTTCCGATCCTACCAATCCTGCTGAGATCCTACAACAAAAAGCGATTCTGCACGATCTTGGATCGATTTTGAGTTTCCAGATCATAGGATAGTACGATCCTACGATCCGGATCGTAATTTTGCAAACTATGCAGAGTTGGGTTCGAGTGAACTCAAATCTGGATGGCTGGAAGATCACCCAAGCGACCGGACAAGTCAATTGAGTTGACTATGTCCAGGCACTTGGACCAGGATCAAACGTTCGGACTTTAAGCGCTTGGACCAAGTCCAGGCACCCGGGATGTCGCGGCCACATCAGCGACCTATTGCGAAGAGGATCAGAGCTGGAGTCGACGTTAGCAAACTCCAAGCACTCAGACCTGGTCCAGGCACCTGGAAGTCGATAAGTTGTTGATGAAGAGCCGTTGCAGAGTAGATTAAGATGACCCCATCTAGGTGTCGGGACTGGGTCGAGGTGCCCGAGAGCTGGCATGTCAGCAAACGACTAGTTCAATCAATGGGCTATAAATAGAGCCTTGGTTTTCAAAGCTAAAAACAACACACACTTTGTACTATAATTGTTTTTATGTTTTAAAGTCTATACTTTCAACGATTGTAAGAGGCTACTTTGCTTTCGTTCAAAGAGTTCTTGTAGTGGATCGTTCATCGTCTTGGAGTAGCAACCTCCCAGTTACAAACTAAGTAAATTCGTGTGTCTCTTAGTTCTTTATGCATTTATTTTATTTGTTATAATTAATTGTGTGACCTTGGTAAGATCGATTGCAAGAGTGTTTTTAATTCTAACTTGAAGGCTATTCACCCCCTCCCCTCTAGCTAGCCAACTGGGACCAACAGGTCAGACCTAGGATTTCAGTAGAATCCAAAATCAGGACTGGACAATCACTAGATTGTCATATTCATTTTAATATTATTCTGTGTCTATTATACTAACTCTATGGTGCAGAAAATTAAAAGCTAAAAGTTGGCCCGAAAAAGGGACTTTCAGGTGCTCCAGAAGGATCCAAGCGCTTAGAGATCCCAATGCCCTTAGTCGGTCTAGGAGCTTGGATGGAGCCGAACCTAGCCACGAGTCAGCACAGTTGACACACTCTGATTGACCTCTACACGTCAGCTTCTAGGCACCTGAGACTGGTCTAGGCACTTGGATCAAGATAAACTTTAACGAATAGAGTTTCACTAAGGTCATACCATGTCAGCTTGATGGGGGTGCTTGGGATGGGTCCAGGCGCCTGTATGAAGCTATAAAAGGCAGCTTCGGCCAACACCTTCTACACAAGTTTTCTATAGGCTTCCTTGATCATTCTGCTGCTCTACCTTCGTGCTACTGCTATGCTATGGTGTTGTTATGCTCAACTACTACAGACAGACCAACACTGACACTCGAGCTCAATCATTTATCTGTCTTCATGTTGGGTAAAGCTTTTAAGTTAATTTAATTATTACATAAAGAAGTGTAGGCTTGTTATACTTCCTTTCTTTTCTGTACTTGATTACTCTACTGGAAGTTTACCGATAGAGAGTTTAGTAGATTACTCATCAAGAAATGTCCAAATGGTCTAGGTCTTAGAGTAGGAGTTATCAAAGGCTCCAAACTAAGTAAATACTCATGTGTTATTTTCTTTATGCCTTTTCTTAATTGTTTTCTTGCTGTGCACTTGTTTTAAAATTGAGAAAAAAACCAAGATTTTAAAATACACATGATTCACCTCCCCTTTTACATGCAATCGATCCTACAACTATGTGCTCTTTGCTATTTCGTATCAAGGTTCTGGCCTCTTTTACTTTTCCTTTGCCCTTAATGTCATTTGAAATTTCTCTTCATCAATGTGAGACACTTACTCTTATAATGCCCCGTCTCCTTATACTCAAAGCATATTATAGGATTTTTATTTTTAATAACTGAAATTGATATACCTTCATGATTTATACTCCCTTGACTTGTAGAAGTGGAGCACAATTCTTCTCCATTGGTCCCAGATGTCGAGATTTCTTCTCGTTCCAATGTCAATGGCCTCTTTCCCTCAATCCTTGAGATGAATACTTCTTCTCAAGAATTGACGACCTGGGATTTATCCCACTATGTGCTTAATGCCTGTGTACCTGCATTTACCTCCCTCCATATTCGTGGGGCCTATACTAGGGGGTTGTTAAGATAGCGGATCTATCTTTTTTTTAGAGGTGAATACTTCTTCAATTTTATCTTTGGATGTTGAACACCTCTCAACCTCTGAATCATCATGTTCTTGATACAAAGAATCTCCCTCTTTGAATTTGTCTTTGCTTGGCATTGAGTAGGGATGTTCATGGAGCTTGGCCAATTTACTCCATAGTTCACTTGGATCCTTGTAATTGTCTATCTTACACAAAATGTTGTTAGGCAAAATATTTACTAATAGTTTAGTTACCTTGTCATTTGCCTCGGATCTCTTGACTTGCTATTTGGTCCATTTGCTCTTTCGAATAGGTTCTCCCTTTTTGTCTAGAGGTGCTTCAAATCCTTCTATTATAGAAAACCATTGTTCTATATTCATCATCAAAAAATTGAAGCCTCCTAATATGAATGGTGGAGGTACTCGGATGTCATATCTAAACCACTCATCTAGGGAATTTATTTTGAAGTTGTGATCCTTTGATGATAAGTTCTTTGACTTATTGATATTTAGAGCTTCACTTTCAACTTCTTCTTTTTCCTCTAACTCTTTGCTGCTCGCGATTTGTCTAATGAAGAGAAACCTCGCTATGCTACCACTTGTTAGAACATGTATGACTAGAGGGATGGTAAATAATTCGCTTCAATTCTTTGAACTTGATTTGCAGCGGAAACTTGAAATGAGAACTCCACAATGATAACACTTAAATTTACTTGGTATCCATCTTCTTGAGGTAACTAATCTAAAGGTCTAGCTCTCTCTCTCTCTCTCTCTCTCTCTCTCTCTCTCTCATAGCTTCATTATAAAAACCTCCTTTATGGAGGCGGAGAAGCCTTGTACAAGCTCAAGCACAAAAATACAACAAGAATGCAAAATACACAAGCAAATACAATCGAAAATAATTTTATAATGAATAACCTTCCTTGCTTGATCTCTTGTTGCTAGGAAAGGCCACTTGGTGGTTGGAAATGCAATAGTGCTTTTCTCCCCAAATCATAAGAACTAGCGTTAGCTTTCCATCCACAAAAATCAATTTAAAGGGTTCCTTTTGGCTAGAAAATGTCTCCCAATTGATTGATCTTATCCTTAATTGATTATCACATCAGATCAACCATTCAAAACTTGCAGAATGACTCTTTTTCCTAAAAAATTAATTGATGAGTTATACTAATCGATTAGCAGCTTCTAATCAATTAATTTAATCAATTTTGAAGCTTTCTATTCTCTCTTGTAGAGCCTCCAATAGATTATCCCAATCAATTGATCCTTGCTGAATTGATTGCCCAATCGATTTCAGCACCTTCTGTGCTCTTAGTGAAAACCTCTCAATTGATTGCCCCAATCAATTCATAACTTTTCTATTCACAGAGAAAATAATACTAATCAATTGTCTCATTCGATTAATCCATGCTGAGTCGATTACTTTAATCAATATAGCACTTACTGTGCTTTGTGAAATAAGCTCCCAATCGATTATTGATCCTGACCAATCAATTAAGCTAATCTATTTGAACAGAAAACCCCAAACTTTCGGATTTAGGGTTTGACAATCGATTTGTGAATCCCACTAATCAATTGCTAACCCCAATTTTAGCATTTTGAAGACTGAAATCATGTCTTACCTAACATCTAGTTGACCTTAACCTACCAGGGCTTCCATTGCCCAAAATCCAATTATCTGTGACATGTTGGGACTTCTCGTTGCCTGACATCCAATCAATCTTGACCTGCTACGGCTTCTTCACCAAGTATCCGGTCCTCTTTAATCTACTTGAATTTTTCCTTGTCAACTTCTCATTAGATTTCTAATCAGTAAGTGCCCGGTTAACCTTTGACCCACTTGGACTTTTTCACCAAGTGTCCGGTCCTCTTTAACCTACTTGGATTTTCTTCTTATTAACCTTCCCATTGAACTCCCCTTACAATTAGGACTAGTCACTTGGTAGACTTCTCACCCTTGCCTAATCTCTAGATAGGACTTCCCTTACCTATCATTCAGTTAGGACCAGCCACTCAGTAAACTTCTCACTCTTACCTAACCTCTAGTTAGGACTTCCCCTTGCCTAACTTTAGTTAGAACTTTTCGTTGTCTAACTTCTAGTTAGGATTTTCTCTTGCCTAACATCCAGTTATGATTTTGTCAATCAAGTATTCGTTTCTCCCTTAATCTACTTAACTTCTATCTCAAATATTGTTAATCATCGAAACTCAAGTTCGGACCAACCCGAGCTTAGTCAAACTAGTTATTCTTGATCCAATGACGATTGCACCAATAGCTAGAAGGCATGCTCTGGTTGCCTTACCAACGATGATATTGCTGAAGAGAGCCTCCCCGAAATTCGGAATGACATAGCTGGTGTTGCTGGTGCTGGGAAGGTGCACCCGACATCTCCCTCACGATGTCATGGAGTGCCATACATAGATCAAGAAAATCGCTTCTTTAGCTTTAGATCGTCATGGTACTGGAGACCGACAACAATTGGAATGAGCGACAGTTGGGTGTGATGCGGTGCTCATCTATCAGAGAGGAGGCATGAAGGTTAATGTTGTTACAGTGCTCAGACATTGGAGATTACTCAAGGTCCATGATCGGTGCTAGGACTGGCGAGGCTGGCGACTTGTAGTAGAAGTGCCTAGTTGCATGTACTAGGCATCTAATACCTGGAGAGGACTTAAAGGGAATGAATGAACAACTATAGGCCACCACTAGACACCGGAGAAAGCTCTAATCTTCTACAACCTTTCAATTTGGCGGAGCCAAGCAACTTGGTTATTGTTTTATGTTGTCCTCTTTGTGCGGATGTGGAATGATGGGTTGTGTTCTTGAGGGTGCTAGAGCTAGGATCCTGCCGACGACGGGATTCAGGGATGGTTGCTGGAGGTGGATTCGTGGATGGAGCCACTTGTTGGTGGCATGTTTGTGTGGATGTAGTGTTGTGTTTGATTTTGTTAAGGTCGTTGGTACTCATGATTAGTGGGAAGTTTAGTTGGTATACTCAAGATAGGTGTTGGTATGTAAGACCGTACAAAACATGTATTTAGTACCATGGATATTGACTCAAATATGATATTTCATCATATATGTTGAGTGGGACCATGGGTTACTTGTTGTCTTGGTACCTTTTAGTGATATATGTTAGTTCTTGTAAAAACTAAGTTACATAAATTCTAAAATACGAAGAACTCATATATAGAAAATACAAGAACAAGAAGATCTAGTTTTATCAATTAAAGATGATATAAGAAAGTAATACATAAACATAAAGATAAGAAACATGATTGAAGATCCGTTGTCCTTATCCTAGCGTCATCAGTTTTGATCCCTGTGGAAGAAGATGTAAGTACCCTGGGTTAGTTTTATTGTGGTCAACCCGGTTAAGTTAGGTCATATTATTTTAATACCTTGTGTCTGAGTGTGTAGAAACATAGGAACACAAGAAGTCAAGCGAAAGACGTAGCTAGCGAGAATGATAGCATAGGAAGTGAGTCTACGATCTCGGTGCATCCGAGGGACAAGATGTTACAGAAGATTACACCGATAGATGGGAAGGTGTGTGTGATGTTCAAGGGATGAGAAGCTAGAAGGAAGCTTGCTCTAAGAGAAGATCAGAGTTGAGTTAGGGTGAGCTTAATTCTGAATGACCGAAGTATCACCTAAGTAAGCGAGATCGAAAAAAGATCAACTTGAAGCTTGATCTTGAAGACCGGAGGTGCCTGACTTATATAGAGGTGCCTCCAACAAAGGCGTCTTAGGTTCATGTCTAGGCGCATCGGATGAAAAGGCGCGAAGGCATTTTGAGCAAGCTCGAATGTGGCTCAAGCAGAGGCGCGAAGGCACCTCCAATGACATTGAAGGTTCCTCCAATTAGTTAAAGCCGTTGGTTGACCGTTGGAACATGGATAAGACTTTATCCATGTTGGAGGCGCCCTGGATGACTTTGGAGAAACCTCCAACCAATGGTAACTTTTTCCAAGAGGCTATAAAAAGCCCCCTGAAGCTAGGAATTAATTAATAATCATTGTATCCATCTTTCTAGTAATTCTTTAGCTTTTAAAGTGTATAAAAGATTTCTTCACCTTCAATAAAGAAGATTTTTATTAAGCTTTCAATTGCCTTGGATTAGTAACTTCCCCGGTTGTAAACTAAGTAAAATTCCTGAGTCTCTTTATTTTATGTTGTTTATTTTAATTATTTAATTAATTTGATTATCTTTGCTAAGCAAAAGCAAGAGATTTGGCTAACTTTCTTGTATTCACCCCCTCTAGTCGGCTTAACATGGTCCAACAAAAGATGCAACAAAAAGAAGAGGATGATCTTCCAAAGGGCTTAAGGAGTGATGGTGCCGAAAAGTTTTTTATCAATGGGGAATAATAAACTATGTCAAAATTACCCAAAACCATTCGAGACCTTCCCTTTATATAAGAATCCAATCTATTATCATCCCATAGATGATAATGGATTGGGCTAAAGGATTCTACACATTGAACTCACATCAAATAACCCAAAATCCTAAGTTGGATCACTTTAAATGATTCAGATTGTATTCACATATTCAACTTACAAATAAGTTGACTTAATAGGGATAATAAAATTCAACAATTTCTCACTTGGGCTACATGTGAGTTGTATATGAAATACAAGTAAAACTTTAGTTAATATCAAACTTTATGAGTTTGATACGCTTGTAAATAATCTAGTCCATTAATTTTATTAGTATAAAACTAAAGAGGTCATAGATATTGTATATGATCGTAACAAACTCTAACAGTAATCACAATATCAATGTCATTAACGATATAGATCAAGATGCGAATGTATAGTGTGAAAATTACATGAAATATGACCAATATATATTAATTTCCACCTGGTTCTAAGATGACATTAAAAGAGGTCAGATCATATTTACAAATACTTTATGCTAAACTACAAGAGTAAATCATGATCCAAACTTTATAATTCCAAAAGAATCTATATCACATTTATGAATAACAAATGCTAAACAGCAATATTAAATCATGATATTGTATTTTAGAGTGTCTAACAAACAAATACAATTCCATGAATGTTCTGAATTTTAAGTACGGATAATATCAAAATAAAATATTTATTTTTATTATCAAATATAGAGCAATAAAATAAATATAGACTCTTACTAGATGAGTTCTTCTTCCATAAGAAGGACTCTCATATCCACAATATGCACATGAAATACCTTAGGCACTAAGAATTTGGTGAGTAGATCGATTAACATCGAATCTATACTAATGTACTATATCATGACATGATGACTCTGAACTCTTTCTTTAACTACTAAAAACTTGATGTCGATGTGCTTAAACTTAAATGAACTACGGTTATTCTTGGCAAAAAGTTCTATGATTTTATTATCATAGTAGATCCTTAGTATCTGTCAATGTCATTAACAATCTTCAATACCGTGATGAAGTTCTGCATTCAAATCTCATGATTAGATACTTTGTAGCATGCTACCAACTCTGCTTCCATGGTAGAAGTGGCTATTAGCGTTTGCTTGATGTTCTTCCAAGATATAACCCCTCTAATAAGTATGAAAATATATCCTGAAGTTGACCTCTTTCTATCCAAGCCTCCAACAAAATCAAAGTCTAGATATTCTATCCAAGCCTCTAACAAAATCGAAGTCTGAATATCCAATACCCTCAAGGTGATCTAACCTCCGATGTATGAGCATATATCTTTTAGTTCTTTACAAATACCGCATTACCTTTTTAATAACTTTTTAGTATGACAATCCTGAGTTACTAATATATCTATCTAACATTCCCACTATAAATACTATATTTGGTCAGACTTCCCACTGCTGATGCATATAGAAATTATTTCATCTCCAAGCTGTGGACACTACTGCAAACTGAACTTGTCACCTCTTGACACAGGTGTGTCACCGGGTGTATAGTTCCGCATGTCATACATTATAAGCACATTTTCAATATATGCATATTATGAAAGTCCAAGTATACCTTTTGAATGATCACAACATATCTGTATACTTAAAACAAAAGATGTTTCACTAAGATCTTTCATTTCAAAATTACTAGATAAAAATGACTTAGTTTTATGTAGCAGACACTTATTCTTGCTCACAAGTAATATATCATCCATGTATAGAACAAGTATAACAAACTTGCTCCCACTGAACTTGGCATATATGTACTGATCAACGAGGTTCTTTTTAAAATCATATGAGGTAACCACTTGATCAAATTTCTAGTATCATTGATGGGGCATCCATTTTAAATCATAAATGGACTTCTTTAATCTACATACTAGGTGCTTTGAGTCTTTAGACTCGAAGTTCTCTTGTTGCATTATATATATAGATTCCTCTATTCTCCATTGTGGAATGAAATCTTTACGTTCATTTGATGTAACTCTAAATCATAATAAACTACAAGTATCATGATTACTCTAAGGGAGTCTTTTGTCAACATAGGTGAGAAAATTTACTTGTAATCAATGTCTTCATTTTGAGTAAATCCCTTGGCAATAAGACGAGCCTTGTATTTTTCGATATTGTCCCTTGAATCCCACTTGGTTTTAAAAATCCATTTACAACTAATAGACTTCTTACCTTCAGACAATTTAACAAGTTCTCAAATATCATTATCTGCTATAGACCTCAACTCTTCTTGCATGATGTTAATTCACCTTTCAGGGTTAGAGCATTGTTTGACTTCTTGGAAAGATGTAAAATCACTTTTCAACCCTATGTCAAAATTATACTTTTGGAGATAACATAATCACAATAATTCATGGTTCTCTATTCCCTTATGGATCACCTTAAAGATACTTATATTTGAGGTGGTTAAGGCACTTACTCATCAATATGAGGTCATACTTTAATTTCAGTGGTAGGCTCCTCCAATTTCATTGGAGATATTATGGGAATATCTTGGTTTATTATGCTCACTAGATGTACAATATCTATAATGTGTAGTATGGTAACCATACTGTTACTAATTGCATTAATAGTGACCATAGGAGGATCACAAACGCTTTCCTCAAAAGATACTTCCCTGATTTTATCACTCCCACTATCCTCAATGAATTTGGCATTTCACATTTCGAATAAGGATCTCTTAAAGGGATGATAAAATTTATACTCCTTTAATTTCTTAGAGTAACCTACAAAATTACAGCTAACTATTCTTAAGTCCAGTTTTCTTTCGTTAGACATATAAGGCCTAGCCTCAGTTGAACAACCCTAGACATATAAATGTCTAATGCTATGTTGTCTATCCGTTCATATCTCAAATGAGGCTTTAGTTACTGCCTTACTAGGTACTCTATTGAGTAGGTAAAATATAGTCTTGAGTGTCTCATCCTATAAAGACTCCGGTAGAGAAGTGAAGGACAACATACTTCTCACAATATCTTTTAGGGTTTAATTGTGACACTCAACTACACCATTCTAACTGGGTGTATTAGGTATGATATATTGAGGCACAATCCCACACTCAACAAGATAGTTTACAAAAAGGTCTTGAACGTTGTTCACCTTGGTTGATCGTAATATTCACATCCATGGTCAGATCAGACGACTTATTTTCTTACCTACTTGAAGTTCAACTTCAGCTTTGAAAATTTTGAATATATCCAAAGATTATGACTTCTCATGAATTAGGTACAGATAATCAAATCTAAAATAGTCATCTATGAAGCTAATAAAATATATGTGTTCATTTTAAGATGCCTTAGGGAATGATCCACAAATGTCCATATGCCTTAGCTATAAAACGTCACTACAACGACTAGGCCCCTTATTTTTTTTTGTTAGTGGTTTTCCTCTTAACACACTCTATGCAGACATCAAAGTTTGACATATTAAAGGAATCAAGAATTCCATATGACATTAACATTTTTATGCGTTGTTTGAATATATTTCTTAAATACCTATGTCACAATATGGAAAAATTCTCATAGGTCAATTTGAATTTCGTACCTATACTATGTATTATTACGTTATTAACCGTAGGAGTAAAAGTGTTCAATTTATAAAACTTATTAACTAAGGAACCATTGCCAACCAATACTGAATTAAATAAAATACTAAAAATTCTATTTTTAAATGAACAAGAATAACCTGATTTGTCCAAATAAAAAATTAAAATTAAATTTTAGTAGGTAAGAAAATAAGTCGTCTGATCTGACCATGGATGTAAATATTACAATCAATCAAGGTGAACAACGTTCAAGATCTTTTTGTAAACTATCTTGTTGAGTGTGGGATTGTGCCTCAATATATCATACCTAATACACCCAGTTAGAATGGTGTAGTTGAGTGTCGCAATTGAACCCTAAAAGATATGGTGAGAAGTATGTTGTCCTTCACTTCTCTACCGGAGTCTTTATAGGATGAGACACTCAAGACTATATTTTACCTACTCAATAGAGTACCTGTTGGGATTTTCGACCCGCAAAAACCGCTTTTTGCGTTGCGAAAATCTCGAAATCCCATGCCACCGGATCCGTGCGAAGTTATAAAAACAAAATTTTCATGTACAAGTTTTCTAAACTTAGATCTACTCTAGATCTACATGCATGGTAGAGAGATTACCCTTGATGTGAAGCCCTTCGCTTATCCCGCTCGTCCAAGTTTGCTGGATCTCGAGAGTGTTCAAGTGGACACTCCTCTATACGTATCCACACGAACGATTAGGTGGAGAAAAACCAAACAAAAGGTGTACTAGCACCTTTGAAGGTTCGGCCAAGGTGGAGGAGAGGGAGAAGAAGATGAGAGGAGGAAGAAGAAGGAGATTACCAAACCAAAATGAAACTCACACAAGAGTTAAAGTGGTCGGCCACTTCAAAAGCTTTTAAACCTCCATGGGATATCAAGAGTCAAGGCTTTTGATCTCCCTCATGAGGTGACACACACATGTGCTAGCCTTGATGATGTGGCACATCATCATTAGTCCACTTAATGCCAACTCACAAATGAGGTGGCAATGGTCAAGTCAAACTTGACCTTTCATTTTCCTCTCAAGTCAAGTCAAAATTGACCACTTCTCTCCCATGGTTAATCAAATCTAACTATTGGTTCAAATCAATTTTAATTTAATGAATCTCTATTCATTGAATTAAATTGGCTCAATGAGTCTAAGTTCAAATTAGACTCATTTAACACATGAACCAAATTGAGTCCAACTCAATTAGTTTACTTTGGATGACTCTTAATCTAATTTGGTTCATCACATGAACCTAATCCTCTTGGCTCATCAAATGAACCTAATCTCCATCTAATTGCCCTTTGTGTATGACCCTATAGGTTCTTGTAACGTTGGCAATGTTCCTAAACCCATTTAGAAGCATAAGCAATGAGCGGTATCTAGCAACACATCATTACTACCCAAGTTACAAGAATGTTGAGATCCAACAGCACCTTGTGACTACTAATTGTGACTCTTCACAATATGTGACAATGTCCTTCTATCCTAGACATCTAGATTGATCAATGTGAGGCATAGACCGTGTCATCCTCTAATCAATCTAAATCTTGAACTCCAAGTAGACTCACTCAATCAAATGAGCTCAACATCTCATATTGACTCATTTGGGCATGACCATGCACTTAGTGGTCTCACTCTATCAAGAATAATGATGTCACTCTCGTTATATAGGAGGGATAGATCCTATCTACATCACTCACATCGCTCCGCATAATTTGTTACATACCCAGTAATCACTTTTATAGTCCACCCAGTTACGGGTGACGTTTGACGAAGCCAAAGTATGCAACTCCTTATGTAGGGAACCATGGTGACTTCAGGTCCAAGAACTAATAGTCATACTAATAGCCACATGAGAAAGTATATGACACTCATATAACGATCCATGATACTTTCTCATGGCGGGTCATTCAGTATACATTCTTCAATGCATACCCATGTGTCAACTTGATATCTCTATATCCATGACTTGTGAGATCAAGTTATCGAGTTGACCTACATGCTAGTCTCGTCGCATTAACATTGTCCCTGAATGTTAATACTTGACTAGGAATGATTAAGAGTAGTGTTCCCTATATCATCTCACTATCGATTCAACCAATCGATTGATATAGGTAAGAATCTTCTACTCAAGGACACTATTATACTTAGTTATTTGGCACCAATACAAGTAAGTATAATAACCATAAATAAATGCTTTTATATACATAATAAATATGATACAATGAGTTCATACAACAATCATCAAATGATTGACTCTAGGGCTCTAACTAACACTTCTCACCATATCTTTTAGGGTTCAATTGCGACACTCAACTACACCATTCTAACTGGGTGTATTAGGTATGATATATTGAGGCACAATCCCACACTCAACATGATAGTTTACAAAAAGGTTTTGAACGTTGTTCACCTTGATTGATCGTAATATTATCCATGGTCAGATCAGACGACTTATTTTCATACCTACTTGAAGTTCAACTTCAGCTTTGAAAATTTTGAATATATCTAAAGATCATGACTTCTCATGAATTAGGTACAGATAATCAAATCTAAAATAGTCATCTATGAAGCTAATAAAATATATGTGTTCATTTTAAGATGCCTTAGGGAATGATCCACAAATGTCCATATGCCTTAGCTATAAAACGTCACTACAACGACTAGCCCCCTTGTTTTTTTTTTGTTAGTGGTTTTCCTCTTAACACACTCTATGCAGACATCAAAGTTTGATATATTAAGGGAATCAAGAATTCCATATGACATTAACATTTTTACGCGTTGTTTGAATATATTTCCTAAATACCTATGTAACAATATGGAAGAATTCTCATAGGTCAATTTGCATTTCGTACCTATACTATGTATTATTACGTTATTAACCGTAGGAGTAAAGGTGTTCAATTTATAAAACTTATTAACTAAGGAATCATTGCTAACCAATACTGAATTAAATAAAATACTAAAAATTCTATTTTTAAATGAACAAGAATAACCTGATTTGTCCAAATAAAAAATCAAAATTAAATTTTATTGAAAATATGGTACAATAAATATATTTTCTAAATCCAAAAAGATATTGGTTCTTAAACAAAGCCTAAAATACTAATTAACTCGATTTTAGCCTTCTTTCTATTCCCCGTATAGATGTATCTTTCGCCATCAAATGGAAGTCAACTCCTGAGGTAACTCTACATAGTGACACTTATGTGAATAGTAGTACCAATATCTATCTATCAAGTGTCAGTGGATACAATCTCTAAATTGACTTACGAACTAATAAAATTGAGAAGTTTATCCTTATTTATATGTTAATTGGCGTACTTGATATAGTCTTTCTTCATATGGTCTTTCTTCTTTCAAAAGAAATAAGTGAATTCGTTATCATGTTTCTTATAGTCATTACCTCCAGAATCTGCAGTTTATTTTCCTTTTCCTTTGTTATTGATCATCTTTCGCTTCTTGCTCGCACTTTGAGAACCATATGCTAAGTGAGTACTCTCAGATGTCTCAATCTTCAGTCTTCCCTCCGCTTTCATGCATTGAGCAATGAATTCATTCAATGCCTACTTTTCCTTTTGAGTATTATATAATATTTTTAAAGGAGTGACATGTGCATGCAAAGACATCTAGATGACTTGCAATAATATACTCTCAGACATATCAAGTTTTAGTATTTTTAAACTTGTCACTATATTGGACATCTCCATAATGTACTCTATTATGTTTCCTTTACCATTGTACCTCATGGTTACTAACTTCGTAAGAAGTGTGGTAGTTTCAACCTTTTCATTTGAGGTGAATCGGTTTGTCGGATAGTTCAGGAACTTCTAGTATCTCCTCTCTCTATTGTTGAGTCATTTATTGGTGCTGGTATGGAAAGCCTCGTGATGCTTAGACTCATGCGATTTAATTTCCTCAATAGCTGAAATTCAGTCCTCTGTTCTATAGTGCTAGCACTAGTCAGAGGTGTGGGGCGATCGTTCCTTAATGCATAATCTAAATCTATGCAGTCTAAGACTACGATCACGTATTCTTTTCATTCAACAAAATTCGAATAAGTTAATATTAGGATATTATTAATACTAGCAATTACAGATTTCACTGAAATTAAAGAGAGAAATTTATTTAAGCTCACGATTTAACTAAAGTCAAAAACATATATAATATAAAATTATGTAAATAAAATAAAATTTTAAATGCATATAAATGAGAATTTACTCTGTGGACTAAAATACAATTTGTTAGTGATATTCTTTGATAAAACTCAAATTTTAATTGGTCACATAATATGCCTTCCGTTAGACCAACCTATTGTATATATAATATGATATTTTATATGAGGTATAATTTGGTTCAAACCTCACAACAACCTTAATCTACTACATAATATGTCTTCATCTCAGCTAACATATTTTATGTATGATCTGAACAAAATAAAATTTTGTTTCATAGTTGTAAGCTACCTTAAACATATATTTGGTATAAAAGTAACATTCCATTATGTTCATTATTTTTAGCATAAATATACGTTTATCAATATAAAATGCACTAAATATACATAATGTGCATTCTTTTGAGACGACACAATAGTTTAACTTAGTAACATATTATATAGATAGACCTAAGAAAATACTAGAAACTTTAATCGAACAGATAATCACTTAATCAGCTATAATAACTCCAAATTAAATTTATTAATCGATTGATATATATCATATGATAATCGATTGATTTAACTCAATCAATTACCTTAATCAATCTAAAAGTCTACTCTACGTGACTATTTCTATATAGAATACACTTTTAAAAAGCTAAAACATCTTTCAAATTCTATAATTTAATCATTATTTAATGCTATTTAATCTATTCTTAATCATTAATGCATTAAAAATTATTATTATTATTATATTTTCATTATGCATGGTTTCTCATTGAAACAGTGCTAATCGATTAGAAATATTCTAATCCCTTAGAAACAATTTTAATAGATTATTTAAGACTTTTAATCAATTGGAAATGTTTTGTCATAAGTTTAAGGTTATTAATTGATTGAAAAAAATTCACAATCAATCAGGATAACTTTAATTGATTCCAGTCGTTTCTGTCATTATTTCAACCTATTAATCGATTCGAAAAAATCCTTAATCGATTGATAGCAAGATTTTATCGCGACTTAAGGCTTTTAATGGATTGAAAAAAAAATTGTTAATCGATTGATAGTCTGAATCGATTAATCTGATCGATCAGAAATCGTTCCTTTATTTGATCATGTCGCGCTAATCGATTGGTGAAATTCACCAATCGATTGGTGTCAACTGAATCGATTGAATTAATAGATTCCCATTAATTCTGTTCATCATTTTAGACTTGGTAATTGATTGGCTGACAAAGCCAATAGATCGAGTCATTATGATTTGACCTAAAAATTAGGTTAAATGTGACGGTTCTTTCTTCATTTTTCGTGTTCTACACAGAAGCACGAAGAATTTGGAAAACACATCTATCATAGGTTTTTCTTATATGATTTTTTATGATAAAAAAAACTGCATTATACTAGGAAAACTTGATGTCGTATACAAATAACAAATCGACAAAAAACTTAAACTGTATTACCATAAAATTGAAGAAGCAGAGCCTTTGACTCTAATACCACATGTTAGTTATTATAAAACATAAGCCACATGAATTTTAAAATACGAAGAACTCACATATAGAAAATACAAGAATAAAAAAATCTAGTTTAATCAATTAAACATAATATAAGAAATCAATATATAAACATAAAGACAAGGAACTTAATTAAAGAGTCATTATCTTTGTCTTAAGGACGTCATCAGCTTTGATTAACAACGAAAAAAAAAGAAGGTCTTTCAAAAAGCTTAGGGGATGACAGCCCCGAAAATCTTTTTGTCAATGGGAAACAATAAACAATGTCAAGATTACCCTAAACCCTTAAGAACCTCACCTTTATATAGAAATCAAATGTGTTATCAGCTCATAGATAATAATGAATTGGACTAAAGAGTTTTACATATTAAACCTATATTCAATAACCCAAAACCAATAAACATAAGTTATCATTTTAAAGGGTTCAGATGATATTCATATATTCAACTCACAAATAAATCCATCTAATAGGGATAATAAAATCCAACAATATATATTTACCCCTTTTCATAAATAAATAATAAAAAAAAGCACAAGCAAACCCCAAATCAACATCAATATGAAAATAAACATAAAAAATCTAATCAGCATCTGTAAAGCAAGCAAACTGTCGTCCTCTCGAAGCATATCAAGCACACAAGCAAATATATACCAAATTAATTAATCAACGTCAACATATCAAACTCCAAAATCCATTTCAATACTAGAGCGAAAAGGAAAAGGAAAGGAGATGAGTAAATGGCTAGCTAGAAGAATATATAACATTATCACCCACATCGACATCAGAAAAAAAGAGGAAAATCCCTTTAATACATGGAAATAAGTAGCGTACCAATTGTCAAGTAGGAGCTAGGAGAACCATATTCCAGTTGTCGAAAATCTTCATAAAAGATCTTAGCCAACCGGATCAAGATCGTGATCACTAGCTAGACATCAATTAAAAAATCACATTGCCATTACAAATCGGTGAAATTCTCAAAATCCAGAAATAATCAAACTCAAGTCGAGCATATTAGTCCTACGGATAAAATGGATCAGATCGGAAATGCTTGAGGACAATCAAGACTGAAAACTCAAATGCTGATACTTAGCGGAGAAAATGTGATGTAGGACCGGTTACATATTGTCTATTTTGGACTTAGGACCTTATAACTTTACTCTTGTACTCCACCCAAAAGATCTAATATCAATAGAGATATTTTATATCCTTTTAAATTTATGATCTTTTCTAAATTTTTCTAATGTAGGACTCTAATTAAATCTCACCATCATCTTACTCCAACCTAAATAGATTTTGCTTCATTTTTTAGGAGTTTTGAACTTGATTTTAAATCCTTGGTTTGGATTTTTTAGGTCTATTGTTAGAAATTTTGGCCGCTTGATTTAGTTGCGATTTTGAGAGTTTTGAAGTTAGATTTTACTTATTTGATTAAGTTCAATTTTTAATTCATATATCACATTAATATGATTTATTGGTTAGTTTATTATTGTAAATTTTAAAATGGTACGACTTTGAGATAATATTTGATACCGCTAGAATTATGACAAATATTTAGATGCAATTATTTGAATTACAATAATATTGGGTGGTGCCAAATTTAGATTTTTAACTAAAAAAATTTATTATTCTGCATTTTAAAAAGGTAATCTATTAATTGTGATATTTAAAAATTATAATTACATCAGTTACTTATCTATTATTAAAGCTAATATATTTATTATTTGACTGGTTGATCTTCTTTTAATTCTTCATATGTCTACAGCCAACAACAGCGGATGAAACTTGTTAAAATAAAACATCATAATAAAATAATAAAATAGAAGAAGAGTTTTTAGTAAATTTTATAATCATTTATATTGAATAGAAGTCAGGTTGAAAAAATTAATAATGGTATAATAATTAATAAGATTATTTCAATTGTATATCTTTTTATTATTATTTTATTTATATTTTTAAATTAATTAATTTATTATATTAATTATAGTCGACCATTAACTCTAATTAGTTTGAATCTGGCTAGGCCATGCCGACACGTCTCCTTTTATACCAAGCTTTAAGAATGCTTTAGGAGACATGCGATGAAATGGCGAGAAAGCAACGGTGATGGCTCAAAGTTTGGTAAAATCAACGGAGATGAGATGGCTCAAAGTTTGGTGGTTGAGCTTTCGAAGCTACTTCCTCGTCGAGGAGAAAAATTCAAAAAGTTCGCGGGCCAAAGTCGCCACGTCACGTGAGAAAAGTTTCGGGTGAGAGAAGTGGGGTAAAGTAACAGTCTACCGTTACAAAGGCAACAAGGCATCTTCGAGAATCATCCACTAAATGTCATCGAAACTTTAATTTAAATTGAATTGTCTATGCCTCTTTTTATATTTATATAATTCATACTAGGAGAATCTTTAATATAATCGATTTATATTTAATTTAAATTAGCTATAGACAGTGAATATATGATATAATGATTAAAAGTCGATTTTTAAAAATTAAAAATCTAAAATTTACTCTACTATATATTTAATATCTATGTACTTATATATACCTCTTTTCATATCTATGAGATCGATAAGAAATCGTTAATATAACATATCTATATTTTAATTTAAATTGAGTTCATGACATCAATATTAATTTAATACTATCTTTTTAATCAACATAATTGTTCAGAATAAAATTTAAATATTTTATTATATTTTGGTTTGGGAAAAGAAAGTCAAGATTTGAAGAATCAGAATAAAATTTCCCTTTTAATTAAATTAGTTTTATGATATACAAAAATTGGAAAGGACGCCCTTTATTTTCTGAATCAGACAAGATGATGATGCTTCATTTTATTTTTTTATTAAAAGGATTTTTTTTTCCTTGCTGTATAATTATTCAATTATCATTATTTTTTTTTAAAGTTTTTTTCTAAATGATAAACTAAGTATGCATTATAAGCGTTATAAAATCATAGTATCATACTTATAACAATTATAAAATCATAGTATATACTATGTAACAATTATAATTTTATAATTACTATAATGATATTGTCACGTAATTATAATAGTTATAATTTTATAACTATTTATAATGTAATGTTAAATTCTAAATTTTAAAATATCATAATTTTTTATTCAGATTAAAATAATATATTAAATTGAAAATGTTTAAAGATTTATAATTAACTATGAGTGAAACTCATACCAATATTTAGGTGACGTTTGGTTCTCTCCTAGGAATCGAAATGAAAATGAGTATCATAATATTGTAAAATGAGAATGGTTATGAGCTTGGGTATCATTTTTCAAAATAATATTTAGTTAGTTGAATATTTTCAATCGGAATGAATCTAAATTTTCTTTTTTACCCTTAGAGGAAAATAAGAGAAAAAATTAAATGGAAGAGAAAGTTGAATGTGAGAGAAACATATAATAAGAGAATGATGAGAGAGAAAATGTGATGGAAAAAAATGAAGAGGAGGAAAGTGTGATGAAAGAAAATGAGGAGAGAGAGTGTGATATGAGAGATTGAGAAGAGAAAAAGTATGATGAGAGAGAAAGTGTGTTGAGAGAAAAATAGTGATGGGAAAAAATAAAGAGAGAAAATGAGAGATTGAGGAGAGAAAGTATGATGAGAGAGAAAGTATGATGGGAAAAAATGAAGAGAGGGAAAATATGATGAGAGAAAATGAGGAGAGAGTGTGTGATGGAAGAGAATGAAGAGAGAGAAAGTATGATGAGAGAAAATATGGAGAGAGAGTATGGTAAGAGAGATTGAGGAGAGAGAAAGTATGATGAAAAGTATGAGGAGAGAAAATAATGAGAGAGTGTGTGTGATGAGAGAGAAAATAGTAGAGAATGTGTGATGAGAGAGAATGAGGAGAGATAGTGATGAAAGAGAATGAAGAGAGAGAAAGTATGATGCGATAAAATATGGAGAGAGAGTATGGTAAGAGAGATTGAGGAGAGAGAAAGCATGATGGAAAAATAGGAGACAATGAAAAGAGAGAAAATAATGAGAGAGAGTATATGATGAGAGAGAATACAGAGAGAAAAATGGTAGAGAATGTGTGATGAGAGAGAATGAGGAGAGAGTATGATGAAAGAGAATGAAGAAAGAGAAAATATGATGAGATAAAATATGGAGAGAGAGTATGGTAAGAGAGGTTGAGGAGAGAGAGAAAGCGTGATAAAAAAATGAGGAGAGAATGAAGAGAGAAAATAATGAGAGAGAGAATACAGAAAGAAAAATGATAGAGAATGTATGATGAGAGAGAATGAGGAGAGAGAAAATATGTTGAGAGAGAAAATGTGATGATAGAATGAAGAGAGAAAACAAAGAGAAAGAGTGAAATGAAAGAAAAATTGAATAAATATAATAAGGGTATTTTCGTCCAAAACTTAATTCTTATCCTCATTCCATCAAAGCTCAAGGGAGGGGTGAGTTTCATCCATACTCAAAATTTTGGGTTTCATTTCAAAATTTTAATTCCATCCTCATCAACCAAATATAAAGTTTGGGAATGAATCCATTCCCTCATTTTCAAATCTCTAAATCAAACGCCATCTTAAATTATTTTGGAGGCTCTGATTTTATTTTTTTTATATTTTAATAATTATGGTTTGGTAGTTACGTTGTTACCATGTTGGACTAATTTAGGATTTAAATTAGAGATATGAGTTGTTTTTTTTTTTTTTGATAAAAGAAAAATTAGAATGAAGTAAACCTTTTACAATTTGGGGGAAAAAAATAAGAGTTCTGTTTTATTTTGCCTTTTTTATGAATTATCGGTAAATTTATTTAGTCAGATTAGAATTGAATTATAATGTATATATTTAATATATAGAGATAGAATTGAATTGTAATGTATATATTTAATATATAAAGATAATATTATTAAAATATTTTTAACAATGATTTATATGTATCCTAACTGATAAGATTGTAGTGATTTAGAATGATTTATACTAAAATCATAAAGTTTAGACAACGACCAAGCAGTTGATGTTGAGTTAAAAGAGACAAAGCGTTGCCGATTATTACACCAGATAATATAAAAGAAAAAAGAAAAAAGAAAAAAGAAAAAAAAAGGAAAATTAAATAGATAGGTATCTATATCATCTACGCTTGGCAGCAGGCCTCCTCGGCCAACTCCACGCCGGTGATGCTCTCGTCCTCCGCCGAATAGCGCTGCTCCTTGTAAATGTACCCCTTGGCGGCGAGTAGGTACACCGCCAAATTGACGCCGGACAGCGCCGCCAGCAGCCAATAGAAGTTGTAGAGCTTCCCCTGGTTGAGGTCGTCGGCGAGCCACGCGCCGTGGCCGCCGGACCCGGCCCCCGTCAACTTGTGCACCACCGCCACCAGCGCGGAGCTAAAGAAGAACCCCAGCGAGAGCGTACTCAGGAACAGCCCCGTGCTCATGGTCTTCATCCCCTTGGGGCACTCCCTGAGGAAGAAATCCAACTGGCCGATGTAGGTGAAGGCCTCGCCGGCACCGACGAGGAAGAACTGCGGAACGAGCCAGAAGACGCTGAGCGGGGCCACCCCGCCAGTGCGGCGGGCGGCGTGGAGGCGCTTAATCTCGGAGAGGGCGGCGGCGACCATGGCGAGGATGGAGAGGAGGAGGCCGACGGCGATGCGCTGGAGGGGGGATAGGCCATGGGGGTGGGCGGTGAGGCGGCGGGCGAGGGGGACGACGAGGCGGTCGTAGACGGGGACGGTGGCGAGGATGGAGGCGACGAAGAAGACGGTGAGGGAGGCCGGGGGGATTTGGAAGTGGGACCCGATGCGGCGGTCCATGAGGGTCGCTTGGGAAACCGAGAAGGTGGTCATCTGGGCGTACACCGTCCAGAATATGATGGTGGTGGCCCAGATGGGCACCATCCGGACCACGATCTTGACTTCTTCAACCTCAGTCAGCGACGACAGCCGCCACTTGCTAGGCAGCGCCGGCGGTTGGCCACCGGCGGCGGTGTCGTCCGGAATGGCGGCCCGGTCCAGGAACCTGGACCAACAGAAAACGAAAACTAATTAAACTAGATATTAAAAATCTGATTAAAAAAAATCATTGTTAACGTAATAGAATTGGTAATTAAGTGATAGATTTATACTATGTCAATGCCATTAAAGTTATATGTGAAAAAATATTCGTGCACAAATGTTCATTAAAAAAAAATATTTATAAATCATATTGTTCAATAAAATTTTTATCAATATATTAAATATTTTTTTTATTATCTAATTTAATAATTAATTAAATAAGTTTAAAATATAAAAATTTAAAATAATTTTAATTAAGAGTTTGATAAAATCAAAACAAATCAAGCTTAAGATCATTAAAAAAATTAAGTTAAATTTGAATAGTTATTTTAATAATTTAATTAATTCATTTCAAGTTCAAACTTAGTTACCTAATTATATAAGTTTGAAGATCATAAAATTTAACCAGGCTTGTTTAACACCCTAGCAATAGTAATGAAAGAAACTAATATTTGTACTTAAAGTATTCACATCAGCTACCTCTATCTATTTTATCTTAAATTTTGGATAAGATAGCTAAAAAATCTTTGCATCAGTTACCCTATCCATTTCCTCAATTTAGATTTGATGAATAATGATTCTCTAAATTTAAAGAATGAAACATCTACCCTAAAAATAAAATAATATATTTTTTTAATCTCTCTCCTTCCACTCAATCTTTTCAATCTCTCTCCTTCCACTCATTTCATAAATATAATAATAAAAAATAGAAGAAAGAGAAGAAAATAATAAAAAAATTAAGGATAATTGAAATTTTAGGATAGTTGATATTGTATGTTGTGAAAAATGATTTTCTAAATTTAATAAAGTGAGTCATTTACTCTAAATTTTAAATATAGTAATAAGGAAATTAAAGTGGATGCTCTTACTCAATGCATTTCAATTAAGTGGTGAAAAAAAAAATAAAATGAAGTGCTTACTGAGTGTCTCAGTCAATCCATCCTAGGACTAATATAAAAAAGATAAATCATAATTAAGATAAATGAATGTGAAAATGAATTATACGGGTTATAAAGATTTATACTCCGCGAACTTTAAACTTCGACCCCTTAATCTTTAAGTGATAAATCTCTATCCATTTATCGCTTTACTTCCGTGGGCACTCTATGCATCCCTATTAGCAATTAGCTACTGACAAAAAAAAAACTTCCACGAACAAAAGTGGCGACATGAAGAGGCAATCAAAAGATTTAGATGCTGGTATCAAATAAGCTGCTTGTCTAAGATTCTGACCGACAACATTCTGATTTTTTTAAAATGATGAACTGAGATGAAAAAAAATCCTATTTTTTTTTTTGTCCCCTCTGTCCCTCTTCCCCAGTTCATTTCTCTTCTCGTCAGAAATAATTAAAGTTCAGGGATTTAATTAATTTATTTTTTTACCAATGCTTTGTCTCTATCTTGGGGAGGTATATGTGCATTTAATTATGATCCAATAATAATAATTGCGAAGCTTCACTCGATAAGATGACTCACTGTCACGTGCCGTACTTCAATCATTAATAAAATATCCATTGATTTATAAGTTTTTTAAATAGACGAGTAAAGAGCCTTGAAAGAAAGAAAAAATTATTAGGGATGATATGGTGTTATTTACTTCGGATTTTTTTAAAAAAATTATTTGAAGAGTAATCAAATATTCTATTTAAAAATTTTATTTTAAATTTTAAATATCATAATTAAAAAAATTTTATATTGACTATCCTATCTATTCTCTAAATTATATATTTATAAATAATATTTTTTTTAATTTAAAGGATAAATTCTATTTCTCAAACATTACAAAGTGAGAGAAGAAATAAGGGAAATGTATTAAAAAAATAGATATTTAAATTTAATAAAATAATTTTTTAATCCTATATTATACCTTCCAAATAAAAAAAACTAGTATAGATACTCTAATAATAGAAATATTTTTTATCTTATGATTTAGATTTTAATTGTATTTCAATCAAACGGATGATCATTATTATTTTTATAGTCTAAATCTTTCTTTGAAGTATCCAATTACTTTTGACTTTCTTCGAGTTATCCTATAAGTATTTAATTATTCTTGACCTACTTCAGATCTCTACACAAGTATATGATCACTTTTGACTTGCTCCGGATCTTTTCTTAAGCATTAAGTTACTCTCTTCGTTTAAGGTCATCCTAATTATATGGTATGTAATTTAGATTATGACTCCAATATCATTTATTAAATTCATATCTTTTATAAAATATAATATATTATCCATTTTAAATCTAATTCCTAATTGATTTATTTTATATTCTATCTAAAATGTATATCTTTTATTTTTTTTTAAAAAAAATCACAATCTTAAATAAATGATAGCGGATAAAATAATTAATATGGGTGATGCAAGCTACATGGGTCAAAATAAAAATAGGTTTCTAAGCCGACATCTCCGACATGGCGACATTTCAAATCTAGCTTTGGAGATCTACGTTGCTGAAAGTCAATAAGAGACAACACGAGTCTGCAAGTGCATCAGTCGAATAATATATATTTTAATTTCCTTGTCTTATTCCGTCCGTGACTGCTCAACTAAAATCCTTAAAATATTAATCATTTGAATTACTAGCTAGTTACGCAAGTCCATAATCGTATTAATTATATTATGAGTTTTGCAATATGAAGAAGCTTATAAATTAATGAGCCCACTCGAACTCAAAACATGTTTAAACATTCTTTGAAGAATGTTTTCCTATTTAAATATATTTAAATATTTTAGAAAGATGTTTCTATTCTCTAGCTAGTTATAAGGAAAAAAACAAAAAAAAAGAAAAAAAAAACAAATTATCATTGTTTGACCAGTAAACTGAAATTTTTTCTAGCACGGCAAATTAAAATTATTGATCCAATAATAGATGAGAGATAATAAAGTATTTAATGTTATAGGCAAATTAATAAACAGTGTGGATGAGCTGTGTTTTGTCATGTGGATAGCTGCAGCTCAAATGATGGTCACACCCACTCATTATTAAATTAATTTGGACTAGAACTAGCTCACTCAACCAAAGATATGGACTCAACTTGCGATCCACGTTTTGTTTCCTAATGCTATGTCATACGAATAAAACGAACAACTTTACGTGCATGGGTGATTTAAACAAAAACAATTCTGCAAAAGTGAGGCTTGATATTACCAGGGAAGACTAGTCACTCTTGATTTGATAAAAGTCCCTTTACAACTTGACATCTATGTCATCTGTATACCAATTACGTTTTTCATAATTCATCATTAAATTATATGAAGAAAGATAATTATGAGATCAACTTATAACCTATTGTCAAGTGATTAAAGAATGATTTTTTTAAAAGCATGTATCCCTAGAGAATTGGCATCATCTTCATTATTTTTCTTTTAGTGCAAATAGTAATTTCTTTATTGTATTGAAGCTACATTTGATGTATTAAATTTAAATGATAAATTAATTATATAATACTATATTGGAGTTTTATCCTACATATTTTGTTGGTATTATTATTGTCCAACTAACAAGTAAGTGAGGTGATTACAAGCATGACATTTTTATATTGAAGATAATTAATGGAAAAGTGTAATAAAAAAAAAGTTAGGAAACTAAATCCTATAGTAAAATAGAAAAAGAAAAGGAAACTATATAAAAAGGAATAATTTTAATTTTTTTTTTTTTTTGCATATGTTTAAAAAGTAATAGATGTGACCTACATCAACTTTAGAAGAAGATAAACAATTATTAAATAAAGTTTTATCCATTTAAACTTTGTTTTATCTAATTTGTATATGTAATTTCTCCATGTTAAGTGTGGAGGGAAGTAAGGCATTTTTTATTTTATCATATAAATGTTAAAAATATCATGTTTTAGGATAAAAGTAGACAAATTAAATTAGTAAGAATAACATTTACTTTGTAAATATGTAGCCTATTTTAGTGAAGAAGGTCGGATTCTCTAGTCTTCTTGTTCTGATCTATTCTTAGACCGAGATAAAAAGATTGGTGGGAGATAATGATCTCCACTTGTTAACATCGAAATACGAAGATGGGTAGAAGGCAATGACCCCCACCTGTTAACAAGTGGATGTCCATTACCTCTACCAATGTAAAGACTGGACCATAAATTAATTCAATCTTTATGGATTAGAGGATCCACCCCCTTTAGTGAAGATATATATCCCTAATTTCTCGTAGTTTCACAATGATCAATTTATAATCGACCACTAAATGATAAAGTATGATAATATAGGTCTGATAAAAAAAACATAAATAAATGGCTGAGTATCAATTAATTAATATAATTAAATAATAATAATAATAAATGAAACTGCGGGTAATAATTTTCCACTGACCTTAACTGGTCGGTGTGCTGCAGCCTCTGCCTCCCGTCCTTCTCCGGCGCCTCCTTCTCCCCCTCTGCTGCGCCGACGTACAGCAACGTCGGGTCCGACGGCAAATCTCTCCCCCGCTTCCTCCATGCCGCCGCCACAACCGCCGCGATCTGCGTCAGCGGGCTCCCCACCAACCGCTTGAACCTGTACTGCCGCGTGCCGGCGAGGAAGACCATCAGCCCCAGCCCGATCGACGCGGCACAGATCCCGTACCCCCACCGCCGCCCGACGTGATCCTGGATGTAGACCAAGACGGTGACGGCGAGCAGCGATCCGATGCTGATGAAGAAGAAAAACCAGTTGAAGAACTTCTGCATCTGCGCCTTCTCCTCCTTGTCGGCCTCGTCAAACTGGTCGGAGCCGAAGCCAGAGACGCTCGACTTTAGGCCCCCGGTCCCGAGAGCGGTCGTGTAGAGCGCCAGGTAGAGCATGCCCAGCTGCGCCCCAGTGGCCTTCTCGCACACGCCGTCCGCCGTGCACGGCGCCGGCCGCAGCCCCGCCACCGCCGTCGAGATCGTCAGGATCGCCACCCCCTGTTCATGTAATGCCCCATCTTATAATTTTCCCCTTATAATTTGGAAAATAATCAATTTCCAAATTAATTATTTGCAGGAAAAAAAAAGGGGAAGGGGTGCGTACGGAGGCTTGAACGGCGGCGAAGACGGCGATGGTGAGGTACCGGCCGAGAGAGGTATCGCCGACGAAGCCGCCTAGGAGACAGAGCATGAAGGAGGTGCCCAGGAAGTTGGTGACGGCGTTGGCAGCGGCGGCATTACCCAGGTGCATCGTCGCAGTCAAGTAGGTGACCAGATTGACGGCGATCCCCAGCGTCGTCAGCCTCTCGTTGAGCTCCACCACTTCAATCGCACGTCAACATGGATTCGCCATTAATGCTATTTAATCATAATTTACCAGAGCTAGCTGAAATTACAAGTACTGAGAATCGATTATAAGATCTATCTACTACGTGCCTAGGATCATGGCGGCGCTGGTCCAGCCGCCCGTGCCGGATCGGACGGCGGGGCGGCCGCTGTAGTCCCAGGCGTCGGCGACGATCTCGCCAGAGGCTTTGTGTTCCGGCAAGCCAACCATTGTACTCGGTCGAATTAGAAGAAGATATCGAGGCTTTGTTGTGAATAAGTATGCAGAAACAGAGGAAGAGGGAAGCCTTTTATAGATAAGAAAGTTTGGATTTATTTTAGCTTATCCCTCGGTGATCGATCCAGTCCCACGGAAGTTTTTCATCGGCCACTTAGCGACTACCCCATAAATCCAGTGTCCTTCGATTACGCTTTCATTTGAAGGAAAAATTCTTATAAATACGTCGTAGTTGGAGTTTGAACCGCGGATAACTGAGTAACAACCTAAATGGCCTGCTGCGGACCCTGAGACATTTTTAGTTACTGTCAAGTATTTAGTTTATATTGATTAATTTTAGAAGTGATTGATTCAACATTGGAAAGTATGAGGCAGGATTTCCTGGACCACTTTTTGTGGTTCAGGGAATGTGCCACTCATATTTACGATCGGATCGTGGTCGCGATTCGATCGTAATTATTGCAATCCCTTCTTGAGTTCACCGTCTCCATCATGTTATAATTTTTGTTCGGAGCGGACAGCCGGAGGTCGTCCGGAGGATACTCTCGCTCGGCGCCCAATAACCTAGCCACTTATCCACCTCCGGACGACCTCCGACCGCCCGCTTCGAATAAAAATTATAATCTGATGGGAACGATGAACCCAAAAAAAGTTCGTAACAATTTACAATCAGATCATGGATCACGATCTGACTATAAATATAAATGATACATCTCCTAGATCGCAAAAAGAATGATCTAAGAAATCTATGCTTGGAAAGTACTTATAACAACAAAAACATCTATTATTATAATATTTTTATATCAATCATTCATTATAATGAAAAGAAATTCATCGATTAAAATTGAGAGTCGATGTACCGGGAAAATTTTTAAAATAGGCATAAACAATAAAGTTATTATAAAAATAGGTAAAATTAAAACTTTTTACAAATCTAGGTGAGAGGACTTTATATCCGGTATTTAAATCCCGATTCTTATTTTTTTTAAATTTATTTCCTCATATTCCGGGATTTAAATCCCGGATATGAATGAATTACCGGGATTTAAATCCCGGTAATTGTTTTTAATTTTTTTTACAAATGGTTTCTTTTTTTCTTAAGTTTTATTTTTTTTTAAAAAAAATTATGTTCCATTTCTAAAATGGTCGGGTGGATCTTGGAACATAATTTTTTTTTAAAAAAAAAACTTAAGCAAATGAAAAAAAGAAACCATTTGTAAAAAAAATTAAAAACAATTACCGAGATTTAAATCCCGATAATTCATTCATATCCGGGATTTAAATCCCGGAATAGATTTAAATCCCGGATATAAAGTCCTCTCACCTAGATTTGTAAAAAATTTTAATCTTACCTATTTTTGGTAATTACTTTACTGTTTATGCCTATTTTAAAAATTCCCCCCATGTACCAACGCATAAAGTTTGGAATCTTAATTAGGCAGTCAGGTGGACCAATAGCAGATTGTAAACAACATGTTCATTGTTGGAATCGTTTGACTTCAATCATGTTAACAGTCTGAGCAATATGACGGGTCTTAATCAAGACCAGCATCGACATCTCTTGATTGAACTGCCCCCGCCTGATAAAATCAAATGCGGAGAATTGCGATACCAAATTTTAAACATTGACTTATCCAAAACGTCAGAGTGCACGCATATAATTACAATTTTATAATAAATATTGATAGAAAAATTAAGGGTCAGAGGTCGCTCGATCGGCTCATTCGGTCGGTGTACAGACAATACGAAATTATATCGTCTGTGCCTGATTAGTGATTATATGATTTGATTAGAAAATTTGTATATTTAATTTCTAATAATTTAAATATCAACGTACAATTAATGAATTTTTGATGATGCTTTTAAAACTAAAAGATGCCCTTTAATTCTCGGCCAAGAGAAATGGTCCTAAAATATTAATTAATAAAGTTGCATTTTTAAATTTCTCAATCACCCTGAAAGGGAAAGGGAGGTTCCATGTTAAGTAGCTATTATTATCGTAATATTATTATTTTTTAAAAAATTTAGATATCTAACTCTGACCATATCCCTGACAATAATAAATATGTCAATTAACTTGATTCAGTCTTGTTTAAAGAAAATATAAGAGTTGAGTTGTAAATCTAATGTGCGGATAAGTTAATGTGGAGGTTTCGTATTCTTTAATTTATGCCGCCTGATGTTGATGTTCATCTTTAGGCAGTGTTGTTGCCGGGGACGAAATGGCAGCTCATGGAGGAAATGCGTCTACTAAATGATTTTTTTTTTCTTTTTCTTTCAAATGCTACTAATTAACTCTACCGTGGATGATGTAGAAGGTATCGTGGATGATGTAGAAGGCGGCGTTGGTCATTTGACGTTTAAATCAGTTATCGATGATGATATAGAAGATGGAGCAATAACAAAAATAAATAGTAATACGAATAGTGTCTATTGTATATCTCCATCAATACTTAGACCCTCTTTATATAGAGCTCCTGTAGCGCACATGCACGTTCCCGAAGGTGAGCACGCTTCCCAAAGTTTCCTCTGAAAAGACTTGTCAGTAAAGTGTCCCTGACACAATACCTTAACAGGCAGAGCATATCACTGAAGTGACAGTGGAAGCTTCCGCCGTACGATCTTCTGATTGACCATGCCTGGTGTCAGCAGCACTAACTTCCAAAAGGATGTCGATGGATGACACAGGGGGTCTGCTGCTAGGCCGAGCGGAATAGCCACTCGGCCAGGACTTCGCTATTCCTATGTACCACCTGCTCGGTCGAGGATTTCGTTGCATGTGTCGCGTCCGCTCGGCCGGAACTCCCCTGTGCTTATGTTACGTCCGCTCGATCGAAGTTTCGCTCTGCCAATGTTGAGTCCTATTGCTTGGCCGAGCGGGGTAGCTGCTCGGCCCGACTTCTGCATATCGTCTCCTCTTTCGTCCGGCGTCCACTACTCCATTGAGCGTCGGTCATTTGACACCTCCCCATGTCAAAGATAGATTGGACCGGAACCTTCTCCCTCGGTCGGGGAATAATCGCCTGACCGACCGATGATATCTGAGCATTGACCTGATCGCCCGGCCGGTCGATGATATCTGAGTGTCGACCGTCTTGACTTTGACCTTTATCATGGCAGCTATCCCACGAAGGATGACCCCTCCTTATCACCGCATCACATGCCCCCCTTAAGTCTAGTCGAAGGAAGCTGCAAGTCCGACTGACTGGACAAAATTATTTGTGAAACTTTTCACCCGCTCGGTTTATGACGTTCCTTATCTTCTAATCGGTCCGACATAATCCGTCGGCCGGCAATGGGACTGCTCTTCTGTAACCGAGCGAATGTTAACAGCTTTTACTGTCGATCGACATGTTGTAGGCTATCGTTTGGTGGCACGTCCCCTTCCTTACGTCGATCAGCACAACGAACATTCATACTTGGAAAAACCTTTTCTTGCGCTGCCTTGGGCGAGCACGATCCGGGCTGACATCAGCCATATTTCTGAGAGACCGTTCAAATCCCGGCTCATGATGGCTGAGCATGACTCATGCCTCCTTAATTACCTCCATTAAATGTCAGCCCGTGATAAGGCGCCACGTGTCCTGCCCGCTGCCGCCACACGCTTGACGTGACAGGAGAATATCCGCTGACGATGTGACGTTTGGCGCTTTGAATTTAACGGTCCGATTTCTGCCTGGGTTTCCGCGACCTAGATCGGATGGCTCCGGTCGGCAAGCCCCGAGGCTTATAAACTCGTGTGCGTCGCCTTCTCCTCCTTTAGATCCCCATCCTCGAGCTTTTCGGCGATAACTGCTCGTCCATGGGCCTTGGTATACCAGACTGAGTCAAGGTTTGACGCCAGTGATGTTGAGAGCCTGACGGCCGCCTTTATGTTTCCTTCCAACTACAAAGTTGTTCTTTCTTCTCCTTCCGATCAGCCAAATTCTCCGCCGCCCGGCTGTCTTTGTTTCTTTAGGGATCCGTTTACCGCCGGTCTGCGGTTTCCCATTCACTCCTTCTATCTTGTCGTTTGTAAATACTTTCGCATCTCCCTTCATCAATTAGTGCCGAACTCCTTTCAGTTGTTGTGCGGGGTAGTGGTTATGTTCCGCCTGCACGCCATTCTTCCCACTCTCCGGATTTTTCATTACTTTTATTATCCCAAATTGTCCGACCCGAGGACTTTTTTCTTCCAAGCTCGAGTGAGCCTAGTTTTCTTTGACAAAATACTGACCTCCAACAAGTATTGGAGGAAATACTTCTTTTTTGTATGCCTTCCCGAGCGGCCCGATTTCCCGACTAACTAGCAGCTCTAAGTGGCAAGCCAGCCTCCCTTGAAACAATACAAGAGTCAATTGAACTACCTTAATGCAGCTTCAATGTTGGCCGGTCAGAAATATGGCATCCACAAGTTGCTGCTAGAGGGTATCCTCTATATTTTTGGCTTGAGTCCGATCCGTACTCAGCTTCCGTCCAGCCTAGGTATGTAACTTCTTCACTCCTTCCTTTGATTCTAATTGATTTTTCTTCCTCTTTTGCAGCTGAAGTCATGCTACATGCGCGTCTGACCGGCAAGGCAAAGCTTGCGGATGTCGTTGTCAATGCAACGGCTGTGGAGGCGTTGGAGAGCCGCAGTATGCAACCGGTCGACTCTCAAGAAGATCCACAAGACGAGAGCAAAGCGGCTCCAGTCTTGGTGAGCGGATGGGCAGTCAGCCAGACGCCAAGCGGTGGAGTGACTGGTGGATCACACCCTCCCTCTGAATGACTTCCGGTCATTCAGGTTGAGGGAGCGTCAGGCTCGGCCTCCTCAGGAGAGCCACTGATCAAGCGCAAGAGGCGCCGGGCGGAGCCTTCATCGTGCTCCACTTCCTCGGTGGTGCGGACCACCGAGCGGGTTGAAATTCAACCCCCACTCCTGTTCAAGAGATTGCGACCCCTACATCGTCTGATCGGACACCATCGTTATTTGGTCTGCCGCAGGGAACTCTTTGCGTGCTGCTAGTGGCCTTCATGCCACCACCATCGAAGGTCAAAAAATTTGGTATCTGTCTGGCGTCCTTGGCTCGGCCGTCCGGTCGAGCGACCTCGGCCCAATCATCCCTGAGCGACCAATTCCATATAACGGTGATTCTTCATTTGCAGACTGAGGAATGACGCGAGTCGACTAGCCCTGAATCCCTAGCCCCCGAGCATCAAATAATTATCCAAGTGTCGCTCGCACATATATGGGCTAACGCCGAGCCTGTGCAACGATGATGCCTCCGGGGGCGCCTGCGGACAGCCACACCCAGATATCCACTGGGGTAAGTGTTGTGTTTTATTGTATTTTCTCAATTTATGCCTGGTTAGCGCTTATACTTTCCTGGTTATTCACAATATTGGATAAAGAGTCTGGCCATGTGCCAAAGGCTCGCCTTTCTGGAGGAGGAGGTCAAGAAACTGAAGGCATCGAGCGGTCAATCATCCACCTCTCAGGAGCAGATAAATGCTGAGGTGGCTAAGCTGAGGGCCGATTTGGCAAAGAGCACCGAGCTACTCGAGGCCGAGTGGGGAAAGAGCATAGAGCAGGCCTCTCTACTGGCTCGGCTTAACAAGCAAGTCAGCACCTTTGACGTCAAGATCGAATCGGCTAATGCAAGGAAACTCCGGGCCATCGAAGACATGGACCTGAAGAATAAAGAGGCCCGGACCCTCGCTAAGAAACTCAAAGAAGCTAAAGATTTTTTGGTCATCGAACGGAAAAGCTGGTCAGCCGAAGAAACTGCCCTTCGAGGCCAACTCTCCGTAAAAAATGATATAGACCAGAGTTTAAAGTCGTCGCTCGACCATTGATGAATACTAGGGTTTAAGGTTACCACTCGACTGTTGATGTAGACCATGGTTTAATGTCACTGCTCGACCATTAGGGAAAACTAGGGTTTAAGGTCGTCACTTGACCGTCGGTGAAGACTAGGGTTTAAGGTCGCCGCTCGACCATTGATGAAGACTAGGGTTTAAGGTTGCCGCTTGACCGTTGGTGAAGACGAGAGTTTAAGGTCGCCGCTCGATCGTTGGTGAAGACAAGGGTTTAAGGTCGCCGCTCGACCATTGGTGAAGATGAGGGTTTAAGGTCGTCACTCAACCGTTGGAGAAGATGCATCTCAAGAGTGACATTCTTCACTTTTATTCATATTTGTCCTGCGTTCAGGAAACATACAAAAATACATGTATTCACTTGCACACCTCTCATCCGGCCTTGTAGGGTTGAAGATGATTTGCGCTCCATGACCTCTTGAGCTGCCTTCCTCCCTCATCCTCCAAGTAATAGGCGCCTGAGCGGAACTTTTGCATGATCTTAAAAGGTCCCGCCCATGGGGCTTCGAGCTTAGTGACGTCACTGACTGGCTTCACCATTTTCCATATGAGATCGCCGACCTGGAAGGACCTTGGGATCACCTTCCGGTTATAGTTCTACTTCATCTGTTACCGGTACGCTATTAGCCGAACAGCTGCTTTAGCCCACGTTTCGTCTACCAAGTCGAGCTCCATGAGTCTCCGTTCGGGGTTTCCTTCATCGTAGTACTGCACCCGATAGGATTTTACCCCGACCTCCATAGGGACAACTACTTTGCCGTCGTATACTAGTAGAAGGGGGTTATGCCAGTCCTCTCCTTCGGGGTCGTGCGAAGGGCCCACAACACACTGTTGAGCTCGTCGACCCAGCTGTCTCCGGTGTGGTCGAGCTGAGCACTTAGAACTCTGAGGATTTCCCGATTGGCGACTTCGGCTTGTCCGTTGCCCTGGGGGTAGGCCACAGAGGTGAAAGCCTGTTGGATGTCATAGCCCTCGCACCACTCTCTGAGCCCTTGACCGGCGAATTGTCTCCCATTGTCTTATATGAGCCGACGTTGGATGCCGAACCGGCATATAATGTTCTGCCAAATGAACTTGATGATCATATGCTCGGTTATTCTTGCAAGCGGCTCGGAGTCCAGCCAATTCGAGAAGTAGTCCACCACGACGAGCAGAAATCTCCGCTGACCTGTCGCTATGGGGAATGACCCAACGATATCCATGCCCCATTGGTCGAACTGGAAAGATACTGTGGACGCTTTCATTTCCTCGTTCAGTCGGTGCAGAAGGTGTTGGAGCCCCAGGTTATTTTGATGTGATGAAACAAGTTAAGTTAGGTCCTGTGGTGTTTTGACCCTGTGTCTAAGTGTGCAGGAACTTAGGAGCACATGAAGTTGAGCGGAAGACGGAGCTAGTGAGAAGGATGGCACGAGAGAGAGCCGACGGGTTTGGTGCGTCTAAGGGACGAGGCATTGCGGAAGAGTACACCGGCAGACGAGAAGGAACCGTGCGGTGTTTCCGAAGGACGAGAAGCTGGAGCGGAAGATTGCTCAGGGAGCAAGAGACGCAACCAATGAGAAGGTTGGCACGGGAGAGAGCCGATGGACTCGGTGTGTCCGAGGGACGAAGAGCTGCAGATGAGTACACTGGCGGACGAGAAGGAAGCACGCGACGTTTTCGAGAGACGAGAAGCCAAAGCGGAAGGTTGCTCGAAAAGGTCGATATTGGATTTGGGTGAGCCTTATTTCGGTTGGCCGAAATCACCCAAGCGAGCGGAGCGGAAGACATATCTGGACCGAGGCGAGCACAACTGGAGCAGAGAGCCCAGACCGCAAAAAGTCAACAAAGTTGACTTTAAGGGTCCGGGCGCCCGAAACCCTTCTGGGCGCTCGGAATGCGACTTTTGACCAGATCACATTTGACTGTGATCTGCTGCGAAGGGGATAAAGTTTATCCCCTTTCAGGTGCCTGAAACCCTCTAGGCGCCCCGACCAAGGCTATAAATATAGCCTTGGTATAGAAGCTTTTCAATAGAACAAGCAATTTGATATTCAACACTTGTACACTTCTCTTGTTTAGTTTAGCTTCTCAAATTCTGTGTTTGAATGTTGTAAGAGGCTTCTCCGCCTGAAGGAGATCTTTATTGCGCTTCAACTTTCTTGGATTAACAACCTCCCCGGTTGTAATCAAGTAAATCCTATGAACCTCGTCTTTCTGTTTATTTAATTATCTATGCAAGTGTTTGTTTAAGTTATAAGTCCGAGAAGGGTATTTTGGTTTAATTTGTGCAGGGCTATTCAACCCCTCCGATAGCCGACCACCAACGATCCCCAACAGAAGGTTATGATACTTTTGGCAGGACAAGCAGGTGGCTACCGTCCGAGCGACGTCTTCTTGGAGGGTCGGCCAAAAATATCCGGCTAGGAGTATCTTCCGAGCCAACGCACAGCCGCCCCGGATGGCCTCCGCAGGAACCTTGGTACACCTCCCGCAAAATGTATTCAACATCTTCTGATTCGACACATTTGAGTAGGGGCCTGGAGAAGGCTCTCTTATAAAGCTGATCCCCCACCAAAGTGAACCGTCCGACCCTCTTCTTCAACAAGCGAGCTTCTTCCTGATCGACAAGTGTAACTCCCGATCGCAAGAACTCTATCAAAGCCATCCTCCAGTAGTTCGGGAAGGTTATTCCTTCCATTCGGTCAATATGTACCACGAGCGAGACCTGTTCGATTGGCTGCCCTATGACGATTGGTGATAACGACCTGGCTAATTTTGCCAACTCATCTGCCGCCTGATTCTCCGATCGGGAGATCTTTTGTATAATGACCTTCTGAAAATTGGTCTTCAGCTTCTCGAAGGCTTCCGCATAGAGCCCGAGTCAGGCATTGCTTGTCTCGAACGTCCCGGATAGCTGCTGAGTGACCAACTGAGAGTTCGAGTGGATGAGAACTTTAACGGCTCCCACATGCTGGGTTGCTTGTAGGCCGGTTGTCAATGCTTCATACTCAACTTCATTATTGGTGGCGCGATAGTCAAGCCGAACGGAAAGCTGCATCCGGTCTTCCCGTGATGAGATGAGCAATATGTCGATTCCGCTACCTTGCCGAGTGGACGATTCGTCAACATATATCTTCCACGTTACCTCCGGCTCGACATTCTAGACCTCTATGGCGAAATCCGCTAAGGCTTGAGCCTTGATTGCCGCTCGGGGTTGATATTGTATATTGAATTCGCTTAGCTCGATCATCCATTTGATCAGTCTTCCTGATGCCTCAGGGTTGAGAAGAACCCGTCCCAAGGAGTTGTTAGTCAGCACGATGATTGAGTGTGCGAGGAAATATGGATGAAGCCTCCGAGCGACGAGAATCAAAGCATAAGCTAATTTTTCCAGACCGGTGTAGCGAGACTCTGCATCCTTCAATATATGGCCTAAAAAGTATACATGTTATTGCTCTTGGTTGTTCTGCCTAACTAGAGCCGATCCAACGACATGTTCATTGGATGATAGATAAATCCAGAGTGGCTCACCAATAATCGGCTTGGCCAATACAGGCAAGAAGTTTAGATATTCCTTAAGCTCTTCTAATGCTCGATCACACTCGGCGTCCCACTGGAATTTTGTAGCTCAGCGAAGCACTTTGAAGAATGGTAGGCTCCGATCGGATGACTTGGATATGAATCTGGACAGTGTCGTGATCCGACCGGTTAGCCGTTGAGCTTCCTTCAAGTTTCGAGGCAACGACATGTCTTGTAACGCTTTGACTTGCTTGGATTGACTTCAATGCCCTGCTTAGTGACGATGTAACCTAGGAAGCGACCACTCTTCGCGCCGAACAGACACTTACTCAGATTCAGCTTTATTCCATAAGCCCTCAACGTTCGGTAGGTTTCCTCGATATCTGCGCACATGTTACCAGCTCGGAGGGATTTTATTAATATGTCGTCGACGTATACCTCCATGTTACGGTCGATATGCCGTCGGAACACCTTGTTCATTAACCTCTGGTAAGTGGCTCCGACATTCTTGAGTCCGAACGACATGACGTTGTAGCAGTACGTTCCGTCGGCTGTAATGAAGCTGACCTTCTCCTGGTCTTCTCGGGCGAGCGACACTTGGTGATACCCTTGGTATGCGTTGAGCATGCAGATCAGTTCTTAACCCGCCGTTGAGTCCACCATCTGGTCTATCCCGGCTTGGAGACTAACACAACATTGGCTAGCCAGCTCAAGAATTAAACTTCCCTAATATGGCCGGCCTCCAGCAACTTCTCTATCTCCGCCCGGATGATCAAATTTTGCTCTGCACTGAAGTCCCTCTTTCTTCGCTTCACCGTCCGAGCGTCCGGTTGGACATGAAGCTCATGCTGAGCCACACTCGGGGAGATATCGGAAAGCTCGTGTGTCGACCATGCGAACACATCATAATTTTGTCTAAGGCAGGTGACCAACTCTGACTTCTTGTCCACCTCCAGGTCGGCGGTGATAAAGGTGGTTGCTTCCGTTCGACTGAGGTGAATCTGAACCTCCTCCTTTTCTTCGTACACCAATGTAGGAGGTTTTTTAGTGATTGTGTTCACCTCCAAGCGTGAATTCTTTAGAGCGCTTCTTGCTTCGGACTTGACCATCTCGACGTAGCATCGTTGAGCAGCCAGCTAATTGCCTTTGACTTCGCCCACCCGGTCGTCTATCGAGAACTTGATCTTTTGGCAGTATGTAGACACCATCGTCCGAAATTCGTTGAGGGCCAGCCGGTCCAAGATGACATTGTAGGCCGACGGTGCGTCCACCACGATGAAGTTTGTGGTCTTGGTTCTCCTTAGTGGCTCTTCCCTGAGCTAGATGGCTAGTCAGGCCTGTTCGAGCGGCAGTACTTCATTGCCCGTGAAACAGTAAAGAGGGGTCGTTATGGGTAGCAACTCATTTCGATCTATTTGTAATTGATTGAACGCCTTCTTGAAGATGATGTTCACCGAACTCCCTGTATCAACAAAAGTTCGATGAATAGTGTAATTAGCAATTACCGCCCAGATGATCAGTGTGTTGTCATGAGGGATCTCCACTCCCTCAAAATCGCTGGGGCCGAAGCTGATGATCTTAGGCCCTTTGGTCTTCTCCCTGCTGTATCCCACGGCGTGGATCTCCAGTCGCCGAGCGTGCGACTTCCTGGCTCTGTTGAAGTCATCGTCGGTCGGCCCACCGGTGATCATGCCTATTAATCCTCGGGCAGCGTTGTTCCTGTTTTCTTCTTCTCGAACGAAGGGTCTATTTCGCTCAGCCGGGACTCGGGAGGGATCAGCGTTATCCCTCCATTGGTGCTGATGGTGCCACTCGGGCGCCCTTCTTTCGTCCTCTCGTCGCCTGGTAGATTGTTGTCTATGTCGCCGATCAGGAGTTGGAGATCAACGGCGGTGAAAGGAGCAGAACATTGGTGTCCATACCTTGGCTCTTATCGTCTTCTGCCGACTGGAGGCCACATGCTGCACGGCATGTGTCCTGGTCTCCTGGTGTGGTCGCGCTCCCTCTGCTTTGGCCCTTTGGGCGGTTGGTGGCTGCTCGACGGTCGTCGATCGAGCGCCGATACAGGCTCGGCCGACATCTCCTTCTTCCTCGCTGCCTGGGCTTCTTCCACATTTATGTATTCATTGGCTTTCCTGAGTAGGTGGTCGAAGTCCCTGAGCGGCTTCCTAATGAGTGATCGGAAGAACTCTCCTTCAACCAGCTCTTGAGTGAAGGCGTTCATCATCATCTCGGATGAGACCGAGGGGATATCCATGGCTACTTGATTGAAATGCCTGATGTACGCTCAGAGCGCTTCCTTAGGGCCCTGCTTTAGGGCAAAGAGGCTGACGCTCGTCTTCTGATTGCGTCGGCTGCTGGCAAAATAGTGCTAGAACGTAGCTCAGAAGTCCTTGAAGCTACGTATTGATCCGTCCGACAGTCTTTGGAACCAGAGTTGCGCCGAGCCGGAGAGAGTAGTAAGAAAGACTGGACACTTCACCCTATCTGTGTACTCGTGCAGCGTGGTCGCATTATCAAACTTATCCAAATGATCATCTAGATCGGTCGTTCCATTGTATTCCCCGATCGCTAGTGGGGTATAGTGCCTAGGTAGAGGGTCACACAAGATCACCTAAGAGAACTGCAGATTGATCCGCTCAGGCGAAGCGTGACTTCTAGGCGCCTTTCCTTTTCGCGCATCCCGAACGAGAGCATCGTCTGAAGATGACCCCCTTTCCTAGTTCGCTTGAACTATTTCTGAGAGGGTTTGGAATGAGGCGCAATGAAAGGGGATGGGCGCGGGCGGCACTTCACCCTGCGTGCCGGTCGGCTCTCTATTCTACCCCCATATGGAAACTAGATCCAGTCGGTCTTCCAATCCCACTCGCTCTCCTGCTGCCGATGTCGCCAGCTGTTGCACTAGCCGATCGGCTAGTGCCTGCTGTTACTGTTGCTGGAACATCTTCGTCGCTTGGGCTTGTATGAGTATGTCGAGCTCCTCTTTAGTGAGCATCACAGTGGTGAGTCGTCCTGCGTCCTCCATCTTCTCAACTCAGATGCAAGAGAAGTTCCTACAGATGATGCCAAATATGATCATATCCGAAAGTCAATGAAATGGAAAGCTGGGGATGTGGCGCTCCCACTAACCGCCTGTAGACTCCGCTCCGACCTGCAACACAAATTACGTTAGTGCCGAGCCAAGGAAGGGGTCCCCGACGTTGGCCCTCCGACATTTAAGTCAGTCACTGGCGATGATGTAGAAGGCGGAGCAACAACAAGAATGAACAGTAGCATGAATAGTACGTATTGCATACCTCCGTCGATGCTTGGACCCCCCCATTATATAGAGCTCCTGTAGCATGCGTGCATGCTCCCCAAGGTGAGTACGCTTTCCAAAGTTTCCCCTGAAAATACTTATCAGTAAAGTGTCCCTGACACAATACCTTAACATGCCGAGCATATCTCTGAAGTGACAGTGGAAGCTTCCGCCGTACGATCTTTTGGTTGACCATGCCCGGTGTCAGCGACACTAACTCCTAAAAGGATGTCGATGGATGACACAGGGGGTCTGCTGCTAGGCCGAGTGTAATAGCCACTAGGCCGGGACTTCGCTATTCCTGTGTACCACTCGCTCGGCCGGGGATTTCGTTGCATGTGTCACGTTCACTCGACCGGAACTCCCCTGTGCTTATGTTATGTCTGCTCGGCCGAAGTTTCACTTTGCCAATGTCGAGTCCTGTTGCCTGGTCGAACGGGGTAGCTGCTCGACCCGACTTCTGCATATCGTCTCCTCTTCCGTTTAGCGTCCACTACTTCATGGAGCGTCGGTCATTTGACACCTCCCCGTGTCAAAGGCGGGATCGGACCGGAACCTTTTCCCCCGGTCGGGGCATAATCGCCCAACCGACCGATGATATCTGAGCATTGACCTGATCGCCCGATCGGCCAATGATATCTGAGCGTTGACCTGATCGCCCGACCGACCGATGATATCTGAACGTTGACCTGATCGCTTGACCAACCGATGATATCTGAGCGTTGACCTAATCGCCGGACCAGCCGATGATATCTGGGTCAATCGCCCGACCGACCGAGGATATCTGAGTGTCAACCGCCTTAACTTTGATCTCCACCGTGGCAGCTATCCCCCGAAGGATAGACCCCTCCTTATCACCGCATCACCCATGTCAGGGCACCACTACAAGAAAAAAGCTAATAGACAACGCTTTTAAAGCGTTGTCTTTTTACCTGAAAAAGCGTTGTTAAAGGCACTGTTGTTAAAAGTCTGCTCAACGACAACGCTTTTAAAGCGTTGTCGTTTGTAGCAAAGACAACGCTTTTGCAACGCTTTAAAAGCGTTGTCGATTTTTGCAAAGACAATGTTTTTGCAACGCTTTTAAAGCGTTGTTTTTTTGGTAGAAAAGACAATTCTTTTGCAACGCTTTAAAAGCGTTGTCTTTTTAAAATAAAAAAAATAAAAAAAAATATTTCCAAAATCATTGTTTTTATATTTACAAAACTATTATTTTTCTTTTACCATATCCAGATTCGAATTTGACATATAATAGAAGTTAATCAGCTTGGCTAATGATTTCAAACTCATATCAAAACAATAGAATTTAGCTACAAAGTAGATATTAATATTTACAGGAGAATTCAGCTACAAAGTAGAATTCAGTTAATGGTTTCAAAGACTAAATAATTCTATTTCAAAGTAGATCGTGACATTCAAATTTAAAACAAAAAAGCACAACATAGTTAGCCGGCCTCGAAGGGAACGATCTTCTTGCTTACTTCTAGATACACTCAAAAAGGATTGCTGGCTTGAGACTGGGACAAAACGCCTACCACTGTGTATCTGTCACAGAAAACAATACCATCAGTATTATGCAAAAGAAAAACTGAAAACAAAGGTCACAGTTCAGACCATACAACAATTAGAAAATCTGGATTGAGGTACAGATGAGATAAATCAAAACTTGACAAGGGTCATTAGTGGACCTATGGTGACAACAATTAGTAAGAAATTTGTTGTGGTTCATAAGCCAATTCCTCGTAAACAGGTATGCAAAGCACAAGCACAAAAGTGCACCCATAAATTGTCATGTACACCAAAAATAACATACAAAAATATAGGTGAAAAGTAACAAGATTGAAGTTCTATATCAACTTATAAAAAGTGTAATGATCTATGACAAGCAAAATACATTTGGACAACTCAATCATTTGATAATAAGGGTTATTATCAAGCATTGTTGTTTCTGATATTTGATCGGCAAGCTATGTTGTAACAACACAACTTACATTATACATCTTCCTAAACTTAACAGTAACAAAAACAAAACCTTAATTAACAAGATGGGATCCAAAATAACCAACCTTGGCATTGCCTTGCTTAGAAAAGCCATATTTCATATCCTATCACTGATCCTGTTATAGTACTGTTGAAGAAACCTTTGGTGCACTAACATCGCAGGAGGTCCCAAAACCTTCACGTTGTTGCTATTGTTGTTATTGCTATTGTTGGCATTGTTTATGTGCATCTACCCTGCAAAATAAACATGTAGACAAGATATGACGTTCTATGGTTCACACACATATATACACAGGAAAAAAAAATTAAATAAAAGTGCAGGGAGGTGTAAGAAAGTAAAAGTATATAGGATACATTTGTGCAAACTTGGACATTTCCTTCTCTTGGCGTAATTGTTCTCTTTTTTGCCTATCATCACGGCTGCTTCCATGCATTTTTCTCATTTCTTTGAATCTCTGTAGATTTTAGAAAGAATAAAAGCCACATTGACATGTTGTAGGGACTATCATTATTCTAATAAGGTTACAGATGAGGCTATCCTTGACTATGAATGACAAGAATTATTGAAAGAGATGTAAATTATGAAACCAATAAACTAATTCAGGCTCCTCTCTACAAGAAGCATTATTCTTGCTCAACAATGCTCTACAATCAGAAAAGAATAATACATGAACACCAAAAGGGGAACAATCTTACTCTTAACACAAATGCATTATTGTTACCTATAATCTTGGTTGATGGCTTATAATTTCTCATGTCATAAACAGCAACCCAGCAACTGTAACAATGATTGTCGATGGGAATCCGAATCGCAAATGGGTGAGAAAAGAGAGGTTGTAGCCGAAAGATTAAGACCGGCGAGCCTGTTTGCATACTATCAAATTGGCAGCAGATCCCAGAAGTGACAAGTTTCCTGCAACTGTGCTGACCCAAGCCAACATGAGCCATGCCTTGGTCTCTTCACCAGGAGAAATTTCTGCAGCAGAAGCTGCCACCCGAGCTCCAAGTAACAAGACTGAAGCAAGCATATATATACAAGTTAGACAACAAGCATGCAAAGAGAAGGATAGTTAAGATTAAGTTTTGCCAAGCAACATTATTCATTTGTCAAAATTTGAGAAACAAGGATTCTAAGTACAGAACATTCTAAGTTTTATCAAGCATGATTGTTAGACAGGGACAGTGTATGCATATAAGAAAGAGGCCATGAAAATAAAAATGAATGCAACATCTTTTATTATGTCTCTTGTTTGCTCGACACATCTGAATGAAAATCTCAATGTATAATCTAAGGAGCACACAAAGCATCACATGGATGCAACCAACATAAATTCAACAGCACCAATATTTGGAAGTCTCATATTGCTAATAAGCACTCAAAACCCAGTTCTTACACCTCTAATCTTCCATTATCTATGAACAGAAAGAAGGTCTAAGATAGCATACCAGTTGGTACGTTGGAGGCAACATTTGAGAGAAAAAGAATAACAACAGTTAGGACTAAAGCTCCACTAGCAGTGTCGATGCGCGCATAGGGTTCCATATAATCCCACAAAGCGCTTGGTAAGCCAGTCTTGTTAAAGCCATCAACAGTGATGAACATCCCACAAAAGAACAGTAACAATGAATAGGAAACCTGCTTTCACAAGCATTATGATCTAAGTCAACAATCCAAAAAGTAATCAAACAGAAACAGTAGCAATGAACTTCTGACAAACGGAAACAAAGTTGTTCGAGGACAGACACAACTTTGTTGCTTGTTAAGCAAAAGCCAACAGCAAAAGGTTTACTTTTCATATGAATTTTCAGAGAAAAATGAAATGTTGTTATTACCTTCTCGAGGGAAGGACGGGCATCCTGGAAATCGAGTACAATTAGAGCAAGAGCAGCAGCAATGGCGGACCACGACATCAAGAGGAAAAGTTCAAAGAAAGAAATCGCTAGGGCATAAACCTTCTTAAAGCAAAACATCAGAGAAAACAAACAAAAAGAAGAGGGTTTCAGAATCTCACGATCGTAACCAACTAACTTCCTCCCCCAAAAAGTACGATTGAAAGAGGGATTCCTTGATGCAGTGAAATCAAGCGATGAGTCTCCATGCTTCGAGAAGCACTTACCCTCCAACCTTAAGGAAGATGCATGTCACATACCTGAGGAAGATGAATGTCACCTTGGCAAAGGATTTGTACAAACCTGAGGATGATGAATGCCACATAAAAAGGGAAAGAAAATGTCGCACGGCTTTGGTAGAGCATCGTTCGGCGAAGAGGGGTTCACCGAAGAGGGGTTCACCACCGACGAGAGGTTCACGGAGAGGGTTCACCGGAGAGGAGTTAGACAGTAGCATACCAGAAGCCACCGGGATCTGCCGTGGTCAAACTGCCTCGGCGTCGGGGGCGAAGGAGGTGAAGAGCTGGGTCGATCTGTCGTGGTCGATCGCCTCAGCACCGGGATCTGCCACTTGACGAAGCGTGAATGAGGCAACGGAGTCGAAGAGATTATGGAATGAAGAGTTGAAGGAATAAGGTGATTAATCCCGTGGTCTTGACGGAGAGGAGTTCGGAGGAGTGGTTCGCGGAGAGGGGTTTGCCGGAGAGGGGTTTACCGGAGAGGAGTTGGAAGGAGAGGAGGAGTTGGATGGAGAAGGCCGCTTGAGATGAGAAGTTGGGAGAAGGGTTCGGGATAAAAATGATCAGAAGATAGGAGTTGGGAGAAGGGTTCGGGTTTTCTACTCCTTACCTAGATCCAACGGTTTGTATTAATCAAGATTTAGATCCAACGGTTTGTATTAATCAAGATTTAAATGAGATTTTAAACATAGACAACGCTTTTTATAAAATGTTGTCGTAGACACTAAAAATCAGTCTAATAGACAACGCTTTTTACAAAGCGTTGTCTTTGACCCGTAAAAATCACTAATAGACAACGGTTTTTAGAAAAGCGATGTCTATTAATAAGAAAATAATGAAATAGACAACGCTTTTCACTAAAAGCGTTGTTAAAAAAAAAAATAGACAACGCTTTTTATAAAAAGCGTTGTCGTTTAAGTGTTGTAGAATCTCGATTTTCTTGTAGTGCACATTAACATGACAAGGAGGATAAATGAAGGTTGTTGAAGATCGCTTATGGAAGAAGTTGATCATTTATAGTGACAGATCACTGGATCGAGGGTTAAGATATTATGAAGTAATGATAATAGTTTGATACTCGTGACTATTATCCCGACTATAAATTATTTATAGTTTCTAGAGTTTACGACAACGTCGAGTGAGGTATATAGAAAGCTCAATTCATTTCGAATATATAATCTCTTATATGCTTTTGCTATTTCAAAACAATTTCGACATTGGTATCAAATAGTGTTCAATGGAAGATCCCAAAGCGAGAGGCCATTGGAGCCGATGATGTCATTGCCGAACTGGCCGACGAGGAATGATACTTTGCCGTTGAGCTCAAAGAGTTATGCCCCGAGAAGAGTTCTGCGATGGACCAAGGAAGGGGAGAGGAAGAAGACGAGTGAGGAAACATAGTTGTCCGAAGCGGCAAGGTCCGGCTTGGACTGCCAGGGGCCGCAGTTCTCCTCCTCAAGATAGGCAACAACATCTCAGTAATCAACGGCGGCCTCCTCCGAAGTAGAGAAGGTGCCAAGCTTGAGGTGCGCACTGTGGATCAGGTTGCAAATCCTCCATCATGGCTTGCTTCTCCGTCTCCTTCTCCTGTCCCGCTTACTTCTATAGTCGAGTCAGCATTGGCCGAGTTCGCACCAAGAGGACTAAATTCAGATTCAGCATTGACTATGAGGTCAACTGTGACCGGACTCAAGTAGATGAAGTGCAATGTCACTCAGGGTTCATGTGATGAGTTGGTCACACACTCAGATCCTAGTGTGTTAGGCAAAAATGTCGATGCGCCGAGGAAGTATGCATAAGCATGCCAGACACATAGCAGGATTATATTATGCGATAAATGTGACTAATTGTGGGTACCGAATCTTAGTTCGAATGGTAAGATGCAATTCCATATTATGGTGTGTGGTGTCCGTTGACTTGTATGTTCATCTTGGAGTTAGTACTTGAGTTATTTGGATCATGATGATTTATAGGGTACACAAAGTTGTGAAATCAAGCATTAATTATCACTAATATCTCTCTTTTTTGTGTGACAGAGACATGAATGCAAAAAGTTTGTCATAATGGATCTCGTAAAAGGAGATAAGTTGAACGGTGACAACTACAATATTTGACACCGGAAGATTCAATTTGTCTTTGAGGAACAAGAACTCAGGGAGGTTCTCATGCACGAGATGACGGAGAGGGTACCATGTCACAAGCGAGACGGGATCAAGAGGTATATCGTGCTTGGAAAATGAAAGATAGCCAAGCTAGGGTAATCCTTCTTAGCAGCATGCACGATGACCTAATCCCAATATATGAGTAGTATCCTACTGTTAAGTCGGTATGATATGCTCTCAAAGAGCATCATGGCATCCCGTCATCCCCAAAGATAAGAATACTGACATATAAGTTTATTGTATACAAGAAGAGGCACGATCATACTATGAAGCATCATTTAATGCATATATCAAGTATGATTGCTTCTTTAAAAAATATGAAAGAGTCTATGTCTAATGAGTTTCAGATAATGAGTGTGATCCAATCATTACCTGACTCATGTGATATTGTTAAGACTTATCTCACACATTCTGAGAGTACCAGTACTTTCCACTATAAGAAAACAAAGCTTCAAAAATATTTTTTTAAAATGAAAATAAAATTTATTTTAAATTTTAATAAATTATAAACAGATATGTTACAAAATTATTAATCTATTTCATTTTAAAAATACCAATATAAAAAAAATTAAAACAGAATTTAAAATAAATTAGAAATAGAATTTATAAATAAATTAGAAATATAATTTATAAATAAATTTCTATAAACAAAATTAAATTTAGAATATCAACATTAATATAAAATTTTATTTATCTATAATTTTATTTAAAAATATTTTAAATAGAAAATAATCCGTTTATAATTTATATAATTTGGAAAGAAATTTATTAAGTAATTATAAATATATTTTATTTTAATTTATTTAAACCCAACCCCTATTCTATTTTTATTTGTTTGCACATCTTTCTCCCAAATCACGCACAGCTAAGGCACGCACAACTCCGATTTAATAGGGGTGACAATTCAAGTCAGATTCAGATTAGCGGTTTGATAGATTGGAACATGAAAACTCGAACTCAACTTGATTAATATTTCGGGTAAAATTGTTAGACCCAAACCCGACCCATTTATTTGTATTTGACCAAAATCCAACCTGAAATGACCCATAACCCGAATCCAACCCAAACTTGACCCACCCAAAATAACCCATTTATAAAAACATGTTCATCTTAATCCGAACCTGACTCGAAAAGACTCACTTTATTAAAATATACTTATTTTTGTTAGTTAGAGCCCTAAAGTCAATCATATGATGATTGTTGTATGGACTCGATGTATCATATTCCAATATATTTATAAGGCATTTTCGTTATGGTTATTATACTTACTTGTATTGGTGTCAAATAACTAAGTATAATAGCGTCCTTGAGTAGAAGGTTCTTATCTATATCAATCGATTGGTTGAATCGATAGTGAGATGATATAGAGAACATTACTCTTAATCATTCCTAGTCAAGTATTAACATTCAGGGACAATGTTAATGCGACGAGACTAGCATGTAGGTCAACTTGATGACTTGATCTCACAAGTCATGGATATAGAGATATCAAGTTGACACATGGGTATGCATTGGAGAATGTATGCTGAATGACCCGCCATGAGAAAGTATCATGGATCGTTATATGAGTGTCATGTACTTTCTCATGTGGCTATTAGTAAGACTATTAGTCCTTTGACCTGAAGTCACCATGGTTCCCTACATAAGGAGTTGCATACTTTGGCTTCGTCAAAAGTCACCCATAACTGGATGGACTATAAAGGCGATTACTGCGTATGTAACAAATTATGCGGAGGGATGTGAGTGATATAGTGGGATCTATTCCTCCTATATGACGGGAGTGACATCATTATTCTTGATAGAGTGAGACCACTAAGTGCATGGCCATGCCCAAGTGAGTCAATATGAGATATTGAGCTCATTTGATTAGAGTAAGTCTACTTGGAGTTCAAGATATAGATTGATTAGAGGATGACACGGTCTATGCCTTAAATTGATCAATCTAGATGTCAAGGATAGAAAGACATTGTCATATATTGTGAGGGTCACAATTAGTAGTCACAAAGGTGATGTTGGATCTCAACATTCTTGTAACTTGGGTAGTAATGATGTGTTGCTAGATACCGCTCATTACTTATGCTTCTAAATGGGTTTAGGAGCATTGCCAACGTTACAAGAACATATAGGGTCACACACAAAGGACAATTAGATGGAGATTAGGTTCATATGATGAACCAAGAGGATTAGGTTCATGTGATGAACCAAATTGGATTAAGAGTAATCCAAGTTAAACTAATTGAGTTGGACTCAATTAGATTCATGTGTCCAATGAGTCTAATTTAGATTATGACTCATTAAATCAATTTAGTTTAATGAATAGAAATTCATTAAATCAAATTGGCTTGAATCAATGGTTAGATTTGATCAACCATGGGAGAATTTAAGTTAAGTTTGACTTGACTTGAGAGGGAAGATGAAGAGTCAAGTTTGACTTAACCTTGACTTGACCAAATGCCATATCATCGTGACTTGGGATAGAGCCGACCAATGATGATGTGCCACATCATCAAGATTACTTCATGGTATGCCACCTCATGAGGAATACCAAGAGTCTTGACTCTTGATATTACATGGAGGTTTAAAAACCTCCATGTGTGGCCGGCCACATTAAGGAATCACATTAGTGTGCATTCAAGCTATCTTCTTCTTCCTTCTCTCCTCTCTTGCTCTCCCTCTCTTCCTCCATTACCGAGATTCCTTAGAGTGCTGGCACACTCTAAGATTTCCTCTCCATCTCATGTTCGTGTGGATACTTATAGAGGTGTGTACACTTGAACACACTTGAGATCCGACGGACCTTGGACGAGCGGGATTTGCGAAAGGCTTCGCTTCAAAGGTATACTCACTTTCTTGTAGATCTAATGTAGATCTAGGATAGGAAACATGTACATGTAAATTTTTATGTATCTTCGCATGGATCCGTGGCAAGACTTCGGGATTTCCGCAACGCAAAAAGCGGTTTTTGCAGCCCGAAAGTCCCAACAGTGGTATCAGAGCCACGTGCGAAGCATGTACTTGTTTCATTTTGTATTTTTATGAAAAATATCATATCTGTAAGTTTCTGTAAATTTGCTATTTTTATGTATTTTATGAGTATTTTTCTCGTAGAGGCGAAGCAACAAGTGTTTGGACACTTATAGGCTTCGACTACCGAGAAAAACCTTCCGAATCGACAAGGTCTCGCCCAAATTGTTTTGGGACAGCGGCTCAAGGCGCTGTAAGATCGTAAATGGACACTCGTGTGACTCATTTCGCGAGAAGGGGCGCTGCCCCTAACCCCGCAAGGGGCATTGTCCCGCAATCGCGCCCGAAAATCGCTAAACGGGACCGCCGAAAAATTGTAACTCATAAAATTATAAAAATAGTAGTAAAATTATAGAAATTTATATATAATACATAATTTAGAATTATGTATGATTTTGTGATGGTCATTGCCCAAAATACCCAATATGATTGGCAATTCTGTGTTGTAATTCATAATATGGCTTGCGCGTCATTTTGTGTGATGTGCATGTTGTATATATTATGCAACCTGCGTGTCGTACCTCCCTCTTTTTTATTTCCTGTTGTAAATAGATTTTTAGACTCGAATGTAACTCGAGTTTCATATCTGTAATGTACAAAAAAAACAAAATTGGAGCGGTGGAAGGTCCACTCGAGAAGGAACGACGAGGAGGGTGCGAGCAACACATGGTGGTCAAAGGGAGGAGCTTGAAAAAGCTGTTGACCCTAGGTTGACCGTCCGATCTTCTCATTGGCTTAAGAAGATCGCAGTAGGGCCATGACCTAATCAAAATTTAATTAATTGCTTGTGTATGTGATGCATGATAATGTAGAGTAATTAATTAGTGCCTTGATGCGTATAAGATACGAATCCACGATTAGATTAGATCTTAATCAACTCAACTCGATATGCCTACCAAGTTTTGATACCCATCACTACCTCGATCACATGTTGTTGTTGAATCTGCCAAAGCAGAGCAACACATATTATCTTGGTAGGGTGCGGAGGGACAATCTTGGTCCCGCCTATCAAAGCTTAGGTGAGTACAAACTTAATTGGATTAAGTATAACTAGTTAACTCAATTGGATCGAGTATAACTATAGACATTTTTCTAACGGTTGGAAAATAGAATAAAATCACATTTATACTAAATCTTGGGTGATTTAGCCAAAGCTAACTCCAGTTTTTTATAAATGAGGTTTTTGATCCTATAAACAAGAGTTGCATAGAGATGTAATTGATAAATTCGTTATCTACCGATCATACTAAGTCTTGGGCGATTTAGCCAAAGCTAACTCAAAAATGTGGAACCGCCACATCAGCGGCCCCCCTAGAGCCGGTCCCACGGATATGGAGGGAGGTAAATGCAGGTACACAGGTGGAAAGTGCATGGCGGAGACGTTAACCCCAGGCAGTGACACCCCGGGGATCGACCCCTGGACCTTTCAGCCACAGAACCATGCACTCCCCATCTGTGCTACGCCCTGGGGAGGCGTAGTATGATGTGGATCTTATCCCGCATGAATTATAGCCCATTGGTTAGAATATAGTAAGTGTGGTTTGACCACATCCATGGCTTGATTCTACAAAAGGTCTATAATTCAATGGGAGCATCATTTGATTAAAGGCCTAATTAAATGATTAGTGGAATATGATATTTATTTTTTGTATTTTTCTGTGTAGATTGCCATGTCGACAAACACGAACACCTTCTCTCTGCGTTCTGTCCTTGATAAGGACAAGCTAATTTCCTAAACTGGTATAGGAATCTGAGAATCGTTCTCATACAAGAACGAAAACTGTACGTCCTGGAGCAGCCCATTCCCGAGGCACCTCCTGCCACTGCCACGCGAGCTGACCGAGATGCTTACAAGAAGCATCAAGATGACGCATTAGATGTGTCATGCCTCATGCTCGCAACCATGAACTCTGAGATTCAGAAGCAACATGAGTTGATGGGTGCTTATGATATGATTGAACATCTTCGTCAACTATATCAAGGACAAATGAGGCACAAGAGATTCGAGATCTCCAAGGTACTATTTCAGTGCAAGATGCAAGATGGGACTCCCATAGGACCATATGTGCTCAAGATGATTGGGTACATAGAAAACCTACAGAGGTTGGTTGTTAAGGATGCTACCTGCTTCCATTGCGGTCAGACCGGGCACTGGAAGAGAAACTGCAAAGTTTACCTAGAAGATCTTAAGAAGAAGAGAAGTGAGACTTCTACTTCAGGTATATATGTTATAGAAGTCAATCTATCTATTTCTGCATCATGGGTATTGGATATCGGATGTGCTTCTCATTTTTGTACTAATGTGTAGGCGCCGAGAAATAGCAGAGCGTTGACGAAGGGCGAGGTGGACCTACGAGTAGGCAATGGAGCACGGGTTGCTGCTGTTGCTGTAGGAACTTACTATCTATCTCTACCCTTTGGGCTTGTACTAGAATTAGATGAATGTTGTTATGTGTCTGCTCTTACTAAGAACATCATTTCAGTTTCTTATTTGGACAAGAAAGACTTTTCGTTTATCATAAAGAACAAATGTTGTTCCGTCTATTTAAACGATATGTTCTATTGTAGTGCACCTCTAATGAACAGACTCTATATTCTAGACTTAGAGAACCCTATCTATAACATAAATACCAAAAGGTTCAAGTCAAATGATATGAACCAAACATATCTCTGGCACTGTCGCTTAGGTCATATAAATGACAAACGCTTATCCCAGCTCCATAAAGATGGTTTGCTGGACTCATTTGACACTACAAGAAAAAAGGTTTATAATGACACACATAAATGTCCTTATAGTTTATTTTTTGTGACACTTAAGTTTTAGTGACATTACTGAAAAACGCCCTATAAAGTAATGTCGTCTTAGACCTCCTCGCATTCCTAACATTTTATGATGTCTGTATACAATATCAATGCTAACTTTAAAAGTGTCACAATATAGGGATATACAGACAGTCAAAAATGTCAGGAAAAATCATATTTTAAGGACATTTATAAATGTCACCTAAACTAATTTATAATGTCATAATAAATATCATTATAATAATTTATAAATTCATTAAAAATTATCATTAATTTTTATTTAGAATAAATAACTTGAATTCAATATTTACATATCATCACAATTCATTGACCATCTAGAGTAGAAAAAAATTACAAAACAACCTACAAATACACTCAAAATATTAAATTGTAATACTAACAAAGTCTTGTAAAATAAAAACTCTATTAGATGGATCATCTTCAACCATTATATTGATTCATAAAAATCCAAGTACCTGTCACCTGAAAATACAATGTATATATTTGTATAAGTGAAATAAAACAATGAAGATACAAAATTAATAAAAATAGTTCAAAATATTATATATCATACCAAACGAGAAAAATGCAAAGCATCATTCCATATGCACCTAATAGTAGTCTTCACTTACTGTTAACTACAAACACCAAAGAAAATAATGAAAAGTTTTTGTTTCCATAACAGTATATGTGCACCAACAAAGCAAACATCATTAGTAACAAAATAAATCAACAAACTTTACTTGTCAATCAACACCAGTAATCAGTCCTCTCATTATCACTTAAACCAATTAGGGAAAATGCATACTACACAAACTTAATAGAGCTGAGTTTATTCACACTTCTTTAAACTATCAACCTTAACTCCAATTCTACTTGAAATTTAATGGATAGGCACATAAAGAAATTGGTAAAGCTTTGAACTAGATATATAGACTACTTTGACAAACATAAAAGAGCACGAAAGATTGATACCTGTACTTTATGAACTCTACCAATAAATAAATAAATAAAAAGAAAAGCAACAAAAATAGTGCTCGTGCTTTAAAAACCCTAACTAGTTTTGAGAATTTTTCCACTTCAACACACAAGGATATATTAGAATTGGCAAAAAGTAATTACAATGTTGGTGATACAGTAGTAACAATGTTAGAGAATATAATTGCACCCTGAAATTTTGACAAATTGCATTAGAAGAGTAATATGGAAAAAATATTTACATAGATTTAAAACAATTGCATAGTGGTCTATGTAATTACTTTGATAGGATTAACTCTATCATGTGCCGAATTATCCTACATCCTATCATATCTGTTCATGTGGTGAACATCAAGACCACATAATGACAATTCTGAAGCAGGAGCTATTCCTTGATGCTCAAAGTTGTGGTAGGTAAAGCAAATTCTAGCTGAATTCAAACTCTTTGCAACATATATGTCCCAATAAAGTGGTGCCTAAAATTTTTTAAAAAAATCTGATTACGTTAATAAACCATAGATCTATAAAGCTATGGTCCATTGAATTTCACTAAAAATCAATGACCATCCGACAATACGATTTAAGACGATAGGATTTGGTCCATACAACAAAGGATGTCTGCCAATCATGATAATGGATTATGTCAGGCCTTTTCCCAGTTTCATAGACCAACTCAAGAAAAGATAAAGAGGAAGAGAAGATAGATAAAATCCTAAAAATCTTAGTTTATAGTAAATGTATTCTATGCGTGTTGTATCACCCAAATACTCTTTGTAGCAAAAGGGATATATTACATCATCGCATTAAACTGACACAAATATTTTAGCATCTTTGTGCTGATCCATAATATTTCAAAGATGCAACATGAAAGGAAATTTAGAACAAAGTTTTAACATCAAAATTAAATCAGCAAATCTACATGTCATCATCTTCTTGAATAGAGAGAAAAGATATAAATTGTGTGATAATACAATGAAAGTGATGATAAAACTAAATGGTGAAAAACAATAGTCACTTAGCTACCTGTTATTGGAGTACTCATACAAGCGGCCGTGGGAGGAGAAGCCGATTAGTGCGACGTCAGAGCACAGACAATTCATAGGCTTTCTTGAGCAGCCCATTCGTTCTCTTGCAAAAGGTAACCTGACGACTTGTGATGTTCTCGATATGCTTGATCTCAATCTTTCCTCTCCACATGATAATTAATTCACTTTTCTCCATGTGCATGATATCAAATCAATTCATATATATGACATGTTGTAAATATAGTTAATGTTTCTCATAGAATATGTTAACTCAAAATAAAGTTATAGTGATCTGACAATATTTTCTTTAGTAAAACAAAAAATGTAAATTTGAAAATGATACCACTATAAAGTTGGTAACTTACAAGATTCTGCCAATAATGACAATGTTTAGTGCACTTTTCCTTCTTCCACGGATGAAGGTCAAACTTCTCCTTGATAAAGGTTTGTCAGAAATTCATATATTTGCATAACGATGAAAAGACCCAAGCATGTCTCAACTGCTCCATTCACCTTCCCATCCATATCAATTTTCCACAATATTGTGAGATCTCGCTGCACCACAATATCATTATCTAAGAATAGAATTTCATGCAGTTTTAGGTACATCTCAGGTACGTAAAACCTTAAATGGTTCAAGCAAAGAAAGGAGACATCAAGGAGAAGGGAGAGGTTGAGAGCTAACTCAATGAAGACCTGCTTCTGCTTCAAGCTCTCTAGATTGAGATGTGCGCGTACGAGGTGTAGTCAGAGGCAACGGTGGCGTGGCCTTCACCTACTTTTGTATCAGCTCCACTCACGTGTTTAAGGCGTGTGATCAGAGGGTCAACATCGATCGTGAAAAATGGAGGCTATGTAAGTACAGATCTGAGGCCGAAGATGACGATGATGACAAATTCTACTCCGTTTCGGCCACCACCGGCACTGTGGCGGTGGAAGGGAGGAGGATAAATAATACCACGGTAAAGATGCCAATGATGTGGAGGAAGAAGTGCCGCATCGCAGAATTACGCTTGGATCTTCAATTGGAGATCGCCATTTTGGCTAGGGTTTGGGGATCAACTTGCGGAGAGAAATGAAACCAGAGAGAGAAGAAGAGATCCTCCCTACTCGTTGTGGAGAGGGAAGACGAGATCCTCCCTAATCGCTGTGGAGAGGGAAGACGAAATCCTCCCTGCTTGCTGCGGTGCTTGCTGCGGAGAAGGAAGAATCTGCGAAGAGAAAAGGTGCGAAGAAAGGGAAGAGGAAAGGAATGTCTGCGAGAAAGAGATCAAGTGTAGGTTAGTGAAAATAAATAGAATGAATTAAATTGTAATGACATTTATCAATTTTGTCACTATAGGTGATCTAATAAGATATTTTATTTTTATAAATAATTTTTTTTCATAAGTGTCATTAAAAAATATTTATAATGACATTTTAAATTATGTGTCACTAAGAAAATGTCATAATAGACATTATTTCTAGTAGTGTGATTTCGAATCATATGAGACATATGAGTCATGCCTACTAGGCAAGATGACCAAGACTCCCTTTAGTGGACACAGCGAAAGAGCGACTGACTTGTTAGGACTTGTACATAGTGATGTATGTGGCCCTTTCAATGTCGTTGCCAGAGGTGGTTATAGGTACTTCATTACATTTACTGATGATTTTAGTAAATATGATTATGTGTATTTGATGACACATAAGTCAGAATCCTTTGAAAAGTTCAAAGCATTAAAAAATGAAGTACAAAACCAGCTTGGCAAGAGTATTAAGATACTTCGATCAGATCGAGGTGGTGAATACCTTAGCCATGAGTTTCGTGACTATCTAGCTGAGTGTGGGATTCTATCCCAATTCACTCCTCCTGGAACACCACAGTGGAACGGTGTATCCGAAAGGAGGAATCGCACCCTATTAGATATGGTACGGTCTATGATGAGTCATACAGATCTTCCTATATCTCTTTGGGGTTATGCTCTAGACACAGCAACCTTCATACTTAATCGTGTTCCTTCCAAGGCTGTGATAAAGACACCATATAGGATATGGACTGAGAGAGATGTCCAAGTGTCTTTTATGAGGATTTGGGGTTGTGAGGCTTACGTTCGACGTCAAGTCTCGGACAAACTGGGATCCAAATCCGATAAGTGCTATTTTATAGGATATCCCAAGAAAACGAAGAGATATTACTTCTACATTCCCAGTCAACACAAAGTAGTTGTGGTTAAGACTGGAGTATTTCTAGAAAGGGATTTTGTTTCTAGAAAAACTAGTGGGAGTACGTTCAATCTTAAAGAAGTTCAAGATATGGACCATAGCACTGAAGCCTTGATGGAAGTTGAACTGGAGCCACAAAGAGTTGTGGATGATGAAATTGTTCCATAAGGAGTTGAGGAACAACAACCAATTCAAGTAGACCTACCTCTTCGCAGGTCTGATAGGGTACGTCGTCAGCCTGAGAGATACTCATTTCTCTTGTCTGACCAGGAAGACGTTATGCTCGTTGAGAATGAGCCTACCTTCTATCAAGAAGCTGTGATGATACCAGATTCTGAGAAATGGCTAGAGGTCATGAGATCCGAGATGGAATCCATGTACACCAATCAAGTATGGACTTTGGTTGATCCACCTGAAGGCGTCAAACACATTGGGTGTAAGTGGGTCTTTAAGAGAAAGACTGACATGGATGGACTTATCTATAAGGGTCGTTTGGTAGCTAAAGGCTTCAAGAAAATTCATGGTATTGACTATGATGAAACCTTTTCTCTAGTAGCGATGTTTAAGTCCATTTGGATCATGCTTGCTATTGCAGCATACCACGATTATGAGATCTGGCAGATGGATGTCAAAACCGCGTTTCTGAATGGAAACTTGCTCGAGGATGTGTACATGACACAACCTGAGGGTTTTGTAGATCCACAGCATACTGGTAGAGTATGCAAGCTACATAAATCCATTTATGGACTAAAGAAAACTTCTCAGAGCTGGAATCTTCGATTCGATGATGCGCTCAAACAGTTTGGTTTCATCAAGAATGAAGATGAACCCTGTGTCTACAAGAAGGTTGTTGAGAATACAGTTGTCTTCCTTGTATTGTACGTGGATGACATACTACTCATTGAGAATGACATTCCTTTGTTGCAGTCTGTCAAGACTTGGCTGGGAAATTATTTCTCAATGAAGGACTTAGGTGAAGCAGCCTGCATTCTAGGCATAAAGATATATAGAGATAGATCTAAGAGATTGCTTGGCTTAAGTCAGAGTACATATGTTGACAAGGTATTACTATGGTTTTCCATGCAGAATTCCAAGAAAGAATTTCTGCCAATGTCACATGGTATGAGTCTTTCGAAGACTCAAAGTCTCTCTTCTAGAAAGGAGAGAGACCGCATAGATAAGATCCCTTATGCCTCAGCCATAGGATCTATCATGTACGCCATGCTATGTACTCGTCCTGATGTTTCGTATGCTTTGAACATGACGAGCAGATACCAGTCAGATCCAGGTGAGAGTCACTGGATAGCGGTCAAGAATATTCTTAAGTACTTGAGAAGGACTAAAGAATATTTCTAGATATTTGGAGGCGATGGCGAGCTAGCTGTAAAGGGTTACAGTGATGCCAGCTTCCAAACTGATCAAGATGATTATAGATCGCAGTCTGGGTTCGTGTTTTTCTTGAATGGTGGTGCTGTGAGCTGGAAGAGTTCGAAGCAGGACACAGTTGCTGATTCTACAACAGAGGCCGAGTATATTGCTGCATCAGAAGCAGCAAAGGAGGCAGTTTGGATCCACAAGTTCATTACTGAGCTTGGGGTGGTTCCTAGCATAGCCGATCCTATATAGCTCTATTGTGACAACAATGGAGCAATTGCACAGGCTAAGGAACTTCGCTCACACCAGCAGACCAAATACATACTACGGCGCTTCCATCTCATTCTAGAGATCATCGATAGAGGAGATGTGAAGATTTGCAGAATACCTATAGAGGCTAACATAGCTGATCCTTTGACCAAGGCTTTGGCACAGAGAAAGCATGATGGTCATACTAGGTCATTGGGCCTTAGAGCCTACACTGATTGACACTAGTGCTAGTAGGAGATTGTTAGTTAGAGCCATAGAGTCAATCATATAATGATTGTTGTATGGACTCGATGTATCATATTCCTATATATTTATAAGGCATTTTCTTTATGGTTATTATACTTACTTGTATTGGTGCCAAAAAACTAAGTATAATAGCGTCCTTGAGTAGAAGGTTCTTATCTATATCAATCGATTGGTTGAATCGATAGTGAGATGATATAGAGAACACTACTCTTAATCATTCCTAGTCAAGTATTAACATTCAGGGATAATATTAATGCGACGAGACTAGCATGTAGGTCAACTCGATGACTTGATCTCACAAGTCATGGATATAGAGATGTCAAGTTGACACATAGGTATGCATTGGAGAATGTATGCTGAATGACCCGCCATGAGAAAGTATCATGGATCGTCATATGAGTGTCGTATACTTTCTCATATGGCTATTAGTATGACTATTAGTCTTTGGACCTGAAGTTACCATGGTTCCCTACATAAGGAGTTGCATACTTTGGCTTTGTCAAACGTCACCCGTAACTGGGTGGACTATAAAGGCGATTACTGTGTATGTAACAAATTATGCGGAGGGATGTCAGTGATGTAGATGGAATCTATTCCTCCTATATGACGGGAGTGACATCATTATTCTTGATAGAGTGAGACCACTAAGTGCATGACCATGCCCAAGTGAGTCAATATGAGATATTGAGCTCATTTGATTAGAGTGAGTCTACTTGAAGTTCAAGATATAGATTGATTAGAGGATGACACGGTCTATGCCTTAAATTGATCAATCTAGATGTCAAGGATAGAAGGACATTGTCATATATTGTGAGGGTCACAATTAGTAGTCACAAAGGTGATGTTGGATCTCAACATTCTTGTAACTTGGGTAGTAATGATATGTTGCTAGATACCGCTCATTACTTATGCTTCTAAATGGGTTTAGGAGCATTGCCAACGTTACAAGAACCTATAGGGTCACACACAAAGGGCAATTAGATGGAGATTAGGTTCATATGATGAACCAAGAGGGTTAGGTTCATGTGATGAACCAAATTGGATTAAGAGTAATCTAAGTTAAACTAATTGAGTTGGACTCAATTAGATTCATGTGTCCAATGAGTCTAATTTAGATTATGACTCATTAAATCAATTTAGTTTAATGAATAGAAATTCATTAAATCAAATTGGCTTGAATCAATGGTTAGATTTGATCAACCATGGGAGAATTTAAGTTAAGTTTGACTTGACTTGAAAGGGAAGATGAAGAGTCAAGTTTGACTTGACCTTGACTTGACCAAATGTCATGTCATTGTGACTTGGCATAGAGCCGGCCAATGATGATGTGCCACATCATCAAGATTACTTCATGGTATGCCACCTCATGAGGAATACCAAGAGTCTTGACTCTTGGTATTACATGGAGGTTTAAAAACCTCCATGTGTGGCCGGCCACATTAAGGAATCACATTAGTGTGCATTCAAGCTATCTTCTTCTTCCTTCTCTCCTCTCTTGCTCTCCCTCTCTTCCTCCATTGTCGAGATTCCTTGGAGTGCTAGCACACTCTAAGATTTCCTCTCCATCTCTTGTTCGTGTGGATACTTCTAGAGGTGCGTACACTTGAACACACTTGAGATCCGACGGACCTTGGACGAGCGGGATTTGCGAAGGGCTTCGCTCCAAAGATATACTCACTTTCTTGTAGATCTAGTGTAGATCTAGGATAGGAAACATGTATATGTAAATTTTTATATATCTTCGTATGGATCCGTGGCAAGACTTCGGGGTTTCCGCATCGCAAAAAGCGATTTTTGCGACCCAAAAGTCCCAAAAATTTTAACCCGAACGCAATTAGAATCTGACCCAAACCTAACTTGAAGATATTTATAAACGAGTTCATGGGTTATAATCGGGTCATTTCATGTTGACCCAAACCCGACCTGTTTATTAATCGTGTCAATAAGGTTGACCCGAACACAATCCGAACCCAATAAGACCCGACCCTAACTTGATTTTTTTGTGTTCGGTTTGGGTCATATTTTCATGTCGGGTTATAAATTGCCACCCCTACGACTTAATGCTTCTTTTCCAGCGATCTTTTTCTCCGACATTCTTTCCACCAAGACACAACAATTCACCGAAGCTTAGGTAATCCTAATCTTCTTCTCCGGCCTTCTCCATTCTATAATGCTCACTTGCTCAGCACCAGTGGGGCTGGGCCGGTCACCCAAGGATAATTAATGAGGTTAACTGAGATTATCATTTTTTTTATTTAACTTAATTACTACCCAATTAGTCTTTTCAAATTCTTTATAGCATACATGTTTTTATTAAATATATTGATTGAATATTTTAACATTGATGTATGATGTTAAGTAGCGGAAAAGATATTGGTTCTCATAACAGAAGATTATATGCTTAAATTTATAGTTTGACAAACAAATTGCTTTTGCACAATTCAAAATCCAATGACTTTTCATGTTCGTCCTGATATTGTCCTCTGTAGTTAAATGTATAAGAGTTTTGTTTCATTTCTGTCAAAGCTACTATAATTTGATAATTCATGCAATGTTGGAGTGCGAAAGTCTAACTCGTGCTATGATGATCGGATTTATGCGACTTTAAACATAACTTCCTTAATCTGAGGTGACACTAAAGTTATTTACTTCTGTTGTTTACTCATTTTTCAATTTTCATGTTGTTGATTTGAGGTAACAGATGGGAAGTCGAAGGGAGCTAAGGCTGTTTTCAGTGCAAGCATTGATGTGGGTATAACCCTGAAGTTTACTGGGCTTGGGTAGGTAGAATTTCTTAAGTTAATTTGGTTCTTTAATTAGTTTGATTGATATTTTGATTTCTTGAACTAATATCATTTTGCTAAAAACAAGGTAATTTTCTTAGGTTATGGGGGCAGTGAGCTCTAAATTATTACTTGAAAGGTAATTGATTAAGTCTTTCTACCATCTTTAATCTGGACTAGAAGTTCTTAGGTTTATGATAAATATTATTTATTTTTGATATACTTCATTTGACAAAGGGTTCTGAATCCCTACTTTGATTTGAATTGACATTGTAAAACAGATTCATTAAGGAGAGGCAGCAAACAAAAAAAAAATTCTATTGAAGTTATTGTTGCCATTAAGTTTACAACGCTACAATGGAGATTGGGTCAACATAGTGTTATCTCTGCTCTGAAGGATTCGCTCTTACGTCTTGATCGCACATCAATTGAACTATACCAACTACATTGGTGTGTCTATAAGTGTGTTCCTGCTACAATTTCTTGAAACTTGACAAAGTTAACATTATCACTGATGTTCTTGTTGTCAATTATTCACAGGCCGGGAATATGAGGAAATGAGGGTAACTGCCTTTAACTTTCCTTTAATGCGCATGGAAGTAATTTTATTCCTTCTGATCTTATTCGAAGTCTGAGTCAGACGGAGGCCGGATGAAATATCGTTGGTGTTGACGGAGAGGGGACTTTGATGCTACGGTCGCACGGGCTTTAGAGAATGGACCCCCACGTGGCCCTGAAGAACTGCTGGGCTTACGCCGGTGGTACTAGAACTCTACGCACACTCAGACAAGCAAACGGAACGTTAGAGACCAAGAACCAGGAAAAAAGTCCCCGGAGCAGGTCCTCCGAAGCTTAAGTCAGGTACTTTTTCCCGAGAAGAACAGTATACGAAGGAAGAAGAAAAGTAGACAAGTGTGCGAGTGCGCGCGTACCTGCGCAAGGGAGAGGACGCCCCTTTTTATATGACAGTATGTATCTTCTGGAGACTGACCCCTGTCAGAGGATGTCGGATGTCAGGACTTGTCGAGTGGTGGAGGGCACGTGACCTTCTCCTCTAGCCTAGAGGAAGGTTCTTCAGGTAGATGATCCTAACTGCTGGAATATTCCCTGGCAAACAGTAGATATTCTCTGACAGACGGTTACGATTCTCTGATCTGTTGTCGCATAGCGCCTTTTATCCCGTCCGGGTGCGATTGAAACATCCTTGGTCGGTAAAGCCAGGCCGAGTTTGATCTTGATCACGCCTTCTGCTGCAGACCTGGTTTCCCGACCGATAGACCCCGTTCTGGCTTTATACGTCGGATGGCCCTTGGTGGTCCCACTCCGTATATTGACTGTCACATCCCCTTGACTTTTGACTATCACATCTCCTTGATTAGACCCTACCATTATACACCGTATCACGTTCATTTATCTAACTCAACTCAGGTTTTGATTTGTACTACGGAACTTGGTTTAGGGTACATCGATGGCCTTGGAGATGCTGTTGAACAAGGCCTTGCCAAAGTTGTTGGTGTCTCAAACAACAATGGTTGGTTTCTGACTTTAGCTACAAGATGCTTATGCATGAGAGATACTCATGCTCAACCCAAGAAACGGGGAATTCCATTAGGTTCAAACAAAGTTAAGTACAGTCAACTATACAGGCCTCCGGAGCAGAATGACGTGAGGGCTACATGTTATGAATTGATGGGCAACCCATGTAAGTGGATGGTGTGTGTGGATTTAACCCATGTGAACGTTGTAATAGGTGAAATAAAAATTAAATTACTTTATCTTTGATTAATGATTAAATGTATTTGGATAATATCAATATTTATTTATTTCAATATTAATTGTATAATACTTTCGTATTAGAAATTATTATTTTTAAATATTTTTAATTTATTTGAAATGTGTGATGATTTCTTGTAAAATATTACATATGTATATATATATAGTGATAAATTTAAATGAAATTATATACGGATTTATATGACGGATTTAAATCAAAATTAGATACAGAATTTGTATTTAAAACTAATTTTATTTGGTCAAATTAAAAACATACTTATAAAAAAAATTTCAAACTATTTTTGAAATTAAAGACGGAATATTTTCATCTCAAAATTAGTCACGGGGCTTTTAGTAATAGATATTTGATATAGAATATTTCGTCTTAAACATTCTTTAGAGATGAAAAAATAACTTTCATAGACGAAAATTTTAATCTCTGAAACCTTGTTTTCTTGTAGTGTTCATGGATGTGAGTAAACATTGTGAGCTCGAGGAGGAACCCCAGGAAGTGACCAGGTCTACTTCAAGTTATGCTTACATTACAGAGTGAGTAAGGACTCTCGAGGTACATAGCACAAGTGGCGTAAGCATGAGAAGAAGGTCAAAGTCCATGGCAAGTGGAAGCCATTTGTGAAGACTGATGAGAAAGGATAGAAGCGTAAGAAGAAGAAACTCGATAAGAGTAATGTCCAATACTACATATGTGCTAAGCTTGGGCATTTCGCACATGAGTCTAGCGAGCGAAAGGTACATCCTTCTTCTTTACATTGTATGAGTTATGTGTTATCTAGTGTGATATTCACTAACTCTTCTCCTTTGTGGATTGTAGACTCAAGAGTTACAGACCATATAACTCATGACAAGAGCGTATTTGTGGAGCTTCACCGTCTGAGTCTCTATACGAAGAGGTTATATGTGGGGAATAGAGCATATGTGGCAGTGAGAGGAATGTTGGGACACTTCGGAGCTAGAGGGGGGTGTGAATAGCTCGCTTGCTTCGCTTCGATAATGATTTACAGTAGAATGGACTCGAAGCAATGCTAACGTCTTGATTTACTTAGTATCCATCTTAAGCGAGGTGACTAATCCAAGAATCCAGCACTCTTTCACACATCTACTATGAAAGAGCTCCTTCTTGGAAGCAATCCAAAGGTAGAGAAGTCTCGTACAAGCTCACACACAAAAATATAAGAAGAAGAACAAGAAGAAGCTAATATAATAAGAAATCTTACAAGATTTATAGCAAATAAAACCCTAGCTTCTTTCTTCTTACTTGTAGACACCTCTTGATAAACTTAGAAGTGCAGCTACACTTCACTCTAAGCTTCCAAGAACTGGTGTGAAGTCATGTGAAACTTTGAACAAGAACCTCTAATGAAACAGTGTTGAGCGAACTCTTTTCTAGAATTACCGTTGACACCTTAATCGATTAAGCCTCTTCTTAATAGCTTACCACATTAGCAACCTACTTCAAACGGCTATATTTTCAAGTGTAATCAATTGCCCTAATCAATTATGCCTTCCAAATTGATTAGCCTGATCGATTAGGAAGCTTTTCGTTTACACGAGAATCGATCGTAAGCGATTAAGCCCCCTTGTTTAATCGTTTAACGTAGCTTCTATTTCCTCCTGTAAGCAAATTAAGCCTCTTTGAGATAACTAATCCAAGGATCCACTCTCCTCATTCACAGTACACTATGAAATCCTCCTAGGAGGCAGAGAAACCTCGTACAAACTCCAACACTAGAAGACACAAGAAATGCAACAAAAGATACAACAAGAAGGAAATGAATTCTACAATGAGGAACATTTGCTCTTGATCTCTTGTTGCTATGGATTGTCTCTTGATGCTTAGAAATGCAGCAACGCTTTACTTCAAGAACCTTCAAAAATTGGTAGAAAGAATCAGAGAAGAAGTTTTGCATTTCAATTTTTGCCATCACCTTTATATCTCGCGGATTAAGGAACCCAATCAATTGACCTTACTCGCAATCAATTGACACGTCAAATTCGAGTGCATCCAGGCGTCTAAACCTCACAACGACTCTTTTCTTTGTCACTTAATCGATTAACCAATCAATTATGGGCCTTCTAAATCGGTCACCCAATCGATTACGAAGCCCATTGTTCGCTTGTGAGCTTTTCCCAATCGATTACTCAATCAATCACACTCTCACGAGCAAGTTTCTGTGCTTCGCGAAAAACTCCTCTTGATCGAACAAGAGCTCTTGTTTGTCGCAAAGAAATGTGCCTAATCGATCACTTGATCGATTAGCGTAGGTCTTGATCGATTACCAAATTGATATATCCAATACCTTTTTGTTTCGTAAACTTCTCCTCCCAATAGATTAACTGATCCTGATCGATTGTGTTTGACCTTGATCGATTACCCAATCGATCTAAGCCCTTTCTACTTCGTGAAGACAAGCTCCCAATCGATCCACTTATCAATTGGATTTGGCGCAATCGATTATTTAATTGATTGCTCATCCCTAACTCACTTAACCCGAGTCTAGGGTTCCGTTGCCTAACCTCTGGTCAACCGTGACATGTTGGAACTTTTTTACCAAGCATTCAGTCAACCTTTTGATCCACTTGGACTTTGCTAACTTCTAGTTGGACTTCCGATAACCAAATGAGGTCCTCCTTGATCCACTTGGATTTTCCTCTTGTTCAATCGCAGTTAAGGTTTTCCTTTGCCAATGTACGATCCTCCTTGATCAACTTGGACTTGTTTGCCTAACCACAGACAATTAAGATTTTCCTTGCCAACGTGCGATCTTCCTTGGCCACTTGGACTTTTCTTGCTAACGTCCAGTCCTCCTTGACCCACTTGGACTTTCCTTTGTCTAACCCAAGTTAGGACTTTCCTTTCCAACGTGGGGTACTTCTTGACTCACTTGGACTTTTCTTGCCAACGTGCAGTCTTCCTTAACCCACTTGGACTTTATTTGCCTAACTGCAGTTAAGACTTTCCTTGCCAACGTGCTATCCTCCTTAACCTACTTGGACTTTCTTTGCCAACATGACATCCTCCCTGACCTACTTGGACTTTCCCTTTTCCTAACCCTTGAGTTATGATTTGTCTTGCTTAACCTCTAGATAGGACTTTACCAGTCAAGTATCGGTCCTCCTTAACCTACTTGATCTTTCTCACATATTGTCCAATAACATATTATCCAAATATATTGTCCAAACATCTAAACTCAAGCTTAGTCAAATTGGTCAACCTTGACTCGGGAAACGATTGCACCAACAATCTCCCAACAGATCATTGTGTCTATTTAATATGGTCAGATAAGTCTTTTGTGATTCTATTGTTGTATGTTGATGGCATACTGTTGGCTGGGAACAACATTGAGTATTTAATAATTATTAAAATATAGTTATTAGCCAACTTAGATGTGAAAGACACAAGTGAAGCTAAGTTTATTCTCGAAGTAGATATCCGGAGGAATCGCTCGAGAAAAATATTGGCTCTTTGACAAGAGGCCTACATTAAGAAAATGCTCGGGTGTTTTGGGATAAGTGAATATAGTATCATAGATAATCCGATTGCTCGAGAAAAGTGTTGACACTTTGACAAGAGGTCTACTTAGAAAGTTCTGTTGGTTTCTTCAGTCAAATCATTACCTAATGTTTGTCCCAACTGGGATACGACCTCACCACCCTACTCTAGGATCTTACCTTAACTTACTCGCTAAACATTTGATCCTCTAGACCAATTTGGACTTCATATGTCTGCTTAGTGTCTGATCAACCCAAGCCACTAAGACTTTTCTGTAGCACTGAATTAGCACAATAAATATAAATAATAAAGATAAAATAATGTTAGCAATATCCAAAATATATTAGTCCAATTGACTGCGTGTGGTCCATCGAAAATCTTTCAGTCACATTTGTTTGGATTTCACTCATCCAAGACTTCTCATTACTTAGGGTTCACTCCCCTTGAGTTTTTCTTTGCTTGTAGTTCACTTATCCAAGACTTCTCAATACCTGGGATTAACTCCTCTAGGGTTTTTTCCTTTGCTTGGAGTTCACTCCTCCAAGACTTCACCACTAAGGATTACTCCCTTAGGATCTTCCTTTGCCAAGCATCCGTTCACCATGACCTGTTTGGACTTACTAGTTACTCTATAGACAATTCACCTTTGATAGACATTTGGTCACCTTAACATACCTAGACTTTTCAATCAGTTGGTAGACTACTCACCCTTGCCAGACATCTGATCACCTTGACCTGTCTGGTCTTGCCGATCACTCAGTAGACTTCTCACCTTTGCTAGACATCTAGTCACCTTAACCTTACTACACTTGCCAGTTAATCGGTAGACTTCTCACCCTTGCTAGTCATCCTATCAAATTTTGACCTGACTAGAATTTTCACTTGACTATGTCAACCTTGGCTAGACCCCATTAAACATATAATCAAATAAACATCAAAACCCTGGAGAACGATTGCACCAACAGTATCTGATCCAACTAACCTAGTAAGGCTTTCCCGATTGTGCTCCCTGCACACTTAATCAACATTATTAGATTATAACATAACTTAACTTTGAACTTTTGCTAATATCAAAAATAGGTTCGATTATCTGGTACTCCGTACACCAACAAATAATTTTATTAAATACCCATTGGATACTTTGGAGGGTGTTATAGTTAAGATTAGAAATTTTATTATTTCTGTTGATTTTGTTTCTCGATCCCCATTATTTTAGAAAGGCACTTCTTAGTCACCGATGGAGCCATAATTGATGTTAAACTCTCTTTGGCGATTGGTGAAGATAAAATTGTATTTGATTTATCTAAGACTACTATCAACCTTTTGTTAAGAATGTTTGTTGTAGGGTGAATTGTTTACTATAGGTGATGAAAGAAGAATTACATAGACATCCCCATGACTGTGCTTTGAAGTTGAGCATATATTATGAAGAGGTGGTGATAGCAAAGTTAGCAAGTACCTTTTTCCTACATCAGAAATGTTGATACCGGGTAGCTTCAGGAGTATGCAAACTGATCATCGAGGCTAGTGTTCGACACTATCTCCGTAAACGATATTGCTCCGCTACGGTGCTTAACGGATTGTTGCAATTCGTTCCCAAGATACAACGACGAAGGTCTCGGAATCGTAGCACTCCGACTTCCGAGACCAGCGAACCTTTTAGTAGACTTCTTGGACTCTTGAATGCACAAGATGAGATGAATGCTTGAGGAAGAGAAGAGAGGATTGAGTGAGTATTCCATCATCTGGAGGGTTCTATTTATACTGTAAGAAGAGGTTGAGTGTCCTTTGGATGAGTGGATGTGTTCCTTGGGCTGGATCGATCTAGATCATCTATTCTGAAGGGTTGTAACCCTTCACCAAGCTCACTTCAATCTCATCCATCAGATCTGAGGAGTTGTGACCCTCAGATCCCGTTGTCATCGGCCATCAGATCTGGATCCATTGATTCGATGCTTCAGATCAAGTCTCATCCCAGGCCGTCAGATCGTTACTCTTTTGCGATCCAACGCTCTAGATCGCATCACAAGCGATCCATCATACCTATTTGATCAACGTTGATCAACGGTAGCCAAACATTCCCTAAGTCAAGTGCAAAGTGCGCCTACAAAGCGCCCATTGCGCACGTGCGCACGTGGCGGGTGGCGGGCTCACAGGTGCGAGCACCTGCTCGCCCTGGGCTAAGGGGTCACCTGTCCTTTTATTTTTGTGTTAACTCCATTAACACATCTTCATTAATAAGTAGAGAATACACATCGAGAATTTTCGATGTGGGACTATTCTCCCATGCAATTTATTAATGAATAATAAATGTTATTTTGGGCTGACTTTAAACATTAATTTCTCATTCACCCTTAATCGGTTTTGAGCAAATTAATAGTCTAAATCTATCTACGCGAATCGTAGATTTCAATTTTGAAGTCAATTACGACTTTCAACAATTGATGGCTTCCTTCCTCTAAATCGTTTTGGTCCATTTAAGGCCCCAATATCCAACAATCCCCCACATGAATGGAAATTAATGAATGCGTGTATGCATGCTGACATTTTACAAGAGTCCAATCGATAAGTCACTGCATCGGGAGAGGTAGCTTGTGGCTTTGAACCTTCCGTAGTGAAATGCTATCGAGTATACTAGGCTGCGCAGTGAACGTGATGTCTTGAACTGCTCAGCTGTTGGTGTATACTTAGACAATAACACCCACACAGAGATCTATCTCACCTACTTTAGGTTCTCATGGTTGGTTCCATTTCGGCCATGGATACCATCTTGGATTCATGAGTGTTTCATTGAAGCGGCCTGTCTTCACACTCACATAGGTGACACTTCTATCAAGAGTATCCTACCATACTCCACCTTATCAGGTATAGAAGTCACAAAAAGCATAAGCTTAACCTCACCACATGAGGTAGGACAGCACAAATTCATCCTAGGATTGGGATAGAGATAAACTATCTAATGTGCTGGACCACAACTTCTGTAACTTCGTTGTCCCATTGAACCAAGATTTTGGGATCTCCAGTCAACAAGGTTGGGTTACCGCTACAGTCATTTTAGTTGTAGATTTTTAATCTCATTCCTCTTGATGAGCAGTATACTTGATCTCGACTCAACCCCTTCGTTAGAGGATCAGCCAAATTATCTTTGGACTTAACATAGTCGATTGCAATCACTCCATTCGAGATCAACTACCTAATGGTATTATGTCTACGACGTATATGTCGTGACTTCCCATTATACATATTACTCTGTTCCCTTCCAATCGCCGATTGACTATCACAGTGGATTAGTACGGCAGGCACAGGTTTCACCCAGCTAGGAATATCTTCCAAGAAATTCCGCAGCTATTCAGCTTCATCAGCTGCTTTGTCTAGTGCTATAAACTCGGATTCCATAGTTGACCGAGCAATGCAAGTCTGCTTAGTGGATTTCCAAGATACTGCTCCCCCACCGATCATGAATACATATCCACTAGTAGATTTGGAGTCTTTTGTATCTGATATCCAATTAGCATCACAATATCCTTCCAACACATCGGGATATTTTCCATAATGTAATCCATAGTTCATAGTATATTTCAAATATCTGAGAACTCGCATCAATGCTTTCCAATGGGTGTCGTTTGGATTACTCGTAAAACGACTCAGTTTGTTGACCGTACAGGCAATATCCGGACGTGTGCAGTTTGTGAGATACATCAAACTGCCTATTATCCGAGAATATTCCAACTGCGATATGGTCTCACCATGGTTTTTCGCTAAGTGTTGACTTAGATTCATAGGTGTTTTCACTGAAGAGAGATCGTACGCATTGAATTTTTTCAATACAGATTCTACATAATGGGATTGTGTTAAAACTATCCCTTCTGATGTCCTGAGAATTTTAATTCCCAATATAACATCTGCTTGACCCATATCTTTCATATCAAAATTTATGGTCAACATTTTCTTTGTAGTCATGATTCCATCATGATTACTGCCCATTATTAGCATGTCGTCTACGTATAGACAGACAATTACATAGCCTTCAGGTGTGTTTTTGACATAAATGCATTTGTCACATTCATTTATTCTGAATTCGTTTGACAGCATTACTTTGTCAAATTTTTCGTGTCATTGTTTAGGCGCTTGCTTAAGTCCGTACAACGACTTAACAAGTCGACACACCTTTTTCTCATTTCCAGGAGCCATGAACCCTTCGGGTTGCTCCATATAAATTTCTTCTTCCAACTCACCATTTAAGAACGCAGTCTTAACATCCATTTGATGTATTTCAAGGTCATACAGTGCTGCAATGGCTATTAGCACTCGTATGGACGTAATCCTTGTCACCGGTGAGTATATATCGAAGTAATTAAGGTCTTCCTCTTGCTTGTACCCCTTGGCTACAAGTCTGACCTTATACTTGTCAATTGATCCATCAGCTTTATACTTACGTTTTAGTATCCACTTACAACCTAATGGTTTATTACCAGAAGGAAGGTTTACTAATTCCCAAGTATGATTATTCATGATAGACTCAATTTCACTATTGACAGCTTCTTTCCACATTGGAGCATCGGGTCTAGAGAGAGCTTCACTTAATGTTCTTGGTTCCATTTCTGACATGAAAGTCATGAAATCTGGCCCGAACGATTTCTCAACTCTAGCCCGTTTGCTACGACGTGGCTCTTCACTTTGATCGTCAATAGTCCTTTTATAATAGCTAAATTCGGTAACATCATTTTTGTTTGAACTTCCGTTGTTATCACTTTCAACGTTTCCCTTTTTATTTGGGAATACGTTTTCAAAGAATATCGCATTCCGAGATTCTATGATTGTTCCCACATGTATATCAGGAATGTCTGATTTGTGAACTAGGAAATGATATGCACTACTATTATGGGCATATCCGACAAATATCGCATCGAACGTTTTAGGTCCGATCTTTACTTGCTTTGGTTTAGGTACTTCGACCTTTGCCAAGCACCCCCACACTTTCAGGTATTTGTACGATGGCTCGCGGCCTATCCATAGTTCATATGGAGTTTTATCATTTTTCTTATGAGGGATTCTGTTGAGAATGTGATTTGCCGATAATATTGCTTCCCCCCACAAGTTTTGAGGTAAGCCTGAATTTATCAACAAGGCATTCATCATTTCTTTTAGTATCCGATTTTTACGTTCGGCAACACCGTTTGATTGAGGTGAGTAAGGCGCCGTTGTTTGATGGATAATGTCAGATTCTGTACAAAATTCATCAAACGGTGCACCATATTCTCCACCTTTATCGCTTCGAATTATTTTAATTCGTTTGTCAAGTTGGTTTTCAACTTCTGTTTTATAGGTTCTGAACGCCTCTAGGGCTTCGCCTTTACTTCTTAAAAGAAAGACATAACAGAACTTTTGTGCAGTCATCGATAAAAGTAATAAAATATTTTTTTTTACCTCCTCTAGTTTGCACAAATTTCAAGTCACATAGATCACTATGTATTAACTCCAGAGGAGTTGTTGTCCTTTCCACCGAATGAAAAGGTAGTTTCGTCATTTTCGCTTCCACGCACACTTCACATTTATGTGTTCCGTCAACATTGACGTTTGGTAATAAATTTAATTTGACGAGACATTTGAGAGTATTATTATTCACATGTCCGAGTCGATCATGCCATAAATTAAAACACTCAACAACATAGCTGGAAGTATTTATTTTATTACCATCAAAATTTCGGAGTACAGGCATTACAACCATTTTGAATAGACCCTTTTCTAGGTACCCCTTTCCTACGAAGACACCATTCTTCGTAAGTACAAAGTTGTCTGACTGGAACAATGAAATTATATTGAAAAAGAATGAAACAATTGACAAAGAAATCCAAGTGCAAATTAAGAAAGAGAAAGAACATTGGAAACTTGTTTTAGCTAGGATTATTTCTGTTGTGAAATGTCTTGCTAAACATAATTTGACTTTCGTGGGGATAATGAAATAATTTACCAAAGTAGTAATGATAACTTTTTGGGACTACTTGAATTAATTGCAGAATTTGATTTGGTAATGCAAGAGCGTTTTAGACGCATTCAAAATAATGAGATTCATTATCATTACCTTAGTCATAAGATTCAAAATGGGTTAATTTTTATATTAGGTTTTAAAGTCAGAAGTACTATAGTTGAAAAAATAAAAAAGGCAAAATATTTTTCAGTGATACTTGATTGTACTTCAGATGCAAGTCACCATGAGCAAATGACTTTGATAATTCGATGTGTGGATGTCTTAGCTTGTCCTATAAAGCTAAATGAGTATTTTATAGAATTTTTAAAAGTGGATGATACATCTAGATTAGGACATTTTAATTAATTACAATCTATTTTAGAAACCCTTGGACTTGATATTAATAATGTGAGGGGGCAAGATTATGATAATGGTTCTAATATGAAAGGTAAAAATCAAGGTGTACAAAAGAAATTTTTTGAAATAAATCTAAGAGCATTTTATATGTCATGTGCTTGTCATTCTCTTAATTTAACAATTTGTGATATGACAAATTCTTGTGTTAAGGCTGTGTCATTTTTTAGAGTTGTGCAATGCATGTATACTTTATTTGCTAGTTCTACAAAAAGGTGAAAGATTTTACAAGATCATGTTCATCCAGATGTGTGGATGTCTTAGTTTGTCCTATAAAGGTAAATGAGTATTTTATAGAGTTTTTAAAAGTGGATGATACATCTGGATTAGGACATTTTAATGAATTACAATCTGTTTTAGAAACCCTTGGACTTGATATTGATAATGTGAGGGGGCAAGATTATGATAATGGTTCTAATATGAAAGATAAAAATCAAGGTGTACAAAAGAGATTTCTTAAAATAAATCTAAGAGCATTTTATATGTCATGTGCTTGTCATTCTCTTAATTTAATAATTTGTGATATGACAAATTCTTGTGTTAAGGCTGTGTCTTTTTTTGGAGTTGTGCAACACATGTATACTTATTTGCTAATTCTACAAAAAAGTGAAAGATTTTACAAGATCATGTTCATCAATTAACTCTAAAGTCATTGTCAACAACAAGATGGGAAGGTCATGTTAATAGTATCATAGCCAAATGAGATAAGAGAAGTTGTATATGAATTATCGAAAGTTAGTGAAGATGCTAAGACTAGGAGTGAGGTTGAATCTTTAGTAACACATGAACTTGAAAGTTTTGAATTTTTGTTGGACATGAGTATATGACATAACATTTTGAAAAAAGTTGAATTGATTAGTAAAAAGTTGCAATCTAAAGATATGCAAATTGATATTGCAATAAAGATTTTGAGAGGATTGATGTCTTATTTTGAAAGATATAGGGAGGAAGGTTTTCAATCTGCTATGACATTAATTAGCGAAAGAGATTGCATCTAAAATAGAAATTGATCATATTTTTTCTAAAAACGTACAACTCATAGAAATAAACAATTTGATGAAAATTATCATGAAGAGATTTCATAATCTGCTAAGGAATCTTTTAGGATTAATTATTTTATTGTTGTTGTTGATATTGATAATTCCTCTTTAAAAAGTAGATTTGAATAATTAGAAATCTTTGAAAACATTTTTGATTTTCTATTCAATTCTAAAAAGTTTCTTTCAATGAATGATAATAGATTGCATGAGTGTTGTGATAATTTTCAAGTTGCTCTAAAATACAATGACAAGTCTGATATTGATGCTGATGATTTATTTTCTAAATTGTAAGTGCTACAAATGTGTTTACCAATAGAAACAAAGTCAGCTTTTGAAGTTCTTGAGTTTGTAAAAGTCTTATGTTGTTTTCCTAATATTTCCATTGCTTATATAGTTTTGTTAACTATACTCATTAATGTAGTATCAGCAGAAAGAAGTTTTTCTAAACTAAAATTGATAAAATCGCACTTGCGTTCAACATGTCTCAAGAAAGATTAAATGACTTGGCAATTTTATGCATTGAAAATGAGGTGTTAGAAAAACTTGATTTGGAAGACCTTAATGATGATTTTGCTTCCCAAAATGTTAGAAGATCTAGATTTTTTCAATGATTATTTGATACTTGTTTTGTTTTTGTATTTATAGGAGCTGTACTTTTTGGAGAAACTTGGGAAATCTATTTTGTATGATGTTATATTTTTTGAAGAATCTTGAGAAATATATTTTGTATGAAGTTCATCATATTTTAAATAAAATATATTATTTTTTAAGTTTTATTATTAAACTTTATTCAAATTGTATGTTAGTAAAAAAAAAATTATAGGACATCTTTTTCTCTTTTCGCCAAAGGCCCCAAAAAATCAGGACCGGCCATGAAAGAGGTTCTTCTAAAAGAAAGTTATGAGGAGTTATCTTGACCTTGGGATGGAGGTACTCCTACAGCTAATGGTGATCCGACTAGAAACCAACATGAGTTTTGAAGTCGAGAACAGACAAGATTAACTGTTAAAAGTTCGAGCATGCATCATATTTGTTATCTATTCATGATAATTTGTGCTAGCTAGTTTTGTAGGAGATAAATTTTGATCAACTGAAAAGTAAGTTCGGTCAACCGGATTGTTGAGTTGGTAGAATGTTTGTGAAGTGGCTTATGGCATGTCATAGATAAGCTTCGAGAAATTAAGAGTAACTGTAACTCTAAACTTATAAATTCAATTTTATCATGAGACCTATTATATTACATCATTGTCACATCAAAAATAAAAAATCTATAATTTTTATAAACCTCTTCTTATAATCATAAACCTAACAAACAACATTATATTGGACCCACCACATCAGTATCTATATTTTCTATTTACTATCTTATTTAATATTTATTTATATATTATCAAAAATATATATTTATAATATACATGTTAATTAATTTATTAATAATATATATTAGTTTTATTTAATATTTTTTTAATAAATTATTAATTTAATAATTAATATATAATAATTAACTCCATTTTTTATTTTCACTAAATTTATTTACGAACAAAATAATTTCATAAAAAATAGACGTTGCCAAAATGAACATTGTCGTTCATTTTTGCCAAGTTTTTTTTAAAACAAACAAATAATAAAAATAAATATATGTTTGACAATTAACAGTGGGATCCAAGTCCATTAATTTTTTTATTCTTAAAAGTAATATGAAACCAACATCCAATTTTGGATGCTGGCTTTTTGAATCATCAACTTTTAGGAGACGTGCAATGCAGTCGGGTTTACAAAACCCAACTTCTTTGGTTTTGTAAATCCATCGTTGCAGATACCCTAAGAGCATCTCCATCTTCAGTGGAAGCTCCGACTAGTGACGTGGAGGGAGGGATGAACCTCGCTTTCATAGTGGGAGGGAGGTTTGTCCCTTCATTGACGAAGCGGCTCCGCACTTGTAGAGTCGCTCCGTCATTTATTATTATTATTATTATTATTACTACTATTATTTGTAAAATATGAAGAAGAGATAAATATATATATATAATGAAAAATATTTGGGATCCTATAGAGAAATTGTTGGGAGATTTTTTTAATAGTGAAGAGAAATAGAGGGATTTTTACTTTTGACGTGGCGTTGAGTGACATTGAAGGAGCACCTTGAAGGTATCCACAATTATGGATGCTTTAATATGGGAAAGGATAAGCATTGGGGAGCTAATGTGGTCAAAGAAAAGCTTCAGGGAACTAACGTGGTATGGATAAGCACTAAACTGATGACATGGCTGTTGGGTTCGGAGCGCAGCGGAAGACATATATTGATCATGAATCTTTTCGTGGTATATAAAGTTTTACAAAAAATAATATAAGAACATACCTCGAGTCCTCGATAGGTTTGAATAATCTCACAGACAGATAAGAGCCCCACGTGTGACTCCTCTAGCGGTATCCACGCGCACTAGATCACGAACTTGACACGATCCGTTAGGTGCTAGCCTCTTGGATCGACAAAGTCTTGGAAGCACTACGATCTCTTCCGAAAGAAGAAGTTGACGAGGAAACTCGGAGAGAATGAATTCTACCCTTGCATCTTTCCGAGGATGGATACTTATAGCCTCCAAGGAATACGAAGAGTTAAGTTCTCAATAAATTCATCATTTATGATCTTCATTAATTAGGAAGATGAAGAGTTATAGGCTCCATAAATTCTTCATTTATAACCTTCATTATGATAATTCTTCAAATTCTTCATTAATTATCATTATGATGACTTCGAATTCTCCATTAATCATCATGATTATGGCTATTCGAATTCTCTCTTCTTTGTATTAAATAAATCCATATTTGATCTTAATTTTGACTAGCTTCTGATACCATTGTTCATGTCTACGTGCTATGCGTGCGTTCATGTCTACGTGCTATGCGTGCGACCCTCTAGATTTTATACACGAAGGCAGTGTAAATCCATACACACACTAAGGTAACTGTCTAGCAACAGTTTTTAGCCACCCAAAGCGATAAAATTAATATCAGTCATAAACTGTAAATCACTATGAACCAATTACTGTGTAATTCAATCTCTTCATCTAAACCTACATCCCGATTAATTCGGTACATTATGCATCATTACCAAATTAATTATTTTACTTGATTTCCAAGATATAATACATTCCTCTTGAATGATAAATCATTTCTCCCATAACCATGGATTTTGAGTCACTAATATTTCTATCAAGCGGTCAAGATGTTAACTCCTAATCAAAGAGAGCGATGAATCCTCTATTGACTCAACACTATTCTCTCTACGCTTTGTCATGTTAGAGTGTATACTAAAAATCTAGCTTTTGGTATAAACATTTATCTAGAAATAAGAATCACATTGGTCAAATGTCTACATTTATGATAAATGTAGTTGTTCAATTAATTTATATTGTAGATAACATGGTGTGTGGTGTCACACACAGAGGATCATGTTATCAGTACCTTATAAATTATAAACAGTAACTCACGACCATAATGGAAAAGAACAAACCATTGGAAAGTCGTAGTGTAATTAGGTATTAGTTTATCTTAACTATATAATTACACTAGTACACTTAGAGTGTATCGAGTAGGACCATTAGAGGTCGTTTCTTTTATACTGACTTTATAAAGAAACAAAGACCTCAGTTATTATGGAAGTGTGTGCTCTTAATCCTAATATAATAACAAGCACATATATTTGATATTTATTTCTTTAATTTATCAATGGGTGAGATTTAGTTCGATGAATCAATAAGTCTGATAAGTTGAGAAATGATATCACTTATAGTGTGTATTGTTGATTATAGAAGGAAACTGTGTCCTAGTGATCTAGGTTGAGAATGTCCTCAAGAGGAGCTCATAAGGATTGTCATGTTAAACCCTGCAGGTGGACTTAGTCCGACATGACGATAACGTTGAGTGGTACTACTCTTGGACTAAGATATTAATTAAATGAGTTGTCAGTAACTCGCTTAATTAGTGGGCATTTGACATCTTAAACACAGGGAGACTAACACACTCATAATAAGAAGGAGCCCAAAATGTAATTTGGGATTAGTGCGGTAGTTCAATAATAGTTCTTTAGTGGAATGAATTATTATTGATGAAATTAAGTTGTGTGTTCGGGGCGAACACGGGATGCTTAATTTCATCGGGAGACCAAAACCAATTCCTCCTCTCGGTCCCTATCGTAGCCTCTAGTATATAGAGATTTATACCCATCGCATACCCACCTTCTTACCCATCCAATGGGGCCGGCCAAGCTAGCTTGGAACCCAAGCTAGGGCCGGCCAAGACCAAGTGGATGAGCCATGTAGGTGGCCGGCCAAAGCTTGGGTCCCAAGCTTAGGTGGCCGACCACTAGAATATTTAAAAGGATTTTTATTAAAATTATTTCTTATGTGGATATCATGATTTTAAAAGAGAGTTTAAAAATTAAAAAATTTCCTTTTATAGCTTTCTACAAAAGATTAAGAGAAGAGATTAATTTCTTTCCTTATTTGTAGTTTAAAAGGATGGTTTTAATTTTTGATAAAAACTTTCCTTATTTGTAAATCATCTACATGTTTAAAAGAGAGTTTAAAATTTGAAATCTTTCCTTATTTGTTGATTAAAGGAGAATTTTAAATTTTAAGAAAACTTTCCTTTTTAACCATGTTCATGATTTAAAAGAAAGTTTAAAAATTAATAATTCTCTTTTATTAGTTTCTACAAAAGATTGAGAAAAGATTTGATATCTTTCCTTATTTGTAGATTAAAAGAGATTTTAATTTTTAGAGATAACTTTCTTTTTATCCACATGTTTAAAAGAAAGATTTTAATTTATTAAATTTCCTTTTTATAAACCAATCATGAAGGGATTAAATTATTGGAGAAATTTTATAAATTTCTGGAGAGGAAGTTTTAATTAATTAAAACTCTTCTTGTTTGTAGCTTGGTGTGGCCGGCCAAATAAAATTGAGAAAGAAAATTGTTTTTAATTAAATAATTTTTCCTTTTCAATGGAAAAAGAATTAAGGAAATTTTTATTAAATTTTCCTTATTCGCCAGGATCAAGGATTATAAAAGAGGGGGTAGAGGAGGCTTCAAAGCTAACGACTCTATTCTATTTTTCTCCCTCTTTTTTCCTTGGTGGTGTGGCCGACCCTATTTCTCTCCTCTCCTCTTGTTGGCCGAAACTTACCTCTTGGTGGAGCTTTTGTTAGTGGCCGGATCAAGGAAGGAGAAGAAGGAGAGAAAGCAAGCCTCGTTTCTAGCATCCCTTGGAGCATGGTGGTGGTGGCCGAACCTCTTCATCCTAGAAGATGTTTTGATGGCCGAAACTTGCAAGGAAGAAGAAGGTGATTGGTGGTTTCTCATCTCGGAAGATCGTTGCCCACACAACGTCCGAGGTTAGAAGAGGAATACGGTAGAAGATCAAGAGGTTTTCTAAAAGGTATAACTAGTATTTTTCTTTCCGCATCATACTAGTTATTTTTGAAAATAATACTAAATACAAGAGGCATACGATTCTAGAGTTTCGAATTTGTTTTCGATATAGTGTTCTTTTGTTTTTATTTCCCTTGTGATTTGATTGGAGAATTTTAAATTTTAAGAAAACTTTCCTTTTTAACCATGTTCATGATTTAAAAGAAAGTTTAAAAATTAATAATTCTCTTTTATTAGTTTCTACAAAAGATTGAGAAAAGATTTGATATCTTTCCTTATTTGTAGATTAAAAGAGATTTTAATTTTTAGAGATAACTTTCTTTTTATCCACATGTTTAAAAGAAAGATTTTAATTTATTAAATTTCCTTTTTATAAACCAATCATGAAGGGATTAAATTATTGGAGAAATTTTATAAATTTCTGGAGAGGAAGTTTTAATTAATTAAAACTCTTCTTGTTTGTAGCTTGGTGTGGCCGGCCAAATAAAATTGAGAAAGAAAATTGTTTTTAATTAAATAATTTTTCCTTTTCAATGGAAAAAGAATTAAGGAAATTTTTATTAAATTTTCCTTATTCGCCAGGATCAAGGATTATAAAAGAGGGGGTAGAGGAGGCTTCAAAGCTAACGACTCTATTCTATTTTTCTCCCTCTTTTTTCCTTGGTGGTGTGGCCGGCCCTATTTCTCTCCTCTCCTCTTGTTGGCCGAAACTTACCTCTTGGTGGAGCTTTTGTTAGTGGCCGGATCAAGGAAGGAGAAGAAGGAGAGAAAGCAAGCCTCGTTTCTAGCATCCCTTGGAGCATGGTGGTGGTGGCCGAACCTCTTCATCCTAGAAGATGTTTTGATGGCCGAAACTTGCAAGGAAGAAGAAGGTGATTGGTGGTTTCTCATCTCGGAAGATCGTTGTCCACACAACGTCCGAGGTTAGAAGAGGAATACGGTAGAAGATCAAGAGGTTTTCTAAAAGGTATAACTAGTATTTTTCTTTCCGCATCATACTAGTTATTTTTGAAAATAATACTAAATACAAGAGGCATACGATTCTAGAGTTTCGAATTTGTTTTCGATATAGTGTTCTTTTGTTTTTATTTCCCTTGTGATTTGATTGGAGAATTTTAAATTTTAAGAAAACTTTCCTTTTTAACCATGTTCATGATTTAAAAGAAAGTTTAAAAATTAATAATTCTCTTTTATTAGTTTCTACAAAAGATTGAGAAAAGATTTGATATCTTTCCTTATTTGTAGATTAAAAGAGATTTTAATTTTTAGAGATAACTTTCTTTTTATCCACATGTTTAAAAGAAAGATTTTAATTTATTAAATTTCCTTTTTATAAACCAATCATGAAGGGATTAAATTATTGGAGAAATTTTATAAATTTCTGGAGAGGAAGTTTTAATTAATTAAAACTCTTCTTGTTTGTAGCTTGGTGTGGCCGGCCAAATAAAATTGAGAAAGAAAATTGTTTTTAATTAAATAATTTTTCCTTTTCAATGGAAAAAGAATTAAGGAAATTTTTATTAAATTTTCCTTATTCGCCAGGATCAAGGATTATAAAAGAGGGGGTAGAGGAGGCTTCAAAGCTAACGACTCTATTCTATTTTTCTCTCTCTTTTTTCCTTGGTGGTGTGGCCGACCCTATTTCTCTCCTCTCCTCTTGTTGGCCGAAACTTACCTCTTGGTGGAGCTTTTGTTAGTGGCCGGATCAAGGAAGGAGAAGAAGGAGAGAAAGCAAGCCTCGTTTCTAGCATCCCTTGGAGCATGGTGGTGGTGGCCGAACCTCTTCATCCTAGAAGATGTTTTGATGGCCGAAACTTGCAAGGAAGAAGAAGGTGATTGGTGGTTTCTCATCTCGGAAGATCGTTGTCCACACAACGTCCGAGGTTAGAAGAGGAATACGGTAGAAGATCAAGAGGTTTTCTAAAAGGTATAACTAGTATTTTTCTTTCCGCATCATACTAGTTATTTTTGAAAATAATACTAAATACAAGAGGCATACGATTCTAGAGTTTCGAATTTGTTTTCGATATAGTGTTCTTTTGTTTTTATTTCCCTTGTGATTTGATTGTTCTTTTCGGTTAACATAAAGTTATTTTAGGAAATTAAATATTATCTTTCCATAAAAAGTTTTGTCTAGTCGGTGGTGGTTGCTCCCATATCAAAGAAGGTCATGTGCCTCGCCACGTCAGTACTGGGAACCAATTATGGAAATTAATATTTAATGGAATTAATAACTTAAGGAGATTTGGGTCGAACGTGTTAAGTCCTGCAGGAGATCCAAGTCAAAACCTAAAAGAACAAATAGATTAAGTTTTGGATCAAACGTGTTAAGTTCCGCAGGCGATCCAAAATTTAATTTAAAAGAACACATGGTAGCTAGGAAAAGGTTCAGATCTTTGTACAAAATTTTTGTACAGTGGAACCTCTAGGTTTTCCGAGTAGCAACCAACATGTCATACACCCAACTACCGTATTAATCACAATCTGATTAAAGACTTCTTTTAACGGCGTCAAAGCACATAACTCCACGCATAGAATAAATGAAGGTCTCAAGTCAAAAGATCAGTTACATTCGTTCATAAAATGAAAGACTAATAATGCTTAATATGTTATCTCCCTTTAATCGGGCCGTGTCAGTGTACCTCTAAGCTCAAGGTACCCCCAAGCACAACTTGGATATCCATCCCTCGATCTATCTCGACCTAGTCATACTCAGCGTTGATGTAGATATCCATGTCCCTTCTAGATATCTATCCGATCAAGGACAATTTTCAAATTAATACACTCATTAATCTGTGGAACTTTATCATTAATCATATATATACAGAAAAGTAAATAATTAATGATAAATTCTTGCCTTTATTAAATAATTATCCACAAAATACATAAGGAGTGTCTTAGCATATAAGTGCACACACTAACAATCTCCCATTTGCACTATTGCAAACACTATAGACTCTCAGTCCTAGGCTCCTCACATGGGTCTCATGTTTCTGTAAAGGTAAGGCCTTTGTGAGTGGGTCTGCGATGTTCTCGCTAGTATCTACTCTACTAACCAACACATCACCCCTCTGAACAATCTCTCCGAGGAGGTGATACTTCCCTAGTACATGCTTGGATCGTTGGTGAGACCTTGGCTCCTTTGCATACGCTATGGCCGTATTATTGTCACAATATAGTACAACTGGATCAACAATGCTAGGAATCACTTCAAGCTCCGCTATGAAGTTCTTAATCCACACAGCTTCCTTTGTTGCCTCTGAAGCTGCTATGTACTCGGAGTCAACTGTTGAATCTACAATTGTCTCCTGCTTAGAACTCCTCCAGCAAACAGCTACACCATTCAGACAGAACACATATCCTTGCTGCGATTTTAGATCATCCTAATCTGTCTGAAAACTTGCATCAGTATATCCTCTGACGACTAATTCCTCGTCTCCTCCGAAAACTAAGAACATATTTTTTGTTCTTTTAAGATACTTAAGGATAGTCTTTACCGCGGTCCAATGACCCTCTCCAAGATCTGACTGATATATACTTGTCATGCTTAATGCATGCGAAACATCTGGTCGTGTGCATATCATAGCATATATTATGAATCCTATAGCCGAAGCATAAGATATCTTGTCCATTCTACTTCTTCCCTCTTGTGTTTCTGGACACATAGACTTGGAAAGATGCACACCATGTGACATTGGTAAATATCCTCTCTTAGAGTCTTGCATACTGAATCTATTCAGCATTTTATCAATGTATATACCTTGACTCAACCCTAGTAACCTGCTTTGTCTATCTCGATATATTCTAATACCTAAGACATAGGTTGCATCTCCAAGATCTTTCATTGACACTCCCAACCAAGTCTTGGTATATTCTAGGCTAGAGATGTCATTACCTATAAGAAGTATATCAGTCAACATACAACACTAGGAACGTAATCTTGCTCCCACTAACCTTCTTGTAAACACAAGGTTCTTCTGAATTTTTGACAAAATTAAAATTTTTAATGGCTTCGTCAAATCGCAGATTCCAACTCCGAGATGCTTACTTCAGTCTATAAATGGACTTCTTGAGCTTACATAATTTATTAACGTTCTCAAATTTTATAAAATCAGGAGGTTGTACCATATATACTTTCTCCTATAACCTTCCATTTAGAAAAGTAGTTTTAACATCCATTTGTCAAATCTCATAATCCTTGTAAGTTGCTACAACTAGCAAAATCCTAATGGACTTAAGCATTGCAACAGGCGAAAATGTTTCATCATAGTCAATTCCTTGACGTTAATTGAAACTCATTGCCACAAGCCTAGCTTTATAGGTACTTATATTCTCATCCATGTCAATCTTTTTCTTGAAGATCCACTTGCACCCTATGAGTTTTACCCCAATTGGCTCATCAACCAATTCCCAAACTTGGTTGGTGTACATAGAGTCCATTTCAGATTTCATGGCTTCTAGTCATTTCTCAGAATCATTTGAAGCAAATGCTTCCTCGTAAGTCGACGGTTCATCATCTTCGATGAGTAACACTTCCTCATCTTGGGTTACCAGCCAACCATATCTGTTTGGCTCTCGGTGTATTCTTGTATACTTATGTTGATCTCGCGTTTCCTGAGCAATCTCGGATGAAGGAGACACTTGTACTTGTGGCACTGTCTCATTGTCCAATTGTTCATCTTCCAACCTATTTGTAGAGTCTATAATTTCTTCAAGACTTATTTTACTCCCACTACTTTCTTTAGAAATAAATTCTTTTTCCAAGAAAGTAGCATACCGAGCAACAATAACTTTGTGCTCACTTGAGAGATAAAAATAATATCACATTGTAGCTTTGGGATAACCTACAAACGTACATTTTATGGATCTTGCTGCAAGTTTATTAGAATTTTCATTCTTCACATAAGCATCACAACCCCATATCTTAAAATAAGACAAATTTGGTTTCTTTCCAAACCATAATTCATAAGGAGTCTTATCTATAGTCTTGGTTGGAACTCGGTTAAGTGTGTGTGCTACTGTTTCTAGGGCATAGCCCCAAAATGAAATTGGAAGACTTGCATGACTCATCATTGATCTAACTAGTCCGAAAATGAAATTGGAAGACTTGCATGACTCATCATTGATCTAACTAGTCCGAAAATGAAATTGGAAGACTTGCATGACTCATCATTAATCTAACTATATCCATGAGTGTGCGATTTCTCCTTTCCGAAACATTATTCCACTCTAGCGTTCTAGGAGGTGTAAGTTGGAAAATTATCCCACACTTTTAGGTAATCAATGAACTCTTGGCTTAGATACTCGCCACCTTGATCACTCCAAAAGGCCTTAATGTTCTTGTCATGTTGATTTTATACCTCATTCTTGAACTCCTTAAACTTGTCTAGAGTTTCAGACTTATGTCTCATTAAGTAGACATATCTCTATCTATTTAAATCGTCAGTAAAAGTCACGAAGTAGGTATACGCTCCTCTAGCCTGAATTTGCAATGACCCACAAACATCACTATGTATGAGTTCTAGTGGTTCCTTTGCCCGTTCACCTATCTTGGTGAATGGCTTCTTGGTCATTTTGCCTTGTAAACATGCTTCACATGTATCTATGGGCTCTAATTCAAAAAAGTCCAAATACCCATTACTGAGTAATCTAACGATGTGTTTCTGAATTATATGATCAAGTCTACAGTGTCAGAGATATGTTAAGTTTGAGTCATGTAATTTCTATTTCTTACTTTCAATACAATAGATCGGTTCATTTATGTTAAGAACATAAAGACCATTATTCAATGAATCATTTCCAAAGAATATATTATTCAAATAAAAGGAACATAACTTGTCCTTGAATTGAAATACAAATCCATTGGTGTCTAAACTCGACACTGAAATGATATTCTTTGAGAAACTAGGAACAAAATAATAGTTTTCTAAATTCAAAACAAGTCCACTAGGCAAATTTATTGAATAGGTTCCTATAGCTAACGCAGCAACTCTCGCTCCATTAGCTACTCGTAGGTCCATTTTGCCCTTGGACAACGGTCTGCAGTCACTTAGACCCTGCATGTTCGCACAAATGTGAGAACTACTTCCAGAATCTATGACCCATGATGAAGAAACAGAAAGATTGCACTCTATCATAAAGATACTTGAAGCATCCGCTCCACTGGCATTCTTCTTCATGAAAATATAGCAGTTTTTCTTCCAGTGACCTTTCTTGCCACAATGGAAGCACATGACCTCCTTGTCATCAGATTGGGGTACCTGCATCCCTTTCTTAAGTTTCTTCTGAGCTTGATATTTAGGATTCTTCACTGCATTAGCCTTAAGATTAAACTTCCCGGTGCTTGGGCACTTGTTGGTCTTTCTGACCATCATTGCATGCAGTGAAGGATTTACCTTCATATCCTTCTCAGCAGTTTTAGCATTACCATCAAATCAGTCAAACTCTTGTCCATGCTATTCATGTTGAAGTTCAACACAAACTGAGAAAATGATGGAGATAGTGACGATAGGATTAGGTCAACAGCCAAGTCCTGGTCTTGCTTGGAACCTAAGCTCTCGAGCCTCTCTATGTACTCGATCATCTTGAGTACATGAGACCCAACTTGGTTTCCTTCCTCCAGCATGGTATGAAATAGTGCTCAAGAGGCTTCATACCTCTCTACTCTCGCACTCTCTTGGAAGAGCTCACGCAAGTACTGATCAATCTCCCTAGCACTCATGTCCTTATGCTAACTTTGTAACTCGGGAGACATAGAAGACAACATGATACATTGCACATCCAGTGCATGTTTCATATACTAAGCATAATATGACTGATCTTCGTTTGAAGCATTAGGTGTAGGCTCTTTCAGTGGTTCATCTTCGAGCACGTAAATTTTTCTCTCGTGTCTTAAGACGATTTCCAATTTCCTATACCAATCCAGGTAGTTGGAACCGAGGAGGATATTCTCTTTCTCGAAATGTTTCGCAGTGACAAAATACTTGTGTTTGTCATCTAAAATTTAAAACAGAATTTTAGTATTTATGGAATATATTTAATAAAGGTCTTTTATAACTCTTATTATTTTATTCAAGTCTAACAGCCCTCACTGTTAGAATCGGGAATTAGTTGGTAACAATTTCTAATAGGACTGAAACCCTGAATCATATAGAATGCACACAGCTAAGTTGTACCTACATGCTACATTCATCAAGTAGGTCTTAACTTGTCAATCACAAATCTATGTGACTTTCGGTATGGTCTTGTTGAGCCTTATATTCTCAACACTTGCCCCTTAAATCAGTTAACCTTAGCTGAACTAAACAAGTCAACGAATTTGAGTTAAGTCAACCCACTAATAATTATGATAAATTATAGATGTTTTGACACAAGCCCACAGCTGAGCTGCACCGACTATGTAAAAACTCTAACTATCATCATAGTTATTAGTGGAGGACTTTTAACATATCTTGACTTTAATATATTTAAGGGATTTTATAATTATTAAAATGTCTCACCATAATTAGCTTCTTGTGCATTTGCATAATCTCATTATGATATTTATCTCCATTAATCCTCTTAATCTTTTAAGACAAATAGATCTAGGAGATTTTTAACATGTTAATCTACTTATGCCACAAGGAATTTATATCTAAATTACAACATGTTGGAACCCCAAGGTTGTTTTGGTGTGATCAACAAATTAAGTTAGGTCCTGTGTGTTTCTAACCTTGTGTCTAAGTGTGCAGGAGCTTAGGAGCACAGGTAGTCGAGTGGAAGACGCAGCTAACGAGAAGGACGGCACGAGGTGCGTCCGAGGGACGAGGCGCTGCGGAAGAGTACATCGGCGAACGAGAAGGAAGCATGCGGGGATTCCGAGAGACGAAAGCCGGAGCGGAAGACTGCTCGAGGAGCAAGAGACGCAGCTAGCGAGAAGGACGGCACGCGGTGCGTCTGAGGGACGAAGACTGTGGATGAGTACACCGGCGAACAAGAAGGAAACACGCGGCGATTCCGAGGGACAAGAAGCCGGAGGGAAGCCCGCTCGAGAAGACCGGAAGTTGGGTTCGGGTGAGCCCTTTTCCGGATTGCAAAGATCACCCAAGCGAGCGGATCCGGAATAAAAGACCCGAACCGAGGCGAACTGAACTAGAACAGTGGTCCCCGAATGAAAAAGTCAACACTAGTTGACTTTAGGCATCGGGGTGCCCGGAACAGCCCGGGGCGCCCGGAATGGCTCCGGGCGCCCGGACCCAATTTGTTGATCAGATCGCGTCAAAAGCGATCTGAACGTTGGGGGATAAAGTTTTATCCCCCCAGGGTGCGCGGAACCCTTCGGGGCGCCCCGACCAAGACTATAAATATAATCTTGCTCCAGAAGCTTTTCATCAGTTCAGAAATTGTAACAACGCTTGTGCGCTTCACTGTTTAGATTAGCTTCTTTCATTCTGTGCCTACATTGCTGTAAAAGAAGCTTCTCCGCCTGAAGGAGATAGTAGTGCGATCATTTTCCTTGGATTAACAACCTCCCCGGCTGTAACCAAGTAAATATCTGGTGCCTCGTCTTTTTCTGTTTCGATTTATTGCTTTTCTATCTTATATGCAAGTGTTAGTTTGAAAAGTCGGGAAGGGTTGTATTTTATTTTTAAAGAGCTATTCAACCCCCCTTCTAACCGGCCGCAACGGTCCTACACATGTATTACTTCACAGGTTTTTAGATAAAATTCATTTTTATCATGAAGTGTTACGGCATATAACTTGAAATAAAGAAATTAAGATTTCTTTTGAAATCTCTTGAAACACTGATTTTTCAAATAAATTTTGAAGAATCGGCTTCGTACTATATGATTCAACCACGAATTAGTTCTGATACCACTGTTGGATTCGGAGCACAGTGGAAGACATTTTTGATCATGGATCTTTTCATGGTACATATAATTTTATACAAAATAATATAAGAACATACCTCGAGTCCTCGATAGGTGTGAATAATCTCACAGACAGATAAGAGCCCCACATGTGACTCCTCTAGCGGTATCCACACGCACTAGATAACGAACTTGACACGATCCGTTAAGTGCTAGCATCTTGGATCGACAAAGCCTTGGAAGCACTACGATCTCTTCCGAACGAAGAAGAAGTTGACGAGGGAAACTCGGAGAGAATGAATTCTACCCTTGCATCTTTCCGAGGATGACTACTTATAACTTCCAAGGAATACGAAGAGTAAGTTCTCAATAAATTTATCATTTATGATCTTCATTAATTAGGAAGATGAAGAGTTATATGCTCCATAAATTCTTCATTTATAACCTTCATTATGATAATTCTTCAAATTCTTCATTAATTATCATTATAATGACTATTCGAATTCTCCATTAATCATCATGATTATAGCTATTCGAATTCTCTCTTCTTTGTATCAAATAAATCCATATTTGATCTTGATCTCGACTAGCTTTCGATACCATTGTTCATGTTTACGTGCTATGTGTGCAACCCTCTAGGTTTTATACACGAAGGCAGTGCAAATCCATACACACACTAAGGTAACCGTCTAGCAACAGTTTTTAGCCACCAAACGCGATAAAATTAATATCAGTCATAAACTGTAAACCACTATGAACCAATTACTGTGTAATTCAATCTCTTCATCTAAGCTTACATCCTAATTAATTCGGTACATTATGCATCATTACCAAATTAATTGTTTTACTTAATTTCCAAGATATAATAGATTCCTCTTGAATGATAAATTATTTCTCCCATGGCCATGAATTTTGAGTCACTAATATCTCTATCAAACGACCAGGATGTTAACTCCTAATCCAAGAGAACGATGAATCCTCTATTGACTCAACATTATTCTCTCTACGCTTTGTCGTACACCCAACTACCGTATTAATCACAATCTGATTAAAGACTGCTTTTAACAACGTCAAAACACATAACTCCACGCATAGAATAAATGAAAGTCTCAAGTCAAAAGATTAGTTACACTCGTTCATAAAAGGAAAGACCAATGATGCTTAATATGTGGTCTCCTTTTAATCGAGTCGTGTCCAATGTACCTCTAAGTTCAAGGCACCCCCAAGTACAACTTGGATATCCATCCCTCGATCTATCTCAACCTAGTCATACTCAGCGTTGATCTAGATATCCATGTCCCCTCTAGATATCTATCCGATCAAGGACTGTTTTCAGATTAATATACTCATTAATCTGTGGGACTTTATCATTAATCATATACGTACAGAAAAATAAATAATTAATGATAAATTCTTGCCTTTATTAAATAATTATCCACAAAATACATAAGGTGTGTCTTGGCATATAAGTGCACACACTAACAATGGCATATGACTTGGTAGAGGATAATCATAGAGGAGATGACAAGACAAAAAATCAGGCAACTGGAAGTAAATCGAGTGCCTGAACATACCAGTCAAAAGATGAACTTGATGAGAAGCTGATGTGGACATTGATCAGTCGACTAGAACTGTTAATCGGTCGATCAGAAAAACCGATCAGATCAACGACAAGTAAGGGATAAGTTGTGAATCAGTAGATCGAATAGGATTTTTCCGATAGACCAAAAAAGAGCTATATAAAAAAAATTCATTCAACTCAAGCAATCATGAAAGTGTTCAAGATCCAATTCTTTCTAAAGTTTTGTTTCTGTGTGCTCGAGGGCTCTTCTACATGTAATGTCACTCCAACACATTTCAGTGAGCTCTGAACTTCTATTTTCTGTAACCATTGTTTTTGCATTCATTTTATGAGATACAGTAGATATTTATTGTAATCTCTTGATTGTAAGAGCTTTTTCCATCTTTGAAAGATTATAAGAAAGGAAAAGATTTAGAGGTGATTTCAGGGAGCAATCCACCCGATGGATTGTAAGACTTGGAGTAGCAATTTTAGGAGATTGTAAACCAAGTAAAACAGTGTGTTATTTGTGTCTACATTTTCTATTCTTGTCTTCCCATTCGTTCTGATTTCTCATTTTGAAAAATAATATACAGTCCTACAATTTGAAGTTGTCCTCGGTTCTTGAGAGTTTGAGGACGAAATGCTACTGTATTTTCTAGATCAACAAGAGGCAATCTAAAGTGACCAACAACAAGCAAAGCAAACTTCACTTGTGTAGACTCGTTTGTTTCAATTTCATTTGTGCATTTATATTTGGCTTATATTGTTTGTAAGTGTTGGAACCCCAAGGTGTTTTGATGTGATCAAACAAGCTAAGTTAGGTCCTGCGTTTGTTTAACCCTTGTGTCTAAGCGTGCAGGAGCTTAGGAACACAGGAAGTCGAGCGGAAGACGCGGCTAGCGAGAAGGACGGCACGGGGAGAGAGCCGACGGGCTCGGTGCGTCCGAGGGACGAGGTGTCCGCGGAAGAGTACACCGGTGGACGAGAAGAGCGTGTGCGACGCTCGAGGGACGAGAAACCGAGAAGGAAGGCTGCTCAAGGAGAAGGCCGGAACATGGGTTCGGGTGAGCCCTATTCCGGAAGGCCGAGATCACCCAAACTAGCGGAGCCGGAGCGAACAGACCCGGACCAAGACGAGGCGAACTGAGACGAGCTGAACCGGAGCAGAGAGCCTGGACCAGAGTCAACTTTGTTGACTTGACAGGTCCGGGCGCCCGGATCAATTCCGGGCGCCCGGGGGTTCATATTTGACCAGATCGAAGCTGATCGCGAGCTGACCGTTGGGGGATAAGATCTATCCCCCCGGGGGCGCCCGGAACCCCTTCCAGGCGCCCAGACCAGTACTATAAATAAAGTACTGATCCGTACATTCAATACAACGAACTTGTAATCAATTCCTTCTGTGCTTTCAATTCTGTTCTTTTCATTTGTGCTGTCAACGTTGTAAAGAGGCTACTCCGCCCAGAGGAGAATCAGATAGTGCGCTTACATTCCTTGGATTAGCAATCCCCTGATTGCAAACCAAGTAAAACTCTGGTGTCTGCTTTTCTTTACTCAGTCTCTTTTATTTATTTATTACAAGTGTTCATTATATAGTTGAAATCCGAGAAAGGTTCAAGTTTTATTTTGTAGGGCAATTCACCCCTCCCCTCTTGCCGGCCTCCAAAAGGACCAACAAGTGGTATCAGAGCAAGGCGCTTCAGGAGGACTAACCGCCGATCGAAGCAACAAAGATGGCCGGACCAAGCATTGTTCCACCAAAATTAGAGGGGAACTTCGCAGACTGGAAGCGTCGTATGGAGGTATTCCTAAAAACAGATTTTGAAATTCGGTTTATTATGAAATATGGTTTTGTAACTCCAATAGATAAAGATGGAAAAGAAAAAGAAGAGAGTGATTGGACAAAGAAGGAGCAGAATGAGTCGGTAGCAAATAGTCGTGCGGAACATCACCTGCTGAGCGTGTTACCGCCTCAAGAGGTCAACCGCATCGGAAACTATTTATCTGCTAAAGAACTTTGGGAGAAGTTCTTGGAACTCCACGAAGGCACGTCCGAAGCGAAGCTCGCTAGAAGGGACATCCTCCGCAACAAACTGATGAACATTCGTCTGGAGAAAGGTGAGAAAGTAGCCGGTCTACATGCAAAGGTAAAAGAACTAATCACTGGTCTCGAAAACCTTGGTGAAACGGTAACAAACCGGGGCACTATACGCTACGCGCTCAACGCGTTTCCAAGAACTCCGGAGTGGACATCAATCGTCGATGCTTACTACATCTCAAAATACCTGGAGGTAAGTACTTTAGAAGAGTTGTTTTCTACCCTTGAATTACACGAAACTAGATATGTAGAGATATCAAAGGACACAACCCAGACTATGGCGCTGAACGCAACCAACAAGGATGAACCCGAGTCAGACTCCGAAGACGATCAAGAAGCGTGCATGGTAAGAAACTTTAAAAAGTTTTTTAGATCTAATAAATTTAAATGCAGAATAAAAAGAATCTAAAAGGTAGAAGAAAGGTACGGTGCTACTAGTGTCAGAAGGAGGGACACCTAAGGGAAGACTGCCCAGAACTCAAGAAGGTCAAAATGAAGGCACCTAAGAAACACAACCTAAAAGCAACTTGGGACGACACCTCTTCAACCGAATCAGAAGCTCAAGAATATGCCGGGATAGCACTGATGGCAAGCTACAAAGGACAAAGTACATCAGAACCCAGCATCGATGAAGGGGGAGCGACCTCAGATGGAAGTAGCGAAGCAGGGGGAGATTCAGGCTTCAAGTCTGATATGGTAAGTGAGGTATGTCTCTTACCCCCTGATGAACTTTACTTTGGTATCAAAGCTATGACTAAATCCATGTACAAATTAGAAAATAAAAATGCCAAATTAGAAAATGAAATTTTAGAAACAAAGAGAATTTTGGCAAAATCATGTCTTATAGAGGATTTTGAAAAATTGAAAATTGAAAATGAAAAACTAAAAGAAGAAATAGAAAGATTGAAAAATCTAATGGTTCAAATATTTCTACTTTTAGGAATTATAGAGGTTTAAATTGGTATTATAGATTTCATCAAAGTCAAATTAGAAATATATCAAAAATCTATATACCTAGGAAATACTTGGTTAATCCTGTAGGTAGGAACCTCTACTGGGTTCCAAAAACCTGTTTAATTTAAAATTAAAGTCAGACTTAGCATTTTCAGCAAGGAAATTAAACAACTAATTTCTTTATGAGGCTTTGTCTAAGGAAGTAGTTGTTGCTCCAATAACCAAGAAGGCCTAGTGCCTCGCCACGACCTGGAAGCCAAGTATCGAAATGAAAAGTTTAATTGACTAACTGAAAAAGCATTAATTTAAATTACTTAATGCTTTAAAAGAGTTATTCAATTTGTGTTAGAAAATATTTAAAAAAAACTAAAAAAATTTTATCTTAGAAATTTTTATGAAAATTGACTTAGAAATCTTAGAATTTTTTTTATGATAATATTGCCTTATATTTTTTTCTTAAAATTGATTTTTTTCTTATGAATATTAACTTAGAATTTTTTTTAGTTAGAAAAGTTTTTTTTGGGAATGTTAAAATAAGTTTCAAACTTAAAATTTTATTAACAATTATGACTATTTTTTTTCTGAAAAAATGTTTTACTTAAATTTTTCTCGAAAGAAAAATTCTGAAGAGTGTCTTTACTTAGACATTTTTTACACTCAAAGTTTTTTTTTGAATTTACCTTAGACTTGTTTATAACCCCAATTTTTATGTGATCAAAGGGGGAGAAGTATGTTAAGTCTAGGGGGAGGTTATATAATTTTTCATTTGAAAAATACTTGGACTTATTTGAATATAAATTATTTTTATTGCATATGGTTACCCTAACTTAACTTGGGTTGCTCACATCAAAAAGGGGGAGATTGTTGGAACCCCAAAGTGTTTTGATGTGATCAAACAAGCTAAGTTAGGTCCTGCGTTTGTTTAACCCTTGTGTCTAAGCGTGCAGGAGCTTAGGAACACAGGAAGTCGAGCGGAAGACGCGGCTAGCGAGAAGGACGGCATGGGGAGAGAGCCGACGGGCTCGGTGCGTCCGAGGGACGAGGTGTCCGCGGAAGAGTACACCGGTAGACGAGAAGAGCGTGCGCGACGCTCGAGGGACGAGAAACCGGGAAGGAAGACTGCTCGAGGAGAAGGCCGGAACATGGGTTCGGGTGAGCCCTATTCCGGAAGGCTGAGATCACCCAAACTAGCGGAGCCGGAACGAACAGACCCGAACCAAGACGAGGCGAACTGAGACGAGCTGAACCGGAGCAGAGAGCCTGGACCAGAGTCAACTTTGTTGACTTGACAGGTCCGGGCGCCCGGATCAATTCCGGGTGCCCGGACCTCCGGGCGCCCGGAACCATTCCGGGCGCCCGGGGGTTCATATTTGACCAGATCGAAGCTGATCGCGAGCTGACCGTTGGGGGATAAAATTTATCCCCCCGGGGGCACCCGGAGCCCCTTCCAGGCGCCCGGACCAGTACTATAAATAAAGTACTGATTTGTACATTCAATACAACGAACTTGTAATCAATTCCTTCTGTGCTTTCAATTCTGTTCTTTTCATTTGTGCTGTCAACGTTGTAAAGAGGCTACTCCGCCCAGAGTAGAATCAGATAGTGCGCTTACATTCCTTGGATTAGCAATCCCCTGATTGCAAACCAAGTAAAACTCCGGTGTCTGCTTTTCTTTACTTAGTCTCTTTTATTTATTTATTACAAGTGTTCATTATATAGTTGAAATCCGAGAAAGGTTCAAGTTTTATTTTGTAGGACAATTCACCCCTCCCCTCTTGTCGGTCTCCAAAGGGACCAACAGTAAGAACATGTGTTGTAAGAGATTTCTCTACCTCCAAAAGGTATCCGACAAGGAGAAGGCATAATGGAGTATCACTAGGACTAAGCTTTGGAGTAGGAACTCAATGTATTGTGTTGTGGTCTATTGCTTATTGTGTCAAAGTTTCTGCTATGCATTCTCAAAGTCGACGTTAAAAGAATATTCATCCCCTTCCAGCTCGTATAGGTCCCAATAGAATCGACCAATGAACCTTTTGACCCAGCAATGCCCTATTGGTCCACATCATCAGTACATAGTGCCATCCTGTCCTCATCTGTCTTAATGAATTCCAGGGTCTGATGAGGATAGTCTTTGATAAGACGAACCAGATGCCCCCGAGCTAAGTCGAAGTCAAGGAAGTCGATTGATGTGATAATTAAAATAAGGGTACACGTAGCTCAACATAAATTTGGGTGGTCTTAAAGCCGACCAGATATACAGAGCTTAACTCTCCACTCCTCATGGACAAAGCTCCTTGCTTAAATCCGATCGGCCACAACGCCGATCAGACTTACGAGACTCAACTCCCCACTTTTTCAATGGAAAGTTCTCAACTTAAATTCGGTCAGTCATAGCGTCGGTCGAACTTATAAGGTGTAGCTCCCCACTTCTCCAATGTAAAATTTTCAACTTAAATCCGGACTTACAAGGCTCAACTCTCAACTTCTCCAATATAAGGTTCTCAACATAAAGCTAATCGATCACAGCGCCAGTTGGATTTATGGGACCCAATTCTTCACTTCTCCAATATAAGATTCTCAACTTAAATCCAGTTGACCACAGAACCAATCACATTTATAGGACCCAACTCCCCACTTCTTCATAGGCCCTCTCTCTCTCTCTCTCTATAGACAGCAAAACCAACTACCACTGCATACCACTTCTCTTACAAGATATACACATTGAGAAAAATAAGAGAAGTTACTAGAGTATCATAAAAATGAGCCTTTCCTTGTTTTGAAGCCCTTGGAAATTATCTCATTTTTTCTCGATTGTCGTATGAGAATTACAATATTTTCGTGTAAGAATTATCAAAAAAAAAAAATCTCCTAAGTCTCATATAGACAAAGCTCTAAATATCATTAGAATAATTCTAGTTGATTGAAATCCATTCTAGTCGACTAGATTCCAAAAACCTATTTGGTACACAACCATGGCCAATCAACTCAACTCTAGGTTGGCTCAATTGACTCAAATATATTTGAGGGAACTCAAGATGATCCAATTGCCAAGAACGATCTCTTTTAGAACTCAACAAAAGTCATTTTTTATCAATTGGTATGGTCAATTGACTGAAAGCTCTTCAATCAATCAAACTCAAAACAGAACCCTTCCATTCTTGAGTAGAACATTGTAAGTCAACTACCTAGTTGAGTTGAAAAACCTTTTTAGTTGACCGAATATGCTCTAAACTGAGCTCACTAGTGGAACACATTCTTCGGCAAAGCTTACCTAAAAATTCAAGATTATAGCATCTCATAATTTCTCACATGTTAAGAGGCCTCATTTCCATATCTTCCTTTGTTAAGAGATCTCAGCTTTGGGTTTTCCTTAACTACTTAATAGTCTCTCCTTTATGTCTTCTTCATTTACCTAAAAGTCTCTCCTCCAGGTCTTTCTCAATTAACACCTTCTATGCTCTTGATCAACCTTGACTAATTTTTTTATTTGCTAAGACCACTTGAACTTCTCCATCTACCAAGCACCTCTTAGACTTCTACATTTATCTATATGCTAAACACCTCTTGGACTTTTCTGTCTACAAAACAGCTCTTGAACTTTGTCTGCTAAGTGCTTGTTGGATTTTGCTTCACTCAACTTCTTGTCAGCATCTACCACTTGAACCATCCTTGCATTAATAATCTCCTTTCTCTAAAATAATCTCCTCTCTCTACACATGTCTGAGTCATCAACTTATTTTTTATACTTGCACGCTGGACAGACATTCAAATTCATATCATAAACCTAATTTTAATCCTTTTTCAATCACATCAAAATAGTTTAGTCAGACTTAACCCGTTAAGGTATGATTGTCCTAATAAATTGAAGTCAATGTTGAATTGCAAGAGACGGTCGCTCAGGGTCTAATAATGATGTCGCTCACCACTTTCTACAAAAGTGGATGGATCAAGTTGGTAAAAGGTAACTGCGTCAATCGTTCCAGAGCTAACACGGAGGAGGTAATTACATATCGCCACTATCCCTTGGAATACTGACGTGCGCATGAGGAAAACGTGGGTGGATCAAATGCGTGGTGTTGGTTGGCCAACACTTATAACTTCTCAAATTTTCAAATTTGAATTTCCAATGTATATTTTACCGAGTGTTGATCCACTAAAGTTGAAGTTTTGGTCAATAAAAATTGGTCATTTCAAGGATAACATTCAAAAATGACCATAGAGATATAGCTATCCATTACCTAATAAAGATAGATCCATTACTTTAACGGCTCCCCTAATACCGGCCCCACATATATGAAGGAAAGTATCCATTACCTAACAATTATCTATTGAATGTTGGTTAACAAAGGGTACTATTTTGGTCGACCTAAATTTATGGATCAGATTGATTTGATGTTTTTTATTGGTAATTAATAAATAGCCTCTATAGGGGTCATTACTTAATCATCTCATTTACAACTTGAAATTTTTTTTCCTTTATTTCATTGGATTATCTGTTGGCACTCTTTTTAGAGTCTTTGTGTGCATTCTTTCTTTGCATGCATATTGATACAGAGGTGTTGATCGTTTAAGGTTGATTATAAGGTCGAGAGAATTATATTGACGGTGTCTTTCTTTTAAGGACATTTGAGAAATTTATTCTTTACTATACTTATATTTTTCTTATACTATATCAATAAACAATCTAGAGATCTATGTAGGTATCTTATACGAAAAACAACACATAATGTAGTAGAAAAAGATCTCTCCAGAGATCCATGCGAATACGGTATACTCGTTCTTGCTACTCTGTTATATAGAATAGTTATATTTGTTGCGTGAACGGTACTCCCGATAGCAACTTTGATTCTTCAGTAGATCTCGGCGCGATCAAAACATCCGCACCTCCACGGTATCCATATGAACACGTTCCACGTTCATTGCACCTTCTTTGTGCTAACAGGTTTGGGTGGTTCGGCCAAGAGAAGAGGAAGAAGACAAGCCAAAAACTCTTTGAAAATGCAATGCAAAAGACCCTTTGTACTTATCCAATGAATACAAAAGATTTTTGTCCTTTGGTCTTCCTTTCTTTAATGCTCCATTAAGCTCTTTAATGGGCATTAATCCTTAGTGGATGAATTTATTTGAGTCTAATTCAGATTAGACTCAGTCCAATAGTACAATGGTTCATCATATTTTAGTCAAACTAAAATGAATCCATCTCTGTATTGTGTGACCTAATAGACTCTCGTAATGTTGACAATGTATCTAAAACTATTTTAGATACATAAGCAATGAGTGACATCTAGCAATGCATCATTGCTACCCAAGTGACGAAAATGTCGAGATCCGACCTAAGTTTTCTGTGTCTATTATCTTGTACGACTTGGTTCTTCTATCCTCGATATTTAGATTGATTAATGAGGCATAGATCGTGTCATCCTCTGATCAATCTTTGTATTTCTCAATCTCCAAGTAGACTCACTTAACCAAATGAGTTCAATATCTCATATTGACTTATTTGAGTATGGTCATGCATTTTAATAGTCCTACTTCATCAAGGGGCCCACAGATATTACTTCCATCATATGGAAGGGATAGATCTCATCTACATCACTCACATCCCTCCGCATAATTTATTGCATACCCAGTGATTGGCTTTATAGTCCACCTTGTTACATGCGTCGTTTGTCGATACCAAAAATACACAACTCCTTATGTAGGGAACCGTAGTGACTTTAGGTTTAAGGATTATTTATACCAATAGTCACTATGAGAATACTTATGACACTTATATAACAATCCATGAAACATTCTCATGGCGGGTCAATTCAATATATATTTTCTAATATATACCTATGTATCAACTTGATATCTTATATCCATGACTTATGATATTAAGTCATCAATTGACCTACATATTAGTCTCAACACATTAATATTGTTCTTATATATTAGTGCTTAACTAGGAATAATTTAGAGTAATGTTCTATATATATATCTACAGCCTCCCACTATCAATTCAATCAGTTGAGATGTTATAATTAGAACCTACTACTCTAGAACATTATTATACTTATTAATCTGGCACAGATTTGAAGTAAATATCATAATCATAACTTTTACCTTTTATTAATGAAAGATGATACAATATATCCTAAGCCAATCAACTCTTAATTGACTCTTAGAACTTACACTAAGTATCTAGATATGCACAACTTATAAAGAGCATATTTTCTTCAAAAACTTTTATAGTGAAATCTAAATGTAGCAACATTTTGAAGCCCCGATGTTCAAGTATTTTTACTCTTCATTCACTTAAATTCACGATGGCTGGTTTGACCCTATGAAAATTCCCACTACTACTAGGTAAATTTGAGAAGCATAGATGGACCATGAGAGACGGCCTAGCAGCACGAGTGATTCGAGTGCTGTAGATGTTTATTTGCGCTACGTGAAAATTGATGCAACATGACTCATGGAATGATGTTTCTAGATCAAATTAAATTTTCTCTATCATAATTTGGTATTAGAGTAGGCTACGATTATCACTGATAAAGATAAATTAAATTTCCGCAAGAAAAGGAGACTTCAAATGAGGAGATTTCTCTGTTAAATTTAAGTGAATGGAGAAGAAATGGAAGAGGAGAGAGGCTCCATTGTGAATAGGACTTTAGTCCTACATTGAAAGTTTCAAGGTATTTTTGTTGGTTTATATTGATTCACATACATTGAGGATGTAAACAAATGCATGGGGAGAGGCCCAGGGGATGCAAATCCAAGGCCCGGATTGCACTGAACCAAGTTGACTCGTGTGCGAGCGCGACCTGCGCACACGAATGCCGGACCGGTCGGGGCAAAAATTTGCCCAAGTGGAATAACCAACATTTTGCCATGTAGATCTTTTGCTGCTGTGAAACGGATGCATTAAATTCGAGATTAATAATGACCATTAAGATCATTAACTCTGGCCATTGATCCGAGCTCCTATATAAGGAGGCTCCGATCATAGGCAGAAGATAGAGACATAGCAAGCAAAGGCTCTCCATTTTTCTTCCTCCTCCTCTGTTGTGCATCTCCTGCTCGACAGAGTGCCCGTGATAGCATTCGGATACCACTCAGCTCGCCATGACCACCAGTGCTTGGTCGGATTCACGGTCGAAATAGACGACCCGTGTAAGTCTCGAAGCACAGCCGGAGGTGGACGAATCTGTTTCAAGGAAACTGCGACTCGCAGGCCTCGGTCAGCTCGCCCGGTCGATCTCTTTGTCTGACCGACAGGCTTCTCTGCCGGCTCGAGATCTTCACCCGGCCTGTCAACTCGCCCGGTCAGCTAGTCAGAGACTGGACAACCCGACCTGTCTGCTCGGCAGGTCTGCTTCGCCCGACCTGCCTATCTGCTCGGTCGGTCTGCTTTGCTTGACATGCCTGTCTGCTCGGCCGATCTGCTTCGCCCGACCTGCCTGTCCAGACCTGTCTGCTAGGCCGATCTGTCTTTTGCCAGACCTGTCTGTCTGCTCGACACCAGATCGTCCGGCCTGCCTCTCATCAGGCCTGTCTACCCGCTCGGTCAGCCTTTTTGCCCGTTCGGCCTTTCTAATCTGCTGCGCCCGTTTGTGTTGTTCTGCCAATCAGCCCAATCTGTCAACACTGTGCAGACTGCCTTCATCACTTGGCAGAAACCAGCCCCTGTTGACAGCCTAAGATTATCAGCTTAGGTCATCTCAGCTGTAAGTTGAATTTAATTTGAATATTTAAATTCGACTAATACCCTGTATATCTCCGGCGGCAACAAATTATTTGTATTCTAACATTCTCTAAATCAAGTAATTAGTGCATGCGGCAATCAAGCCGAAGGCAACACTAGGTGATGATTTTAAATTCTGCCAATGAGGAGGATGTTAGTGGAGGTGAACTAGTGTAGAAATCTACGAACAATGTGGATGTTGAGATAAAGGTGCAATTCGACTTGCAGTTTGGTCTGACCTACACACACAGAAACCCGCAAAGGCGCTAACGTTATTTCTGGCGAGATATCTTTGATACTTACTTAAGTCACTAAGAGCAATAGTGAATAAAATGGAGAAAGTGGACCATACGGTATAAGCTAACAAAGCTCTTTTTGATGAGGGGAGAATCTGATCTCTTATATATCAGGGACAAGGTACAACTACAGGTCAGCAATGTACATCAAGGGAGGCAGTTCTGTCCTCTTCTTGGTTTGATGGCGAGTTGCAGCACAGTTCGGCTTATGACTACTTCCAGCACAATAGTGAAAAAAAAAAGAGTGGGCTTCACTGGTATGGAAGTCTTATCTCATGTCGAAGCGTCAATTCATAGTTTGGCTCCTTGCAGACCGGCAGATATGCACAAAGGACATCATATCATACAAGTCTTGCAAAACCTGTACACTTTGCCAACAGGCGGATGAAACAGTTAAGAGTCAATCATGAGATAATGTTAGTGTCTACTTATGTGTCAAGACACTCTTTTTATATATTTTGTGGATAATTATTTAATAAAAGTAAATATTTATTATTAATTATTTACTTTTTTATACGTATATAATTAATGATAAAATCACACAAATTAATAGGTATATTAATCTGAAAACAATCCTTAATCGGATAGATATCTAGAGGGGACATGGATATCTAGATCAACGCTGAGTATGACTAGGTCGAGATAGACCGAGAGATGGATATCCAAGTTGTACTTGGGGGTGCCTTGAGTTTAGAGGTACACTGGATACGATCCGCTCAAGAGGAGACCACATATTAAGCATCATTGGTTATTCCTTTTATGAACGAGTGTAATTGATCTTTTGACTTGAAACCTTCATTTATTCTATGCGTGGAGTTATGTGCTTTGACATCGTTAAAAACAGTCTTTAATCGGATTGTGATTAATACGATAGTTGAGTGTATGATAAAGCGTAGAGAGAATAGCGTTGAGTCAATAGAGGATTCATTGCTCTCTTGGATTAGAAGTTAACATCCTGGCCGCTTGATAGAGATATTAGTGACTTAAAATTCATGGCCATGGGAGGAATAATTTATCATTCAAGAGGAGTCTATTATATCTTAGAAATCAAGTAAAATAATTAATTTGGTAATGATGCATAATGTACCGAATTAATTAGGATGTAGGCTTAGATGAAGAGATTGGATTACACAATAATTGGTTCATAGTGGTTTACAGTTTATGACTGATATTCATTGTATCGGGTTGGGCGACTAAAAACTGTTGCTAGACGGTTACCTTAGTCTATGTATGGATTTACACTGCCTTCGTGTATAAAACCTAAAGGATCGCACGCATAGCATGTAGACATGAACAATGGTATCGGAAGTTAGTCAAGATCAAATATGGATTTATTTGATACAAAGAAGAGAGAATTCGAATAGTCATAATCATGATGATTAATGGAGAATTCGAACAGTCATCATAATGATAATTAATGAAGAATTTGAAGAGTTTATCATAATAAAGGTTATAAATGAAGAATTTATGGAGTCTATAACTCTTCATCTTCCTAATTAATGAAGATCATAAATGATGAATTTATTGAGAACTTAATTCTTCGTATTCCTTGGAAGCTATAAGTAGTCATCCTCGGAAAGATGAAAAGAATGAATTCATTCTCTCTGAGTTTCCCTTGTCAACTTCTTCTTCGTTCGGAAGAGATCGTAGTGCTTCCAAGGCTTTGTCGATCCAAGAGGTTAGCACCTAACGGTTGTGTCAAGTTCGTGATCTAGTGCGCGTGGATACCGCTAGAGGAGTCACACGTGGGGCTCTTATCTGTCTTATCTGTCTGTGATATTATTCACACCTATCGAGAACTCGAGGTATGTTTTATATTATTTAATGTAAAACTATATGTATCACGAAAGATCCATGATTCAATATATGTCTTCCGCTGCGCTCCAAACCCAACAGATAATTGATATAGGACTTTTATATTATATTTTTATTAATAAGTAACATTTTGTGTTTATTTTATTTTCTTTATATCTATATCAAATTGAATAAATATAATAATTTCTAGAGTGATATGTTCTGTTCTATAAAATATCAATTATTTGTATTGATTGTGAAAAACTATAGATATATAAAACATTACTCTCAATTATTCCAAGCTAAATATTAATATTTAAAGGTAATATTAATACATTGACACTAACATGTAGGTTAACTGATGACTTAATCTTACAAGTAATGAATATAAGATATCAAGTTAACACATGAGTATATATTAAAGAAAATGTACTGAATTGGCTAGTGGCTAGTGGCTAGTCATGAGAATATTTCATAGAATATGAGTGTCATAAGTATTCTCATAGTGACTATAAATATAAATAATCTTTTAACTTGAAGTCACTACGATTCCTTACATAAAGAGTTGTATACTTTAGTATCGACAAACGTCACATGTAATAAGATCGATTATAAAGTCATCCACTGGGTATGCAATGAGTTATGCGAAGGGATGTGAATTATATAGATGATATTTGTCCTTTCCATATAACAGAAGTGATGTCTTTGGGCCCCTTAATTAAATAGGACTACTAAAATACATGGTCATATTCAAATAAGTTAGTATGAGATATTGAGCTTAGTTGGTTAAGTATATCTACTTAGAGATCAATAAATACATAAATTGATAAGAGAATGACATGATCTATACCTCATAAATCAATCTAGATGTCATGGACAAAAGGACTAAGTTATACAATAACATAGTCATAGACAGGTTAAGTCGAATCTATGACACTCTCGTCACTTGTATAGTCATGATGTATTGTTAGATGTCACTCATTGTCTGTGTCTCTAAAATGAGATTTTAGAGTCACTATCAACGTTACAAGAACATATTGAGTCACACACAGAAAGCACATCAATTTGGAGTTTGTTTTATTTTAGTATGACTAAAATAAGGTGGACCTAAGTTTTGAATCCAAAATTTGTTTCAGATCGTAAACTTGTTAGATTAATGGGTTAATCTAATTAAATTTTAAACTTATTGGATTATTTGGTTAATCTAACTGGATCTTAAACACATTGGATTAATAGGTTAATCCAATATGCATTTGAGTTTATTTCAAACATGATCAAACCAAATGAAGCCCACATTTATTATTGGGTTGTAATTTGGAGACCGTCTTATTAGCTAATAAGACTTCGAGTTGTGAAGATTACAACAGGTCTTATATGATAAGATCATGTGAGAACACATCTTATTTGATAAAATCATGTAAGACCACGTCTTATTAGATAAGATTATGTTAACCCTAAAAGTTAGGATTTGATCTCAACTTTTATATATATACGATTTTGATATATTGCGCGACACGCACAGTGCGCGACTGTGCGCGTCACGCAGTATATCATGATTTTTTTTATTTTGATTAAAAAAATAAATAAAATATATTAATTTTGATTAAAAAAATAAATAAAATATATTTTTTATGATTTTATTGGTAAGGTTCAGGCATCCTAATTGGGATATAATTTTTTTTTTAAGATTTTACCTCTAGGATTTAGATTTTACAATTGGATTATAGTATTTAGTTAAAAAGAAATTAAAAATGAAATAAATTTAAATATTTACGGAGTATTGTAATATGTTAAGGGGATATCGTAATATGTTAGCTACTTATATAAAGAAATATTATTTTTTTAATTAAATGTCTGTGTTTTGTTTTTTTTTTATTTTGAATTAAAAAAATAATTAATTTTTTTTTAAGATTTTATTTCTAAGATTCAGGTTTTGGGTTATAGTATCAAAGCTATATTTTTTTTTAGATTTTACCACTAGGGTTCAGGCTTTGGGTTATAGTATCAAAGCTATTTAGGGTTCAGGCTTTGGGTTATAGTATCAAAACTATTTTTTTTTTTTAGATTTTACCTCTAGGGTTCAGGCTTTGGGTTATAGTATCAAAGCTATTTTTTTTTTAGATTACCTCTAGGGTTCAGGCTTTGGGTTATAGTATAAAGTTATTTTTTTTTTAGATTTTACTTCTAGGGTTCAAGCTTCCCAATTAAGTTATAGTGTTTGGTTTAAAAAAAGTTAAAATAAAATTAATTTAAATATTTATTGAGTATTGTAATATGTCGAGGGGATATATTAATGTATTAAAAATTTATATAAGGAAATGTTAATTTTTTTAATTTTAAATATTAAAAAAAATTTTTAAAAATAACAAAACACAGACATTTTAATTAAAAAAACAATATTTCTTTATATAAGTAGCTAACACGTTATGATATCCCCTTAACATATTACAATACTCCGTAAATACTTAAATTTATTTTATTTGTAATATTTTTTTTAACTAAATACTATAATCCAATTGGAAAATCTAAACCTAGAGGTAAAATCTTTAAAAAAAAAAATTAACTGAAAAATTATATCCCAATTAGGATGCCTAAACCCTACCAATAAAATCATAAAAAATATATTTTATTTATTTTTTTAATCAAAATTAATATATTTTATTTATTTTTTTAATAAAAAAAAATCATGATATACTGCACGACGCATACAGTCGTCGCACAGTATATCAAAATCTTTTAAATTAAAAAAAAAATTTAAAAATAACAAAACACAGACATTTTAATTAAAAAAACAATATTTCTTTATATAAGGAGCTAACACGTTATGATATCCCCTTAACATATTGTAATACTCCGTAAATACTTAAATTTATTTTATTTGTAATATTTTTTTTAACTAAATACTATAATCCAATTGGAAAATCTAAACCTAGAGGTAAAATCTTTAAAAAAAAAAATTAACTGAAAAATTATATCCCAATTAGGATGCCTAAACCCTACCAATAAAATCATAAAAAATATATTTTATTTATTTTTTTAATCAAAATTAATATATTTTATTTATTTTTTTAATAAAAAAAAATCATGATATACTGCACGACGCATACAGTCGTCGCACAGTATATCAAAATCGTATATATATATATATATATATATATATATATATATATATATATATATATATATATATATATATATATATATATATATAAAATCAACCATGGCATTAGAACATTGCAGCAAATGTTGGAAGTCTTCCACTGACACTACCACGGTTATAGCATGCTCACTAAAACTCACCACTTAAGGATGTCTTGCATAATGTATTTAATTTGGCAAGTCTGCAATAGATGTCAATATGAGGGGCATGTACTGAATGTTGAGAGAAGGCTTAGGGAGGTCCAAATCCATATTTTTCAATTTTTGAGTGGCTATGACATCGAACCTATGTTTTGATGTATGATTTAATTTAAAGTTAGTATGCTTTGTGTACTGATGAAATATTGTCCAAGTGTGCAAGTGCAAGTTACTTGACAAGAGGAAAAGTCCTAGCAAAGTTAGGAGGTGCAAGTTCTAGTTGGGAACCAAGCAGTGGAAGTCCTAGTGAGACTAGGCAGTGTCAGTCTTGTTTGGAAATCAGACAAGAGCTAAGTCTTGATTGGAAACCAAGCAAGAAAATCCTAGTTGGGAGCTAAGTGAATCAAGTCCAAATAGAGTCAGCTAGGAGTTAAAGGCTTGGCAGATAAATCCAAGTGGAGTAAGCTGGGAACTAAAGCTTGGCGAACAAGTGAAAACAAATTATGGATCATGGAGGGACCATATAGGGGTCATGGACCATATCTATTTACGGCCGATAACTGCATAGGCGGTAATAATCATGTCTCGAGGAGACCTATAGATCTATAAGTCACGGACGTGACCTATTGCAGCAAGAGGTAGAAGTTTAGAGCAGCAAGCTCGGAAGTCAGAGTAGAGAGTTTGAGGAGATGATAACTCAACTTGTTTTTTTTTTTTAAGGTATTCAATTTTTTAAACCGCCGATTAATTTTTAAAGGTGATCAATCTTATAAAAAGCTTCCACTTACTATCAGGATAAATTAAAAAATATACACAATTCTTCACCTAAGAACCAACATCCATGTTTTTCATCTCATTAGAGAAAAATTCCTGTAATACACTATAGTTGAAAATTAAACCATAGGTGTTTGGTTAATCTATCAAACACATTACAACTGTACCATTGCCGGGGGCAGATGATAGCTCAACTTGAGGTAGGGCCACGTAAATATAATCTGTTGATCTAAGGTAAGGTTGTTATTGCGGATACCACTAGGTTATCTTGGTGTTACACATGTTCAAGCTTCCTGCCTTAAATGCTGAAAGCTTTAATTTAAAAGGAATGCAAATGTTGGCCGTGATGCAAACATATTAACACAATTGATAATTACATACGTAATTGATAACATATTTCTCTATAAAAGAATCTCCTATAGTCTCCACGGATCAATCCATAGATTGACACAATTGATAATTACATAGGTAATTGCTCCAATAAATCTTCAGTCAATTACAATAGATGTAAAATATCCGCATGATTTATCTATCTATATCAAGCGGGAAGTGTTATCACATTTACTCCAATTGTGGACCTCCTATCATATTTTTTTTCCAAAAAAATAATAATAAGACGAATATGACAGCACAAGTGTGATGAGATAAATTCCAAAGTAGCCAATAGAGATTTGCTTTTTTTTCACAAAAAAAAAATACCTAGACACTTGATACTCAGAGGACTAACAAATGCCAACTACAATGACTAAACATTCAATAAGGATCAACTTGGTTCTTTCCCAGATCACTTTGAAAAAAATATATATATTTGACGGTGACAAAAATGTTGAAAAACTTCAATTGCATAATTGAATAGACTTGGATGGGGCAATGGATCAAATTTGGTTTTTGGTTACACTAGCACTAGGCCAAATTGATGATTTACCTAGAGGATGTGAGATTGAGTTCATAGCAAATCCGTGCACTTAAAAGATTGCAATGGAGTAACCATGCATCATTGGTTGCACAAAATCCATTAGTTACACCATAACTAAAATTCACAACTTCGGTACTTTAGCAAAAAGATGAAACCAGACTGATTGTTGATAAGAGAAGGGTCCCCAATATATACTAGTATCAACCTTCTTCGCAAACCTAAGTTCATATAATTAGTCAATACAAGATGCAGATATATAGTGTAGACTTCTAACTCTGGCTTAGAAATGTAAGTTTGGGCCATCAGTCAAGCATAACTAGCCATTCCAACAGTTGAGCTAGACTTGTTGGTCTTTCGAGCTGCCTGATTGGTTGCTTTTGCAAAGTACATATAGTAGTATACGTTTAGAATCATAGTGAAGACCACAAAGACCGCACCTGCAATGAATACTCCTTTCCTGAGAGACTCACAGGTCCAGTTTTGTGCATAGATGACATGTCGATACTTGGTATGGTATGCATTCTTAGTAGCACCAGCAATTAGACATGACTCAGCGATCAAGAATGTTACCCTGGCAAAAAAAAAGTTCATTAGCAATAGATCCATACCCCTATTTGCTCATGTCAAAATAATAACAATAATACTAAATAAAACAATCAGGAGGAGGATCACCATGATGAGGCGAAATATATAATTGACCAAGCTCTATTTCCACCGGGTGCTAAAGGTTTGCCGAAGCACATGCATTTTGTAACCCCCATAAGCAAAGATTGACTTGATAGAAGAAACAAGAAAGAACCAACACCATAACCAGTAGCTTCATCTGAATCATAAACGCAATATGAAGCATTGAAAGTGTCCGTTACAATAGTACCCTGCCATAACAAAAACATGAATGTAAACCTACAAGTAAAACAAATGTTGCACCAATCACCGTTGATAATAGAAAATACAAACATGAAATATTTTTGTGAAGAAAAGCAACAATGTGTCAGAATGTTTTGACGAATAAGCCAGATACGAGAGGAAGCATAAGACCAACAATGTGCCTAGAGCTAGTATCAATGAATGTTTTTCTTTTGTAGGGAACACTCGAAAAAAAGTGTCTAAAATTAGCAAAGACAAGGCACTGAATTGGAAAAAAAGTAATAATAATAATAAAATACTAGGGTTTTAGAATTGGGACAAAGCAACAAAGTTCATGGCATGAAAAAAAAAAAGGATCAGCAATTCTGAGTGCTTTATGTAATTATAGGCATATATCTGTAGGTTGATTCTAAATAGAACAAAAGTTGTGTAACTATCGATTCCCCCATCTGTAACAGAGCAAATGCGAAGAGATGTAAAATCCAAGACAAAAAATTGATGGTGTGTTGGATTAGTAGAATATCTATTCTATTCCTTACAAATTCTTATGGAATAAATAGTTCATGTTTGGATAAAAAATAAACTTGGAATACCAATGCCCATGCAATTGTTGTTCTCTAATGATCCTTCTTACCTATTTCACCATTCCAAGGAATACACACATCCACTATATTTCAATTCTAGTACAACATATATTTTTGAATGACACACAGTGAGCGAGCAGCATGGATAGACAGAATGGACAAGCCAATAGGCATCAAGTTGGACAGTCAAGCATATGGGGCAAGTTGATCAAATATTGAGTGAGGTACACTGAGCAAGCAGAGTGAGATGAACATATTGAGCAAGCCAACAGGCGTCAAGTTGGACAGCTGAGCATATGAGGCAAGTTGAGCTGGTCGAGCGGAAGATATAGGCTAACAAATAAGGATGCAGATGAGTAGAATGAATCGTATAAATTGGTCTGCAGGTAATGTAGTATGTTCAAGCAACTTAAGTAACCAAAATGGATCGAGCAGATTGGGTGGAATAGACGAGATGGGCAAGTAGGACGAAAAATCATGCCAAGTAAGCTGTTTGGACAAATGGATCAAGCAAGTGAAGTAGGAGGAATAGGTTGAGTCAGACAATTAGGTTGAGCAGACTAAATGAATTGACGACTCATCTGGACCAAGTAGGTTAGATGTGTTGGTTGTGCTAGATTGTTAAACATGCCAAGCAAACCGTGCATACTGACTAGGTTAGGTAGGCACGAACTGAGGGCGCTAAATTAAAATGGGACCGGGTTCGAACTAAATCCAACGGATAGGCGCGGAGGTAATGATTATGTTGGTTCAAACCGGGATTGATTTGGAGTTGATTTGGTAAGTTATGACCGAACCAAGTTTAAGTTTAAACAGGTTCGATTTGTTAAAACGAATTAGCGTATTTTTGAGGAAACCTTCCCTTTCCTTTTTTTCTCCCTACACATCCAACAGCCCCCGCCATGTTGTACATCACTGTCATGCCTTCACAGCTTCGCCCCATGCCTCTCTTTTATTTTTCCCTTCCTCTTCTTCTTCATTTCCTTCTTTTCCTTCTCTTCTCCAATGACAATAAACCAATAATTTTTCTTCTCTATTTCCCAAGTACAAGAGCTCTATTTTCTCTTCTCCAGCCAGCAAGGAACACAACATCAGCTGCTAACCCTCTTCTAGCAACAAGAGCAGATCTCGCATCTTCATCCTCTTCTTGTGTTTTCTAGGGTTTTGTTGGCACCTTGCTCTCTTTGTGTCATTGTTGAGCTCACCCAAGTTAGTCGAGATTGCTAACGAAGAAGGTAGAGAGAGCTCTCCTCTTTTGCTTCTTCCTCCCTATCTTCTCTTCTATGTTTTTCTCAAAAATAACGGCCTTCCTTTTTTTTCTAGCGAGCAACCCTTTACAAGCAGCTCTTGTCCCCTTTGTCTAATCACAACAACAACAAGAGTAAGTTGTTCTTTTCTTCTTTCATGTTTTATTAATTGATGGAGAGTTGTAAAGTATAAACTTTATTTTATTAGGTTGCTAGTTAGGATGGTTATTTAGATTAGAATGGAGGTCTCATATTTAGGAATGCTAAATATTATGATGAAATGAGATCACAAATAATTCTTAGTTGTTGTTGTTTTACTCCTTAAATTCGAAATTTAGACTTTTGGATTGTGAAAATCGACCTACACCAATGTTTAGAATTTTCTAAAATTTCAGTTTATATTTTTTAAGTATTTTCTAATTTTTAGAGTTGGATAATTCACCCCTCTTGGTTGAAAATTCTGGCTATGCCACTAAGTTTGGATTGGCCAAGGATGCTAAATGAAAAGTGCAAACTAAGAGAACAATTTCTACTAAAGATATTTTAGTATTGTGGAAATTACTCCTTATCCATGAACTTGAATGAGTCATTTATTCCATCTAATGAACAATCTACATGAAATTATGCCTTTCCATTGCTTACCAATTTGTATTCATACTTTATTTCATTCCTTATCAATTGATGTAGTGTGAGACACCTTTTTGGCATGTTGGGATCACCCCAAGGCCAAATAAGGCAAAAATATCCAAATTGATGGATTTTCAAGCAAATTCCTATCATCATACCTTAAATTTGTGTTTACATTTTTAGTAGAATTTTATTTTTGCAATAAATCAGCCTAGTAAAATTGAAATTCAATTCCGATTCAATTTCCTTATTCCATAGGCATGATATTATATTTTTCCTTAATTATGTACTTTTGATTTTAAAACTATTTCCCCGATTCAATTATTGTAGCTGATTCTATAAATACGGGCATAACTTTTGTTTAAGAACAATTAAAGATTAATAAAATTATTTTGAGTGTTCTACTTTCAAGACTTTTCTGACTATTCTATATGAATCAATAGGTCATTCCTATTTTCCTATTTTTCTTGAGATTTTCTTTGCTATTTTGTGTGAATCAATGGGTTAATTCTTTGTTACTATACACTTCTACGCTTTCTACAATATACCACTTAGAAGAGATTAGCAAGTGACACCACGGGACGAAATTTACAACCGCAATCAAATTGCAGTACTTGGGGAGCGATTCCAACAAATGCAACAACATATGCAAGAACAATTCGCCATGCTCACGATGAAACTTAGAAATCTGAATCGGGATCCAAGTCCACTGTGGAGGAGGGCCTTTGGGAAGGACAACTTCAACGACTTAAACAGATACCAACACTACCAATTGACCATAAGTGTGATGACAATCGATAGTGGGACGCTGGGATTCACATTGACATCCTTGAATTCCATGGCAACCTACAACCTGAGGAGTTACTAAATTAAATTGGTAATGTAGATGATATACTAGATTTCAAAGAGGTTCAGAAGATCGTAGGGTTCAGTTAGTGGCGGCTCCGTTCAAGGGGCATGCTAGTGCATGGTGGCAATAGAATAAACTTCAGTGTTCGAGGATGGGCAAGGCCAAAATTACTTGTTCAGTCAAACTACAAAAACATATGCGAGTGGCATTTCTTTATCACAATTATATTCGTCTATTGTACCAAAAGTTACAAGATTTGTGTAGGTTCAATGATTGTAGATGAATATAATTCTAAGTTTTATCACTTGCTAAAAACAAACTGTCAAATTTTGAAGATCAAATGGTTATTTGATACATCAGGGGTTTGTGACAAAATATTCCCTGACTCTCTTGACATATTCGACCCCATCTCCATTTCTTAGGCAAACCAAAAGGCATTACAAATAGAGAGGAGATCTAATTGGCATACAAGTTTAGAGTATCCCGGCCATGAGAGGGCAGTAGATCAACCATCAATAATCGTAGTGGCACAGGAAACATTCAACTCCAATTAACCCACCAATTATGAACCTGTGAGGTGTTATACCTGTGGTGAATCAGGACACTGGCTACAAGATTACAAGAAGGTTGGCAAGAGGCCTTCATTGATGATGGGCACACATGAAGAAACTATGGGCACGGATGAGAATATCATGATGAGAATGAAAAAGATAATGACAACGTAGGGAAAGAGGAGTATGCAGTGACAACGTAGGTCCATTATTGATGGCGCAATGATCTTATCTTGCACCAAAGAGGACGGATAACAAATGGCTGCAAACCAACATCTTTCAACCAACATGCACAGTTAATGGGAAGGTATGTAAATTCGTGATTGATTCAGAAAGTTATGAAAATGTGGTGTCTGAAGAATTAATACAAAATTGGTCATCAAAACTGAGAAGCACCCCAAACCTTACAAACTTGCTTAGTTGCAAAAGGGCAATGACGTTAAGTTTTAGAGATGAGCTTTGATTTCATTTTCTATTGGAACCAATTATAAAGATCAAATTTGGTATGGTGTGGTAACCTTGAATGCATGACACTTACTTTTGGGGAGACCATGACAATATAACAGAAAGTTCATCGTGATGATCAAAATAATACTTACAATGTCATATTTCAATAAAAAAAAGATTGTGTTGCTACCCACAAAAGAGCCTACTAATTGTAAACGAAGGATTAATCTACTATCTCTGTTGAAGTTCAAAGAACAGATGGAAGAATTTGGCATGGTCTTCATTTTGTTTAGTAAAGAAATGAGTCCTGAAATTAAATAACTATTCTAGAAGTTGTCAAGCCATTGGTAGAGGAATTTGTAGATGTTTTTCTTGCCAACTTGCTGAAGGAGTAATCACCTTTGCAAAATATCCAACATTAGATTAATGCACTTCCACTACCCAACAAAACTCGTATTCATGGGAAGGCTGAGGATTTCGTCACTGGATGCAATTGGACATTCGAGAGCAAATTCTTTCCACCCTAGGGGAATGATGCGGTGCAAGACACCTTTTTGGTACGTTGAGATTACCCCAAGGTTGGATAAGGTAAAAATATCCAAATTAGTGGATTTTCGAGCAAATTCCTGCCATCATACCTTAAATTTGTGTTTTCCCTTTTTTAATAGAATTTTATTTTGTAATGAACCAGCCTAGGAAAATCAAAATTCAATTCCGATTCAATTTCCTTGTTTCTTAGACATGATATTATATTTTTCCTTAGGAAACGATCCAAATGGGCATGTCGAAGGGAAAAAATGAGAAAAATGAGAGGGTGCATGGGGTTATAGGGGTGAAACAAGAAATGAAGAAGAGAAAACTATATTGAATTTTACGATAACATATAACCTTATACAAACTAGTATGTTTTTTAGAAAAGAAAAGAACACTTCATCACATTCAAAAGTGGGAATAAAAAATCACAAATTGACTTTCTTATGATTAGAAAGAGAGAGAATTTTTTTTTTAAAAGATTACAAGATCATCCATAGAGAAAGTTTAACTACATAAGTTAGTAGTGTTGGATATATCCTCAATCATAATATCAATAAAAGAAAAATATACACGACTCCTGAATTAAGTGATAGAAGTTAAAGAATGTGAAGCAAAACATATTTAAGAATACAGTAAGAGTACAAGTATTAGATAAAATATACGGTGACTCTAATATGACATGGGATAAGATGATATTGAAGTTGAAAATAGTAGCGATGAGTCAAAAGGGTATGCACCACCAAGAAGGAATCTTGGTGGTGGAATAAGAAAGTAAACAGAAACTGAAGGAAAAAACGAATAACCTATAAGGAATTATATATTTATAAGACTAGGAAAATTTAAAAAAATATACAATAGTACAAAAAAATAAGGCTAAGAAAAACAGTAAATGAAGCAAAGAATGAAACTTTTGAACAGTTATATCGAAAATTAGATACAAAAGAAGAGGAAAGAGACATTTATAGAATAACTAAAGTGAGAGAGCGGAAGACAGAAGATCTTATCCAAACAAAATGTATTAAAAATGAATGCAATAAAAAAAAGGGTACTAGTATATGATGGAGAAATAAAAGAGCGGTAGAAGAGGTATTTTTATCAACTTTTTAATGAAGATTTAGGTGATCATCTTAACTTAGCTAATTTAAGTAGGTCAAATGAGTATAGAAATTTTAATTTTTATCGTAGAATTCAAATTTTAGAAATAGAACAAGCTTTAAATAAGATACAAAATGAAAAAACCATTAGACCAAATGATATTCCGATGGAGATATAGAAGTGCATAGAGAAATAAGGTATTGAACGACTTCCAAAATTATTGAACATGATATTGAAAATGAAAAATTACGTGATAGGGTAAGTACTCTAATTTTCTTATATAAGAACAAGGGAGACGTACAAAACTATGCAAATTATAGGGATACTAGACTAATGAGTCATACCATGAAACTTTGGAAAAGCGTAATATAGATAAGGTTAAGGGAGAAGACCACGATGACCGAAAATCAACTTGGGTTCATACAAGGTCGACAATATAAGCTATATATCTTCTCAAGTAACTAATTGAAAAGTATCAAGAACAAAAACAAGATCTATACAATTGACAGAAAAAGTTTATGATAGAGTTTAAGAGAAATTATGTAAAGAATTCTAAAAAAGAGAGGTATTAGCGTAATATATATTGAACTAATTAAGGATATATATGAGGATGTAACAACCAGAGAGAAGACTTCAGATGGATTAAGTGAAGCATTTCCAATAAAAATAGGGTTACATGAAGGATCATCTTTAAATCCCTATCTTTTTACACTAATCATGGACGAACTCTGAACACATTTAAAACACAGTGTCATGGTGCATATTATTTGCAAATGATATTGTTTTGGCAGATAAGACACGTGAAGGAGTAAATCCTAGACTAGAATCTTGGCAGGAAATACTAGAAGTGAAAGTTTTTAGACTTAGTCGAATAAAAACAGAATATATGAAATTTAAGTTTAGCAATATTAAATGTAATGAGACAATTGTTAAGATAGGAGATGACGAGTTATCTGAAACGGAGAGATTTAAGTATTTAGGATCATTTTTGCAAAACAATAGAGGGATTGAGAGAGACGTCTTACATAAAATACTAGCAGGATGGTTGAAATAGAGTATTTTATATGATTGTAAAGTATCTCTAAAACTTAAAGGGAAGTTCTACAAAACGACAGTTAGACCTGCTATATTATATGACACTGAATGTTGAGCTATGACTCGAGCACATTAGCAGAAGATGAGAGTTGTATAGATGAGGATGTTAAAGTGTATGTGTGAACATATGAGAATGGGCAGAATAAAAAATGAGAGCATTAAAGAGAAAGTCAGAATTGTATCTATTGAGGAAAAACTCTAAGAGACACGTTTAAGATGGTACGATCATGTACTTAAACGACCAATAAATACTCCGGTTAGGTAATGTGAAGTTATGACAAATACGCACATTAAACGAGGAAGACTAAAAAAGACTTGGCTATCAACAATAAAACTAGATAAAATTTATTTAAGTATAGATCCCGACATAGTAGGAGATAGAGCCCAATGACGTAAAAGGATCCATACAGCCAACCCCACCTAGTAGGATAAGACTTGGTTGTTGTTGTTGTCGTCATCGTCGTCGTCTCTCTTTTGGTCAGGAAAAGATAGGAAAGATTTCCTACTACATTCTTTTTCTTCTAGGAAACATAAACTAGGAAAATCTTTCTATATCATTTCCTATCAATTTTTTTCCATGTTCATTTCTTTTCTTAAAGAAAAAATAAATAAATATTGAATACTTAAATTGATATAAGTGCTTAGCTCTAAGCTATCATTTTTTGAATTGATATATAATGAATTAACCAATCATAATCAAATTCAAGATAATTATCCTTAATTATATTATGTATGGATAGTATTATAATAAATTGATCAATTTGAGATTTAAATAATAAATAAATAAATTCAAAACTTGAATTATGAAGAGAAAAATTGAGAACTTTGAGGTATTAAGTTAAATAGAATTTGTTGAGCATACTTGAAATCAAATAGGTCTCAATTATAAATATATTAACCTATAGGATATAAAAGTAAAAGGAACAATAATAATATATATCAAGGTAGTTGTAGTCATGTAACTAACTAGGAAACTGCCCAAATAATTTTACACATAACTCTATTCTTCATAGGGAAGTTGCTTCGAATTGCTCATTCGCTGGCCATATCTTCCTCTATCATCTTCTTGATTTTGTCAATGGCTCTTGGCCGATTCTTCTCCATGATGAGCAACAACTAGTTCTGTGCATGCGACCTCCGCATTGAGAAGTCTCACCTTTCCATCACGCCTCTCCCTTTCAATATACCTCACTCCTTTTGTACATCCTAGATTGTTCAGAGTTCAAGTTTCGGATTGTACCTACCTCACTACTTTAGTTTGGGAGGGTCATAATTAAACCACTAAATTTTTTACACTATGAAAGGGTATCCTTCTTATTGTTTACGTGGATGATCCCATCACTATTGAAGACTAAAAGGACCTTCACTAGCAATTTTAAATCACAAACCTTGGCAACCTATAGTGCTTTCTTGATATAGAAGTTGTTGGATTAGGGGAGAGACCTAATTGGACAAGGAGACTCATTATCTGATATAGGAATTTCAAGAGACTAATTGTGATTACTTAACTCTTTGAAGTTTTGCTCAAAAAATGTCTCATATATCATGAACATGGCCTCCCAGGGATAGGAGGTTCAAATCAGGATATTGGTGTCGATATTGTTCTTTTCAGAAGCAATTATATATTTTAGAAGAGCAAATAAATATATATATCTATATATATATGGGTCATGTCAAGTTCAAAGGAAAAGTGCAAAGTTAGTTTGCTATATTTGATCTCATCAGAGTCAAATAATTAGTGACTATGCTAGAAATTTTCCAAGTGAGCCAATTAAATTATAGTATAAAAAACAAATTGCAATGCACAATGCTACTAATACTATCTTTCATGATAAGACAAAAAAGATTGAGATTTATTGTTACTTTATCCGAGATAAGGTGTCATCCAAGCAGATCCACACCCCTTTGGTTGGTTCAAATTATTAGCCAGCAGCTTTGCTCATTGACTCTTTGCAAATATGAGAATTGTGTATATATGTAATATTTCCTAAACTAATTTAGACAAAAGTGTTGAGAACTAAATTATCAATAATATAGGATTCAATTGTAAATATACCAACTTGAGGGACATAAATATAAAGAATAATATATAAACAGCTAAATGGGACTACCTTAGGAGATACCCTATTGAGGGATGTAAACGTAAATGAATAATATACATACAGGTAGATGGGACTACCTACGGAGATACCGTAACAATTTTCCTCATTATTACATTCTTTGGAACTAAAAAAGAATTATGTGAATTACAATTTCAATAATAAGAAAAAAATTGAGGAAACATTTCAAAATAGATGAATATGAAATTAATGTCTTAGATATATTATTCAAAAAGAATTAGATATTTACAAAAACATTTTAACTAATACATATCGGATAGAAGTGCGTGGTTGGAAAGGGAGATGAGCTAACAACAGTATATTTGTGAGCATTGTGCACCTGTCATGCTAACACAAGAAATTATATTGTATACAACTGTCCTGTTGTACTTTATGGATTTGAGTTGCAATCGCACATACAAAAAATAATGTAAGATAAATGGAAACACTAAAATGGATGTGTGAGATTGCTAAAAAGATAAATAAAAAAAATATCACCTAGAGAACTAGCATAGCTCTAATAAATGATCAAATGATATGAATAGGTCATGATGCTATGAGCATGTTCTAATGTACAAGGTAGATTATATTATGTGAGTTAAACCAGTTAGTGTTAAAGGTGTAAAACATTGATGCATATTAAAGAAAACTCTAGTTTTACTTGATTGGTATACTATTAATAACACCACCTAACATAAAGTTCAATATAGGTATGGCAATATAGTCAATGATGACTCACATCAACCCAATAAAAACAGTGTTGCTCACCCTATAACAAAAATGCAATGGGGTGGAAATGCATACCAATCACAAAGAAGTATATGAAATCAATTTAATAGAGACAACATAGATAACATAAATGTACTAAGTTAATGTTGTTGGTTCCTCCCTTGTGATTAGTGTTAATAGTGTGTTTTAATGTTTGTTTAATGGTTTGTATTTGATAAGTCCACTTGAGTAATGCAGGATTGCATGTGTTAAGCTTTAATAGGCTAATTGGATCGAGTGTGAAGCTGCATAAAGCTTTGACGTCGAAGAGATGCCTTCAAGCTTGAATGTGGATCAGAAGACTCGATAACAAGTATTGTATTTTTGGTTTATTCCAAATAACTTTTATATTGAATGTATTATTGTATCAAGGTAGAATTTTAGTTACCAAGAGAGCAATTAAAGAAGTCATATCACACTTATCGTTGATTTTGAGTCAGATATTGAGGTTTAATCCTAAGTATTGGCATTGACTTTGAGCTAGGTCTCGACATTTAATCCTAAGCATCAAAGACTATCTAAGGTCGACGTAGAGAGACCTAGATGGATGCCTTATGCTTGATTGAAAGCAATGTTAAGGTGTAAAGTGACAGAGAAATTTAGAAGCTTCAACAATGTCTAAAAGGTTATATAAGAGTTTAGTGTTAGCCCTCGAGTTTTGAAGGATCAACCAAAACTAACTTGGAAACCTACCTTCTCCAAAGGCAGGTCGATGAACACCTAAGTTTGGTCAATCAATTTTCTATTTTAGAAAGTTGTGTTGAGCAATGTTAAATTTTTGGTAGACCAACAATCCTAGAGTGACCTTAGTTTTGGAATGATAGAAATTCCAACAGTTACATTATAATGTTTGGTCAATAATTTTGGTTAAAAAGGCTGCTCAAGTGACGATTTGAGCCATAGTTTAAATGACTCTTTGGAAGGATTTTGTTATAAAACTTAATGCATTTACAATCCATTCTTGTCCTTGAGCAAATATTCTCCAATTTACTACTCATCCAATGCTCCATTTCATTTTCTAGAGTGAGATTAGGGTTTTTCTCTCTTGAACATAAATCATTTAGTACAAGGTAACCTCTAGATTGGATCTCGAGGTACTTTTGTATTTAAGTTTTTAAGAGCAGTCTTGCTATACCCTTTTCAGTGGATTTATTTATGGGAGAGATCACGGTTTGAAATCTTGTTCCAAGTAAGGATATTGATTTTGACCGAAATGAGGCAATTTCGTGCCATACTGAAGTGTGTCGAGATGCAGCATCAAAGGCATCATAGAGGAGAAGGAAGGCAGAAGGGAGAAGGAGAGGAAAAAACAAGGAAGGAGATTACCTTCTTCACTCATAGTAGGAGAAGATTTGCCCATGTCGAGATACGAAGGACGAGATTCAGGAGACGAAGTAGGAGGAGAAGCTAACAGTACGAGAAGCTTTGCTCGTGCCAAGATGCAAAGGAGGAGATTTGGGACATGAAGGAGAAGGAGAAGGAGAAGCTTGCAGTAGAAGAAGCTTTGCCTGTGTTAGTATGCAAAAAGGCATAAGAGGAGAAGCTTTGCAAACGTCATACCATACACGTGACCTTATTGATGTCGCAAGTGTGGAACCCTTGCACGATCGTCGCCAACATTGCAAGACACACACAATTTCACAGGAGCAATATTTGTTTGTCGCCATAACATTTGCTCACAATGTCACAATATTGCAAATGTTCCAAGTGCAAATCAGTGAACTGGATGATATACTAATCAGCTCAACTTGACATTTTCAGTCATGGATGAGCTGTGACATGGGTCATGGGCAGAGTCTTTGAAACAAGTTAAAATAACTGTTAACATTGTTTCTTTTATTTTTCTCCATTGCATTTAGATAGTGTGATTGATCACACATGCACATTCCCCATCTAACAATTGGTTTGAGCTTGTGTTTAGCGATTAATTGTTCACCATTTATGTACCCCACCCTTGCCCACCCAAAGGAATAAAAAAAATTGGACCTAACCGAATGTTATGGCATCCCAAAATTAACCCCAAATCAAAATCAAAGATTTATTAAGAGAGTTAATATCGTGATCCTATTAAAAGATTTACTAATGCTTTAAGGAGCCCTCTATCATTAAACTTCAATATTTCAAAATCACTACGAAGTTAATAAGTTTGCTTAATATCGCACTAGGTTGTAACAAATAAAATTAGAATTGACCTAAACCTAGGATGAATGAACTAATCTAGTAGAAAAGAATTACTAGTGATGGCGGACAACATAAAGCCTCACAAGGACCAATTATGTATGGGGCTATTGCTTTGTCTTTTGGATGGACGTTAATTTTTAAAAAGGAATTATTGTGACCTCTCGATTCAATCTCACATTTCAAATCATTGCCATGAGGGAATTTATAAGACATTGGTGAGTATACTACCATCAATTTGGCTTTATGCATTCCCAGTCAAACTAATCGAGCTCATCAACATAGCTTCAGATGCTTGTCTATGCCACCATTTAAACTGATCAAGATAAAGTAATAATTTTATCATTGTGCTTGAATCATGACAAACTTACTTATAGTGACAGGTAAAGAATAAGATGGTATTTGGTTTATGTGATTTAGTCAATCCAATTCTCCTTTGATTCCTGTAACAATCATATATTTAATATATTTGGTCTCACTTTGGAGTAGCTTTCTAGAAGGATAGATAATATAAAATTAACATTGCAGCATTTCTGAATGGTTACATTAAATCACCATGGTAAATCACACCAATGTGAGTGATACATATAAAATTCTCATCGTAAATGAATCTCACTCATGTTGTCATTGTTAAAAGGAGAGTATTTCCCAACCCCATGGAGTGATTTTATCTAAATACTGGGAGAAAAAAATAATTTATCTATTACAATTGCAGAAGGGGACCCTTGGCGCAACAGTAAAGTTGTTGTCATGTGACCAAAAGGTCATGGGTTCGAATCCTGGAAACAGCCTCTTGCAAAAAGCAGGATAAGGCTGCGTACAATGGATCCTTCCCCGGAACCCCGCATGGCGGGAGCTTCGTGCACCGGGCTGCCCTTTTTTTTTTTTTTATCTATTATAATTGCAAAGAAAGTCAAGACACGCTTGATTGAATTAGCATGGTGGCTCATTCACCTTAGTGATTTTTACCTGTGTCAAACACCATCTAGGTGTTGGTCATGAGAAATGTAAAAGTAGCCACTAATTACAGACAAAGGAAATCAGCAAACCAGTTCCAAGGAAAACCTGCGCGATGGGCACTAGACCATGTCTCCTACCCATCTGTTTCTCTTTACCTACTTTTTTTTTTTCTTTTAGAATGGAAGACTTCATTCGCAAGCCAATAATAGAATCAACAGGATGTTTCAATAACAAAAACGATCATTGTAAATCTGAACCCTAATCATCTACTAACACCACTCAACCCTTAACTAGTTCTCTAAAAATCGAGATCCAGCGATGATCATCCCTGATTCCCCCGGAAAACTAACAACACGGAAGTTAACAACGGGAAAAGCCAGATCAACATACAGAACAATTCCATTGTGATCCAGATCAGGATTCATAGAAGCGCGGCGCCAGTGGCGGCATTTAAGTGCTAAAAGAAATAGAAGGCACAGTACGCTTACGGTGCTCCTGCGGCGTTCGGCGGCGATGGCGAAGCCAAAGGCGGTGAGACTGAGGGCCACTACCAGTACGTGCACCAGCATCGACCCCTTCCCTTCCATTTTCCCCTCTCTCTCTCTCTCTCTATCTCTCTCTCTCGCTCGCCCCACGGGGTTATCTCGGCTGGTAAAGGCGTGGAAGTTTGCCACTGAGAACATGGGTTCGAGTCCGCAGGGTAACGGGGATTTATTCTCTATCCCTGTGTAAAAAAGTCTCGGCCCACTGCGTACTTGCCACCGAGTTACCGTGATTTATCTCCCTCGTGATGACCCTGAGCAGAGTACGACGGGGGTCCTGAGGGCGAGGGTTTCACCTTTTGTCACCTTTTGCCACTCTATCTCTCGCTCGCTCGCTCGCTCGCTCGCTCTCGCAGTGTGTGTGTATTGAGGCACTTTTCAGTGAAGAGCGATCAGTGTGAAGTGGTAAGCAAATGTGGGCGATCACATGGGAATAGAGTGAGCGAGGGAATAAAGACGGAGGCGATAAGTTCGCATCTAACACAAACTCAAAACACCACAGTCCGCCTAAACTAATCAAACACGTGTATTTCTTTAGTGGGACCTACGTTCATCTCTCATGGTCATTGTCAATGCTTGCAGCGCGCCCACAGGTACGGAGTACACAATCAAGGAATCAATATTTTACAGTTGAGGCCATGTAGTTTATAATAATTTATAATTTGTATAAAAATAATACAGATATAGTGGGCACGGAGGTTGTTAGAGTATTTACGAATAAGAGTGATCAAATGTTCGGTTAAATTGAATTAATTTATAAACTAATTGAATTAAAATTTAATTAGTTAATTTAAATTTTTAATTTTTTAAAAAAATATCAATTATATCGATTTAATCAGTTCGATTTTAATTTTAAAAATGAAATTTAGTTAAATCAAATAAATTGATTTTTTTTCCATCAAACCGAATAAAAGAAATCTCTTACACGACTTCTCTCCTCATGAGTCTCCTCTTCTTTTCCGTAAATCGGTCCACGACTTCTCCTCAATCTTGACACTCGTCAATCGCTGCTCTGGACTTCACTCACTGTCATTTCTCCATTTCCCTATTTAGGGCTTGCCACACAGTGCCAGAGGAGGGTAGATCGGGAGGGAAGACCCTCCGTGATCGAAGAGGAAGTCGAGCTATCTGCTTACTAGAGCCCTAGTTGGCTTCTTAGCCTCATCTTCGGTGTCGGGAAGCTCATCTCTTTCATTTTCCAGTCTGACAGCAACTCCATTTAGTCTTCTGCTTCCTAAACTCCTCTTCGGATTACCTCTCCGACCAAGACTACAGCCCCAAGACCATAGCCCTTGATATGGTGAGTTGTTTCTTGCTTGTTTTAGTGGGGATTCTAAAATTCGGTGAGTTGTTTCTTACTAATTTCAGTGGGAATTCTGAAATTAGTGAAATTTCTTGCTTGATTCCCAATGATGTCGATTGTGTGGTTGCTAGGTTTGGGTTCAGACAGCACCACACATGAAATTCTACCCAACGCCTTTGTCCTCGTGGCTTCAAACACCCGACATCGGGAGGAGAAATGGAGAATTATATAAAAGCTCGAATTATTTATTTTTCGACTAATTAACTGATATTTTATCGGTTAAATTTAATCAGTTTTCATTAAAAAAAATTGTTGGTTCGGTTTGTTAAAAAAATTTGATTTGTTTGGTTTCGATTAATTCGGTTCGGTTTGATTTTAATCGAATACTCACCCAGGTCCATAGGAGCTCCTATCGTATTGCTATGACGACGAGGAAACTTTTTTTATTAAAATAATTTTTTAATTTTAATTTTAAAAAATTAAAAATAATAAAATAATTTTAAAAAGTCATTGTTCAATGGCTCTAATTTTTAGTTATTATTCCAAGGATAGTTTTTATTTTTTTATTTAAAAAATTATCTATAAGTACAACTTCAATATTTCATCCATCATATTATTTTCTCCCCTCTACTTTTTTTTTTTTTTTTTTTTTTTTTTCATTTCATTCATCTCCCATCCTTTCAACCACGCAAATATCTTCATGTATTCCAAATGTTTAAAAATTAAGATCAATCTATGATCCATAAATTCTGGAAAAATAAATTGATCGAAATACAGAGGATATAAATGAACAAATAATACTTCGACTATATGAACAACGACTAATGGTATATCAAAGAGTTAAAAAAAATTTTGACAGAATACAGAGGAGACGATATTTGAATCGGGATCATGAAGTTGGATGCGCTCATCTTTTCAATGATTACTTCTCTGATGAGCCGATATATCTCGATGTTATATTCCAACATCGATTTCAAATGCAAAGAGGGTTATTCTTTCACATAATCGATGTCTTGAAAATTATTTTTAATAGAAGGCCAATGCGGTGGAAAAAAAATGTTTGTCACCACTTCAGAAATGCACAGCGATTATCTGCCAATTGGTGTACAGAGTCCATGCTGATCATTATCATGAGTGCCTATGGATTGTTGAAAAAACTATTATCTAATGCTTGTTTAACTTCTGTCGATTTGTAATTGAAATGTGTGGGGTTCAATATTTAAGAAAACCCTATGTATGTTGTTGACATCCAATACTTGCTTGAAATACATGAGCAGAGACACTGCTTCCTTGACATATTGGGTAGTCTTAATTGTATGCATTGACAATGGAAAATTTACCTCATCACTTAGAAAGGTCAATTTACTCGGGAAGATCATGACTTCTCAACAATTGTGCTTGAAGCAGTCACATCTATAGACTTATGGATCTCACACATCTTTATTTAGGGTTGCAGGGTCGTGTAATGATATCAATATGCTTAGCCAATCAAATTTATTCAACAATGTCTTATAAGGAAATACACCAGAGGTTAATTTTACAGTTAACAATGCACAATATATAAAAAATACTATTTAACTGATGGTATGTATATATCTATCCAAAATAGACTATTTTTGTCAAGAGTTTTACAAGCCCCAGGATCACAAGAGAAAGATGTTTAAGGAATGATAGGAGGCCGCAAGAAAGGATGTCGAGCGAGCATTTCGAGTGCTCCAATCTCAACAGACAATGATCAAAGGTCCAAGACGATTTTGGTATAAGAATAACTTGAAGAACATCATGTATATATGTATTATTTTGTACAATATGTTTATTAAGAATGAGGGCATGCAATAATCAATTGGTTAAATGATATGATAAAGGAGAGCATCCGTCACAAATATTTCAAGGCTAGCTCCACCCAAGAATTTTAAGAATATCTCTGAAGAAATTGCAAGCTACGTGATAGTTAACTACATCATCAACTTCGAGCCAACTTGGTTCAGCATATTTGGATACGCTACAGTTACAATCAATGAAAAAGTAATTTATTAATTACGATATATTTAATATTATATTTTATGGATAATGTGTAAGAAAGTGTGGGACTAGAGTTATCGAAAGATTTTTTTTATATAGTAGAGTGAGTGGATTTTATAATTTTGACATGATGTTGATGTGATATTATGAGAAAGAGCTCCTACTATTAAAGATGCCCTAGTTATTGATAATACAGTCAAAGTGTTCTTCGTTATTAATGAAAAACGCCCTTTATAACTTGCATTTCATTATCAAAGCATTCCCTATCTAAAACTAAAATATTTATTTTATTGATGGTAATTACTACTCGACTTACATGTTTATTAATTGCTATGCATCATTTTAACAACAAAACAAAAAAAAATACCGGATAATTTAACAATGAATAAAATAATAAAGGTATTTTAAAATTATTCTATGGGCACTATGAAAACCATCTCTATTTTTTTGATAATTTAACAGGCGAATATACATTTACCCCCATTACATATATGGTTTTAGAAATATCCACTATAAAAAAGATCTACTGTTAACGACGAAATATTCTCTTGATATTTAGTTGGTAATTGAATCTAACGACAGACGATTGAAATATTGGGTCGTAGATGAATATTATCGACAGAATACAAATTTTATCGATAATTTTTTGCGAAAGGTATATTTCTGTAGAAGATTTTACTGACGGAATTTAAATTTCGTAGTTAAAATCATTATGGATAATACCGACAGCATCCATGATTCTGTCAATGATCACCAATAGAAATTTATTTTCCATCGACAATCTTCGACGGAATCAAGGATTTCATCGGAAATGTATTGCAATTCTATATTGATATTTGCCGACAGAATTTGAATCTCCATCGGTAAATAATAAAGAAATTGTAAGAAAATTTTTATATTCAGAATGTATCTTATTTACAATTTCCATTTCAATATAAACCATCACAGATGATGGTGATACAAACACAATCCATACATACTAATCACAATAATACAAACTAATCACAACCATACAAACTAATCACAATCCATATAAACAAATACAATTCATACAATACATACCACTAATCACAATCCACACAATCCATACTAATCACGATTACAATCATACAAACTAATCGTAATCATACACAAACAAACTAAATTAAAATCCATATGATGATCCATAATATGATACAAATTATCCAAATATCTAGAATAAAGTATCTAAATCCATACATAGAAATCCACTTCAAATAATACATTCAAATACAATCATATGAGGTAGTAATATAAAATCCTACAAAAAGTCAAATATGATAAATTGTAATCAGAATGATGCAATAAAAAATATATAATATATATAATTTAAAAATTATATAATATGTATAACTAATTCCACATGTAATAAAAAAAAAAGATACTTGGATCATATAGTGATGATAATGAATATATCAACAGAGATTCCTAAGAAAATGTAATATAATGTTTAGAAATGAACAAGTAGAAAATATCAAAACAGAATAAATTTATTTTATATAATTTATGTATGATATTTAAAAAAAACTAAGTTGTAGTTGAACAAATCAGAGAATAGGATAATCAACAAGGTTTGATGGGTCTTGAGTCTCCAGTGACTCAAAATCATACAATGTCAGGGGTCCAATTAGCAATGACTGCTTAAATCTAGGCCAAGGCAGCATCATGACTCTTGTCCCTTTTGACCATCCTCCACTCCCAATCCTCCATCCTCTGCTCCTGATCAATCATCCTTTGATCCATTGAGGCCAGTTGAGTGCGCAATTCTTAATTTTCGTGTCTAATGACTGCACCTCAGAAGAAGAAGAAAATGTAGCACAACTCCTAGGAATCCTCAAACGATCAAATACCACTTTGGCCTGGAAGACAAGGCTATTAAGGGAAGAGTTTTTTGTCTTTCCACCGACCACATCATAATATATCTCATTTATCACCTCGGTGGATACAGTTTGTAACTCTCCCCCTCTACTGGTGGTTAAGATGTTTAAGTCACTCCATTTATCATTTTCTTCTGTTTGGAAAAAAAAATAATATGATTAATATCCAATTTGATCACAATTACTAAAGGTAATCATTGTAAATGATTAAATGTAATAAAGTTAATAATCTTATATGTATGACCTTGGATCGAGTTTCGATAAATGTGTCATTCTTTTTCTTGTGAGTCTTGATAAAGACCTCTAAATAAGTGGGTCGTCGATCTAGAGAACATTCTTGCATGCACAAACAAGTTGGGCCAAAATTATATAAGTTTGGTAATAAATTAAAATTTTGCTTATATAACTTTAAATTAAACTCACCAAATCCATGACATGCTCTACTATAGATGGGGATCATGACGTATGCCGAGTGAATCCTGTGCTCGGGTCACCTGACTCTGTATTTCTATTTGTTCGAGCTTTTTCAAAATTTGATTGTCACTTTCTGCAGCCTAGGTGGTCGTCCATACACCCCAGATCTCTTTTTATACATACACTGTCCTCATGTCATTACTTCTCATATAGTATAAAAGGTCTTTGTATAGTTTTGCACAATATATATTTCAAGTGGCTATAAATTATATTTCATGCCCTTCCTCCTAAGTATATTTTTTCTACAATTATAAGTTAAAAATTTAGTATATTAAAGGATAAATATATTATATAATACCAAATATATTCAATTACTTACTACAAATTCTTTATAATAGAAATATTTCATCTCTTGTTCTACATACCTCCATATAGTACCAAAAGCACAAACTCTTTCTTTAAATTTCCCGCTATTGTATGTCACTACTTGATGCCTATTTGGAGTAAAACTACATGAAAAAATATTAAGGTATGAGAGATATGTTAAAAATAAAATTATATATGGACTTGAATTACTAATAACAAAAAATACCCACGACTCCCCGACAACCCTTAGAATTATATGACCATATAGTGCTACTGTCTGTTCTACCATGATAATATCTATAAAATAACATTACAATACATCATAATAAAGTTTACTAATATGGTAATTTTTGCACAAAACAAGATGGAAGCATAACTTACTTGATGAACAATAATACAAATATTTAATAATCTGACTAATCAACATTAATATTTTCTAAGTCCTCATTGTTAGACTTTATTAGTTCAACAACATGCTCACTTCTAGACATCTCTCCATCTTCTATCTCCTTGTAAGTGATATTAACATTTACAAGTAATTAAGATATGAATTGAAGTTGTAAATCAACTGAATGTCTCTCTACTTCATGATCCTGAAATGCATCATGGTTTTAAGCAATGATAGTATTCAGCATTTCTATAATCGAGCGAGCCTTCATTCAACAAAAAAACAACCATTTACTAGATCCTCTTATCTTCGTAGGTAATATGTAAGTACCCCCCCCCCCGTGGTGATTTTGATGTGATCAACCAAATCAAGTTAATTAGGCTCTAAGTATTTGATGTCTTACGCTTGAGTGTGCAGGGACTTAGGAATGTAAGAAGTCAAGCAAAAGATGCGACAAATGAGAATGATGGCACAAGAATCAAGTCGATGAGCTCGGTGCATCTGAGGGACGAAAAGTTGCGGAAGAGTATGCCAGTGGAGTGAGAAGGATGCGCGTGGTGTTTTCGAGAGATGAGAAGCTGGAGTTGAGTTTGGGTGAGCTCAACTCTAGAAGACTAGAGGATCATCCAAGCAACTGGAGATGAAGTCAGTGACCGGAGAATGCCCCAGATGAGTTAGCACTGGGCTAACTGGTCGACACGCCCGGACTACCAAGGTGTCGAACAGGCGCCTCGTAGCAGTGTATCACTCTTTGGGTCCACGTTAGCAATGGTTCGGGCACCCGGACATGGTCTAGGCGCTCAGACATGAAAAATTCAATCTTCCAGCCGTTGCATGGAGATAAACTTGCCACTATGGAGGCGCCCGGATCACCATTCAGGCGCCTGGAGTCCGCAATGGATAAGCTTGACCAGAGCACTATAAATAAAGCCCTAGTTCACTTAGTTAAGAGCAACTCTTGTATTCAATTCTTAATATTATTCTAAGCTATCAAAGAGTGTAAGAGGCTTCTCCGTCTTTAACGAAGGAGAATCTTAGTGAGCTTTTATCTGTCTTGGATTAATAACCACCTAGGTTGTAACTAAGTAAAATATGTCACATTTTGAAAGCGACGAATGGAGGTATTCTTTAAAATAAATTTTAATATTTAATAATAATAAAATATAATTTTGAAGCACTAAAGAATAAGAATAGAGAATTTGAAGAACACCTCTGGACCAAAAAGCAGTGCAACAAGTTTATGGCAAACGGTAACGTTGAATTTCACCTTATAAGCGTACTATCGGTTGAAGAACTCGACAACATCAGCACATATACATCCACCAAAGCTCTTAGAGATAAACTTTTGGAACTCCACGAAGAACCAAAAAAAGTTGAATCCAACTCTTCGATGGATACCGACTCATCTTCAGAAGACTCCGAGACCGAAGAGATTACTGAAGTAGCACTGATAGCTGAATATCTACCTAAAGATGATTAAGAAAGCTTGTCCGAGATGAGCATCGATAAAGGGAGAGCTTTGTCAGAAGACAGCAGCACTGAAGGGGGAGACACCAGCTTCAACTTTAGATCGAATATGGTAAATGAGGTATGTCTCTTATCTCCCGAAAAATTATATCAAGGTATAAAAATGCTTTCTAAATCTCTTTGCAATAATAGTATTAAATATATCAAATCAAAAAAAAGATTATGCATTCTTGTTGGACCAATTTGATAAAATTAAAATTGAAAATGAGGAATTAAAAGAAGAGATAGGAAAATTAAAATAAAAAATAAATCTTACATGCTCAATTTTTTACGCGCTCCAAATTTTTTTTTAAATATCATCGAAGGTTTAACTGATATTTACAAAATCATAGGGGCCAAATTATAGAAGTAGATGGAAAATTAATTCCCAGAAAATATTTGGTTAATCTAGTATAAAATGATTTATTTTTTTGATACCAAAATCATGCTTAGCTTAATAAATTAATTTCATATACATGCTAGAAAATTAATTTACTTAATTTTTCTATAAAATTAATTATTTTGTCAACTCTCTAGTTAGATTTTCTATTCAAATTTTTATGTGTGAATTTTTTTTTTTATCTTGGTAGCATACAAATTTTTGAATTTTTTTTACCATTATATGAATTATTATGATTTTTTTGCCAAAAATAATATTTTAATAATTAAAAATTACCCATAATGTATTTTTGACAAATTTATTTTTTTATGGATAAATATTAAATTCTCTATATTCAAAAAAATTATCATGATTTTTAGGTATCATATTCTATTTTTTACGCATTTAACTTCAAAAATTAGTGGTTTTGATTAAATAATTCATACTGGTCAAACTAAAGATCTATTTGTCATCAAAAATTTAATTCAGATCCTTCTATTTCAATTTGACCATTATAAAATTTTTAAAATTTTTTAAAGTTTTAAAATAATTTTTAAATTATTTTGATAAATCTGGTCTATAATTCTTAGAAATTCAAATATTCATAAATAAAATCTTGGATTTTTTTTTCTAATTTGGACATTGTTTTATAACCCTTAGAAATTTATTTTTATGTATTTTTGATATTTATCCTTATTTTTAATATGATTAAAGGGGGAGAAATAAAGATTAAGTCAAGGGGAGGTATAATTTTGTATAAATTGTTTATCTTGCAAATTATATGTACTAAATTGTATATTCAATTATTTTAATATTTTGGTTTAATTCTAACTTAAATTGGGTTGATTCACATAAAAATGGGGAGATTGTAAGTATCCCATTTGTGATTTTGATGTGATCAACCAAGTCAAGTTAGACTCTGTGTATTTGATACCTTGCGTATGAGTGTGCAGGGACTTAGGAACGTAAGAAGTCGAGCAGAAGACGCAACAACAAAAAGGATAGCATGAGAATTGAGTCAACAAGCTCCGTATATTAGAGGGATAAGAAGTTGTGAATGAGTACGCCGGTGGAGCGAGAAGGATGCATCCGCGTTTCTGAGGGACGAGAAGCCAGAGCGGAAGACTGCTCGAGGAGAAGGCTGGAGTTGGGTTCGGGTGAGCTCAACTCTGGAAGGTTGGATGATCACCCAAGTGACCAGAGATGAAGCCAGTGACTGAAGAAGACCCCGGACTGTCCAGGCGCCTGAACCGTTTGAGCGCCCGGACCATATGCTGAACAAGTGCCTCATCACAGTGGATCACTCTTCAGGTCCACGTCAAGAATGGTCTGGGCGCCCGAACATGGTCTAGGTGCCCGGACATGAAAAATTCTATCTTCTAACCGTTGCATGGAGATAAACTTTGCCACATTTGAGGCGCCTGGATTACCATCCAAGCACACAAAGTTCACCATGTCAGCAACGGATAAGCTTGACTAGAGCACTATAAATAGAGCCCTGGTTCACTTAATTTAAGAACAACTCTTGTATTCAATTTTTAATATTATTCTGAGCTATCAAAGAGTGTAAGAGGCTTCTTCTCTTTCAACGAAGGAGAATCTTAGTAATATTTTATCTGCCTTGGATTAACAACCACCTATGTTGTAACCAAGTAAAATACTATAGCTTTCTTATTTCCTTTTAAATTGTTCTTCTTAAATGTTATATTTGTTTAATTAATATTGCATCCTTGCTCTATTCAAATAGCAAGAGATTTTTCTAACTTACTTGCAGGACAATTTACCTCCTTTTGCCAGTCGCCCGGGACCAGCATAATCAAAATAAAAAACTTAACCCACTTGTATATTGAAAATGAAAAGTTCAAACTTGTTGAATCTTTTATTTGCATTAACCTCAACTAAATTGTAGTTTGGATGTATCCTAGTATTTGTTTTTCGATTTGGATTATACCATGAATATTTAAACAACACACATCTCTGTATAGGTAATGCAGGATTTAATCTCTATGATTTCGTCAAGTTTACCATAATAATCAAACTTAGTATTGTTGTTGTCATTGATAGATCCTTTAATATAAACACCAAAATTATATGTTAAACTCCATGAATCTCATTGTGCTATGTGTAATTTAAGGCCATTAACATAGCAACCAGAGTACACTATTATTTTACAGAGGGGTCTTGATGCAAGATTCATTATTCTATCATCTTACACATTTGATATTCTACAGTCTTTTACCTATAAAAATAGTTATGATATAAATTAGGACCGAGCTTAATATACATGAACAAAAAATATATCAAAAAAATCTCTAACTTATATATATTTGAAATTATAATGCAAATTTGGCTTCTAACTTTTTAGCTACCTCACTTATACTCATTGATAGATTTTGTAGATATAGTTATTGTTCGTGCAAGCTAGGAAAGAAGGTAATTTTAAGACAATTGGGATATCAAGAAAAAAAAAGAGGATAGATGTTTGATTAGAGAAGTCAACTTACTTTATCTAGGGTTTGACCTCATCACAGTTTAAGAGTGTGTATGTTTTTGCAGCATGATATTTTTGTTAAGTTAACTATCTAAAATAGATACATGCATTAACTTACTAGGAACTTGAAAATAGGAAGCATCAATGGGTCTATCAGCTGAGCATCATTAAAATTTCTAGGACACTTGCTATATTTGATTTTCACATTATCAGCAAAATAATAGGAGTAGAAAGAATATGCTTCTTCAATTAAATAAGCATTACATCTTGTTTTGTTACAAATATTATTCTTTAATTTCCTATAAAACTATTCAAATGGAGACATCCATATGTCCTGTATAGGACAAGCTATTCGTGCCTCATATCTTAAATGTATTGCTAGATGTTGAATAAAAAAAATTAGATAAAAATATGTGCTCTAACTTACATAGTATGAGAGGAATGTCTGTTTCTAGCTGAAGCATATCGACCATCATAATATACCTCGTCGTCAAATATCTAAAAAATAGACTCAATTTTGTAAGTGTTTGCTAAACATTATTGGGAAGTAAGTTATGAAAACTATTGGAATAAGTCTTTGCATGAACATGTTATAGTCATGCCTCTTCATTCAAGCATCTTTAACTTGTTCATATCTATGCATTGAGCCATATTTGAGGCATACCGATCTAGAAATTTGATTACTTTTAACCAAATACATAAAACTTGCTTACTATCATTGTTCAATGTATAGCAAGTCTTTGGAAATTTATTAATTGTTTCATTATAATGAGTCTGCTGACTAGTCCATTTAATTCATTATGTGATTTTGTAGTGTCTTTAGTTCTTCTAGGTATATTCATCTTAGTGTTGAATTTATTATCGAAATTTTTTTTATCAACATGTATCACATCTAAATTATGTCAGTCTTTTTTTATTAAACTTAATTAAATCATTTAAGTTGTTAAATCTAGTAAGAGCATTAGGAGCTCAATTCATACCCAAGGTCTTTGTATCATATCAAACTTAGGAGTTTGTATTGAATAACTTATAATCAATTTCAAGTTGTTTAAATATTATTTTTAAGTGTATGGTGAGGTTTCTATTTCTTCTAATGTGTATTTGATATAGGTTTAGGGTGATAATTCATACTATAACAAGTCAAATAAGAATACAAAGTATGTGGGTTGCTCAAACTATTAAATTGAAGATTAAAAATATAAATTATTTTTCCACATATTGAACTTGTAGTATGAATCAACCTAAATTATAAAAAACCTAGATTTTAGATTAGACTAATAATATATATTATCATACATTTAATATTCAAGAAACCTATAAATCATAGATATAATTTTAAACTATAAAGTCTTTGTAAAGATCTTATTTGTAATAGTCATGTATTATCTTTCATGTTCCAACTAAAAACAATAAGCTCTAAAATTAACATAGATGTAAATATACCAACAATAAAATAATAAAATTACTATATCATGTTATAGATCAAAAAACTAAATTAACCTACATAAAAATTCAACTATGTAAAATAGTATATAGGTACTGTTTAATAAATTATACTTGAAGATGAGGAGCCGGAGATGAGCAGAAAATGCAGTATACTACAAAATATAAAAAAAAATTAGCTAAAATCAATCACAAACAATAACAACAAAGGAGTAGCTAAGCTTGCGGGTCAAGCTCCCAGTCGCGAGCTAGCGGTCAGCCAAAATTACGGCCAAAAAGCTAGTGGCCACGAGCTAGTGGCCGACAGCTTGGCCGATCGCGAGCTAGCGAGCGACCAAGGAGAGAGACAACAGAGAGAGAGTAGCATACCTAGATCAAAAATGTCGTCGGAGAGACGCACTGGAGTCGATGGTTGATCGTCGATTGCTGAGATCATTGCTGGCCATTAGAAGAGGAGTCGAGAAGGGAAGAGGCCCGCGTAAGAAAAATTAGGGCTCATCCCTAATTTTTCATCCTGTGGCTACCATGGAATTGTCATTCAATCAGCATTCCCCGATGGAATCACAATTCCGTAGGTAGCCACGGGATCTACCATCCCAACGAAATTGAGATTCCATCGGTAATCTCCGACAAAATCATAATTTCAGCAATAGCCCTAGGATGGAACATCCGGATGGAATTGAGATTCCATCGGTAATCTCTAGGGGTGTAAATGAACCAAGCCGGTCATGAGCTATTCGAAACTCGATTCGATAAAAGCTCGCTTGAACTCATTTAACGAGGCTCATTAAGATAAACAAACTAAGCTCAAGCTTCATAATATTCGACTCGTTAGTTCGTGAATATGTTCGTTAAGCTCATGAATCAACTTTTAAATAAAAAATTAATAGTTTTGATATTGAATTTATAGATTTTATACTCTGCGTATGAAACATATAGACAAATACATTAAATTTATTTATTAGAATAAAATTATAAATTTTAATAAGAATATTATAATTTTCTCTAAATATATAATTTAGCTTTTAATGAATATTTAAATTTATAATTTATATTTATTAAGCTCGTTTAGACTCGATAAAAGCTAGAATAAGCTTGTGAGCCATGAATATATTTGTTAAATAAAATTCGAGCTCGACTTGATTATGACGAGTCAAAGTCAAACATTCAAGAGTTCGGCTCGATTCGACTTGATTACACCCTTAGTAATCTATGATGGAATACCATTCCGTCGGAAATCCCCGACGGAATACCAATTCCATCGGTTCGAATGAGAAATTAGGATTATTACGCATGGACCCCACTTCCGTCTTTGGTTACTGACGAAATCACAATTCCATTGGAGTTTCCTGACGAAATCACATTTTTATCGGGATTTTTTGACAGAATTAATATTCCGTCAATATTCCCGTTGCAATTTGTAGTTTTTCTTGTAGTAGTCCAAACAACAGTGTCTTTCTTCCCTTTTACATCTCTTTCTTCCTTTTAGTGTTCATTCAAAAAAAATTCTAAACACTTTTTAATGTGTTATTGATTTCTAAAAATTAGTAACACAGTAAAATATAGTATTGCTTATTTCCGAAAATCGATAGCATGATATTACTGATTTTCTGTGTTGTTGATTTCCACAGTAAACATTGTATTGCTGAAAAATCAGCAATACTTTGTTGCTCATTTTAGAAATCAGCAACTCAATAAAAAAAATGATTCGAAATTGTTTTGGATGAACAGTAAAAAATGAAGAGAGACAATAAAAAAAAAAAGAAGAGAGACTACATTATTTGGACATTTCGAAAACCATATACGTGCCTATATTATTTGGTAAATTGCCATTACTTTTATATATATAAAAGGGTTGGAGAAGAATCATTTTATTGGATTCACGTGTAGCCTATTGGCTAGAATTTTCATTTACGAAAAGAGTGTTAGCTAACTTTGGAGTTTTAATTGACATATTCTTTTGATAAAAAATATCAACCAATATTCAGGTAAAAAAACGTGTTTGAGTTGTTTCTATACGATTCATAAGAATTTACACTCTACCAAACAATCTACAAATAAAATCACGCAAAATAATATATAAATCTATTAACCCAACATTAGTGGGGAAATGTGGTTGAGTTTAATCATGTTTTTTTAATATATATACTAGAATATGATTTAAGTTAGATGTATTTTGCATTTGAATATTGCATCAAATGTACCCAAAGTCAAATATATGGTCATGTGGTAAAAAACGATTCACTAGCCCCTAGTGCTCCCGTCAACTCATCCCTATATCAATATGAAGGAGATAAATCACTGGTGGTTACTAACCATTAGTGCAAACGATAAGGCACGCCAAGTTTTGATCCCAAAACTTCATGTGACAACATCTCATGCCTTAGTCATCATATCATCCTGAGAGGACAAATATATTACATTGTATGCTTAATAGTTAGAAGTTTCGATTGACTAGAGCAAGGAGATCAATGGAGCGGTGAATTGTGATTTACTTCGATTCTTCTTTGTTGATCGTTTGCATGTGCTTGTCTATAAGAAATTAATGTGCAGCAAAAATACAAATAAAATAATATAAATAAAACTGGAGCACAAACTCGAGATTTTTACATGGTTTAGAACATGATTTCTACTCCACAATCTAACATTTTAACATTAGCACTACTACTCTTTTTCTTTGTCATAGACCTTTCAGGGGTGGAGAAACTTCTTAGAAACCTTATTCTTATAAACATACCAACTTAGCATCCAAGTCATCGGTTGACGGCTATATATACTCCTAACAATCAATTGATGATTATCAGTCGAGTTTTCGAATTGACTATGAAACATTCTATTAACTCTAATAGTGTCGTAAATCGAGTCCTTCAATTGACTAATGCAGCAGTCGACTACTAACACCCAACAGTCAATTGCTTACATCACAAATCCCATTAAAGCCCCTCAAAACCTTAAACTCCTGGTTAAGAATTCATTAGTCAACTACTAATACTCAGCAATCTATTGCTCACATCACAACATCATCCAAATCAATCTTCATCAACCATAACATGAGGTCGATTGGACCAATAATCTTCTCTTTTACTAGATAGCTTACTCTCAACCATCGAACAATCAAATATTTGGTCAATCTTGACCTACTTTATGTCTCACTCTACCATCAAACATATTGATCAAATATCAAAATTCAACTCAAGCTAATTCGAATTTGATCAACCTCGGCTAAAAGTCAATTACACTAATATTAAAGCTCAAGGAGGTGGAGGCTTGGATTGAGTTATTGCTTGGATTGGGTTGTTACAATGGAGCTCAATGAACTTGAAGACTTGAAGACATGAATATATGTGAGCCATGAGAGATTATGTGAGTAATTGTAATTTTTTATTTTTATCTTGGGGTATGTAATATCATGTATGATGTTATTATGATTACCTAGATGACTGATGCAACATCTAAGCTTAATGTTGGTGAAACCTCTAGTTGTGGGATGTTCTTCCAAATTGTGTTTTGTCAATCGACTCAAATATTAAACTTTTACATAGACTTATGATTGGGTGTAAGCCAAATGAAGGGGAGTAACTATAGAATCGATTGGTGCGTTGAAGGAAGAGTGAATAGTGCTTTTGAAAACTTAATTTAACTTTTTAAAAAGCTAGAGTTGAATATGCAACGGAATAAAAATAAATAACTATAGTGAACGAAAATGACATCGTGATTTAACGTGGTTCACAATCCCAGGGTTGCTATTTCACAATCATGATGATCCCTTAGATGGATCAGTCTTCTAAGTTTGCCACTTTATTTTCTCTTTATCAAAACTTTTTTTGTTTTTTGAGGTAGATAAACCTCTTACAAAGATATGAATGAATATATGTAAAGAAATATATATAATATGCTAAAATGACATGATAAAATGCAGGTAATTAAATAATATTACCAAAAGAAGAACACTGATTACATGATGTTTTTGAGCGAACATAAGGCGTGATGCATACTTTTTTATGCAAATTGAGCACTAAAAGCTTTCAAAGTTGTGATTGATTATTTGAGCTATTTGGAATCGAGCTACTTATATATATACAGTTTTTTCGATGGATTGAAAAATCTCCTGCATCAAATTGTATATTTAAATTCGGATAAAGTCCTAAAATCTCATGCAACATATTGTTTTGTCCAACAATCTTGAAACATACTCACTTCTGTTGAGATGGTCACAAAACAAAATGTTGAAGTGCAACATACTCAACACATGAAGGCCCCTTCCGCCTCAATTAGAACTGTACCAATCAATTACGGGGAAAATCCAGAGAAGTTCAGTGGATTAAACTTCAAGAGGTGACAGCAGAAGATGCTCTTTCACTTGACCACGCTCAATCTGGCTCGGTTCTTGATTGAGAACCCTCCCAAGTGTGTTGAGGATGCTGATGTGCAGACCATCAGTGCAGTGGAGGTGTGGACTCATTCTGAGTTTCTTTGCTGAAACTACATCCTCAATTGCCTTGTCGACTCGTTGTACATTGTATATAACATGAACAGAACGACTAAGTAACTGTGGGAGTCCCTAGACAAGAAATACAAGACGGAGGATGCAGGGGCCAAAAAGTTCATCATGGGCCAATTCTTAGGGCATCTCCAATCCATCACCAAAACACCAAATTTAATGTCAATTTAACACCAAATTGCTCCAACTCATACACCAAAACTCATCCCAAATATGGTGATGTGAATAATGCAACACCAAATATGATGTTGCACTATTCACATCACCATATTTGGTGATGGAGAGAATTTTTTTTTTGATTTTATTATATTATTATAAAATCAAATGTAATTAATTAATAATTATTATTTTCATATCTTTATTTATAGTATAATTAAATGTAATTATTATTTATTATAAATTTAAATTAAGTGTATTTAATAGCATATTTAAATTTTATTATGTATATTTATAAATATTTAATTTATTAAAATTATTATTTTAATTTTATTTAATATATTTTAATTATAATTACATTTATAAATTATCACTAATTTCATAAACATAATACAATAAAATATTAAAATTTTTGATATACATAAATATACAATACATTACCCATTACATTGACATACAAAATAAAAATAGTAATATAATAAAATTAAAAATAAAAATTATATATATATAAAAATAGTTGGATACTGAATTTTAAAAAATTTAAAATATCAAATATTAAGAAGTATTAATTTTAAATATAATAATTATCATATAAAAAAATTAATAAGAATAATAGAATATTCTAAAGAATATTCCTTTTTGGTGTGATATGGTGATGATGGGTTGGAGTTGAAATAGTATTTGGTGTTGAAATTGCACCATTTTGGTGTGAAAATTACACCAAATTTGGTGATGTGGATTGGAGATGGTCTTAGACTACAAGATGGTTGACTCCAAGATGGTGATCAGCCAAGTCCAGGAGCTTCAGGTGATCTTGCACAAGATCCACTCAGAAGGGATGGTTCTGAGTGAAACTTTCCAAGTGGCTGCTATTATTGAGAAGTTGCCTCTAGGCTGGAAGGACTTCAAGAACTACCTGAAGCATAAGCGAAAGGAGATGAATGTGGAGGAACTCGTTGTTAGACTTTGCATTGAAGAAGACAACAAGAGTTGTCTGATGCCACTATGAAAGGCAACGTGATCGAACACAGTCAAAGCTCGAAATGGAAGAACCCCAAGTCTTCCAAGATGGGACCCAGATGAGGCATTAGCAAAAATAAGTTCTCTAGAAAGTGATTCAACTGTGACCGAGTGGGTCACAAATCTTCAGAATGCAAAAAGTCGAAGAAGAAGCAAGAGGCCAACCTGAACTAGGAACCATAAATGGACGACCTCTGCATAGTGGTCTCAGAATTGAACCTGGTCGGTTCAAACCTGCGGCAATGGTGGATCGATACTGGAGCCACCAGATGTATGTTGCAATAAGGAGTTGCTCCACAACTTTGAAGAAGCCAATATAATGGAGACAAAATGTTCATGGGAAACTCAGCAACCTCGGACATCATGGACCAAGAAAAAGTGGTGCTAAAGATGACCTCGGACAAGGACCTCACTCTGAACAATGTGTTGTATGTTCTAGAGATTCGGAAGAATCTAGTGTTCAAATCATTATTAACCAGCATGACTTTCACATTATTTTTGAATTAGGCATAGTTGTACTACATAAGAATAGAATGTTTGTGTAAAATACCGAAAATAGGCGAATATTAATAAGGAAATTTTCCGCAATTTTTGGAAATTTTTCGGAACTCGTACGGACGAGTTAATGGGGATGAAAACTGGGGCCCGGAAAAAGCCTATTTAGGCTACACGAATTAAACAAGGAAAAGTTTAATTTCCTTATTTCCTTTATTTTTCTTTTATTCTTTTTCTCCGCCGTTTCTCTCCCCCGCGTGCCCTAACCTCCCTCCTCGCGTCGAGCCGTCGACTCCTTGCCAAAATCGCACACGGGCGGTTTCTGCTTTCATTTTCTTCTTCCCTATTGCGTCGCTCCTCCTCTTCCCCAAGCGCCGGCGACGATCTACCACCGCCGACCCACTGTTGCCCTTCTATAGCGTCGCTCCACCGGCTGCCATCACAACTGTGCCTGCTGACGCCGCACTTTCAAACGCAGCGCCGGCCGCTGTCGCCTGTGCCCTAACGTCGGTCTCACCTTCACATCCTTCCCGGAGCCGAGCCCTAGCTCGACTCATCACGCCGTCTTCCGCCTACCTCTCATCACTGCCCGACGACGCCACCGGCGCCATTGCCCCTCGCCATGGAGATCCCAGTGGTGCCGCCGACACTCCCCTGTGCCCTAGCATCCTGTGCCCTTCTTTTGGTTGTCCCGGAGATCCCCAAATCGTGCTAAGAAGCATCGCGTCATCTCCTCCCTGCGCCGATTGACATCTGGGCAGCGTTTCCCCTCACCGGAGCAGTGGGGTTGCCGTGCTTGTTGTGCCCTAGCTGGAGTCGCCCGAGCCCTAGTCTTGCGTACACACTGCCTTCCATTCGATCGCTGTGGAAACAATTACTGCCGGGGGCTGCCGTCACCAGAAGGGAGGAGTTGCCGAAGGAAATTAGGGATTTCCTACTGACCTCATCCCTCTGTCCTTGCTCACACTCATAGAGCTAAGCTTCCCTCACGCTCCTTGTGGCCGGGTTCGATGTAATCACTAGCCCTGACTACTGATTTAGGTAAGTGGATGTGGAATGGTTGATTTGGGTACTTGGTTGGGTGTGTGATTGTTAATTTAGAGTATATGGTTTGATGGACAGCAGCTTCGCCAGTTTTAGCTATTGTTGCTTGCTGTCATCGTCGGAGAAGAAGGTCAGGTAATGATCCTTTTAACTACAACAGTGATGTAGATGTAAATTTTGGTATATTACTATAAGGATTCCTAATTAGTGGAATTATGTTTATGTTGATTAGGGTTCTCCCTAATTAGGTTGGGCATTTTCTTTAGCTACTTAATTCAATTGAATTTAGCTAAATAAAACTATACATGTACGATTATTACAGGATTCAGATCCAGGACGAGCACATCGACATAGAGGTTGATTAGCTCGATCTACATTGGAGGTGGATACTTTTGACTTTATGTCTTTGATATGCATAGTAGTGAATTTAACAAGTAGCAATAATTATGTTCTCTTATTTGTTTCGGTTAATCACTACCCGATACCCGTTACATGATTGATTGATTGCTTGTTTTGCATCTCATGTATTCCTTACCTACTCATACATGCTTATAGGGGTAGTGATATACCATGTTTCACCATGTTCAGGACCTAGGTTTTATACCTTCTGTGTACCTTTGATTTGATTCGTTGACCTATGGTGCACTTTTATATATATATGGATTAGTTCAGGATATTTTGTGGTTAGTGTCATGCACCATTTGCATGATTGCATGCTGTGCGATAGTCCGCTCCATTATTGTTGAGCATATCGTCAGTTACATGGATCTGCTCACACCACCACTCATGGGTTAGTGGTCGATTCAGGCAGAGTGTGTTACAGCAGGGACTTTGTTTGGCTCCGTTGGTCCGCTCATGGGTAGTGTGACACAACGTGATAGCCGGCAGGGATTCCTCCCTGTCATCGTGTACTGGGAGTTGAGAGCATTGCGCTCCCCCATTTATGATTTGGGGTAGGAGGATAGGTGTACTCCGACAGCATCCCGTCCACTCGGTCACTCATCAGGAGCAGTGACGACAGAGAGCACGGTTGTCACAACCCTACCCACTCGGCCTCACTATTGTGTGTGAGATGATCGACTTGCGTCAGGGGTGACCAGGACGCATTATTAGTATCATATGCATGATGCATTTATTGCTTGTGTTTGTGTTTGCTGCATTTATATGTTGCATATTGTTTGGATGCCTATGTTTGACATGCATACAGGATTTCTATTTCACTCGGACTGTTTATCCTTATACCCTGGTCCTGGTTAGTACAGTTTCTCTCATGTTTACTTCAGATTCATTTTTATCTTTCTTATATCAGGAGACTGTACGCATGATTAGTGCTAGGTGTTATTTCCCTACTTTGTATATCAATTGTACCTACTGAGTGTTGGACTCACCCCGCCTCCATTGTTGTTATTTTTCAGGTTGATGCTGTCATGAGAGAGTTCCAGTTGTTGGTCCCCTGCAGACCACGAGGACTTATTGACCTTTTAGTTTTTCTTCTTATTTGACTATGTTTAGAATTGGTTTATTTTGATACTTGGATATTGTATGAATTTTTGTGATGTCGATGGATTTTTATTCGATATGTTTTCCTACATACCTGCCTGGACGGCAGAAGAGGTGAGTTTGTCGGATTTGTGTTTTATGAGTGTAGTGGAGTAGGAAAAATCGGATTTGAGCTTTATGGGTGTAGTGAAGTAGGGTTATTTTTCGAGTCATCTTATTACTGCTCTGTTTGTCTACTATTAAATTGCGTGGGTGATTGTTTATTTACTGTTATTATTCTAGCCGCATGTGACTGAGGTATATGAGGATGTAGAAAAGTTTCAGATTGTCCATCGTACAGGGGAGATGCTGCCGAAATTTTCTCGGACAGAGACTTCTCCGGGGCGTGACAATTTAGTGGTATCAGAGCTTAAGTTTTACGATCCTTTGTTTTCATATTTTGGATATTTGGGATAACCTGATACCAATTTATTTGGTATCAGAGCGCCAAGTTTGGCGATACTTGTTGTTTTTCATGTTACGGAATTTTGAGATTTAACTGATACCAATTTATTGGTATCAGAGCGGGTTATGTCACTTGCTTTTGGTGTTCTGGATATTTGGATTAGCCCAAGTTTGCGAGTCAAACTGGGTAGTTATTTTGGATTGCACGGATTTTCCATTATGTATATGTTATTGATTTTTGTTTCGGATTTATATGGATTTCCGGTGATTTTCATGTTCGGAATTTTGAGGTCAGAAGTTGGGGACTGGACAGCGATGGAACTGTTAGAATGTATACTAAAAGCCTACTTTTGGTATAAACATTTATCTAGAAATAAGAATCACATTGGTCAAATGTCTACATTTATGATAAATATAGTTGTTCAATTAATTTATATTGTAGATAACATGGTGTGTGGTGTCACACACAGAAGATCATGTTATCAGTACCTTATAAATTATAAACAGTAGCTCACGACCAAGATGGAAAGGAACAAACCATTGGAAGGTCATAGTGTAATTAGGTATTAGTTTATCTTAACTATATAATTACACTAGTACACTTAGAGTGTATTGAGTAGGACCATTAGAGGTCGTTTCTTTTATACTGGCTTTATAAAGGAACAAAGACCTCAGTTATTATGGAAGTGTGTGCTCTTAATCCCAATATAATAACAAGCACATATATTTGATATTTATTTCTTTAATTTATCAATGGGCGAGATTTAGTTCGATAAATCAATAAGTCCGATAAGTTGGGAAATAATATCACTTATAGTGTGTGTTGTTGATTATAGAAGGAAACTGTGTCCTAGTGATCTAGGTTGAGAATGTCCCCAAGAGGAGCTCATAAGGATTGTCATGTTAAACCCTGCAGGTGGACTTAGTCCGACATGACGATGAAGTTGAGTGGTACTACTCTTGGAGTTAGATATTAATTAAGTGAGTTGTCAGTAACTTACTTAATTAGTGGACATTTGTTATCTTAAACACAGGGAGACTAACACACTCATAATAAGAAGGAGCCCAAAATGTAATTTGGGATTGGTGCGGTAGTTCAATAATAGTTCTCTAGTGGAATGAATTATTATTGATAAAATTAAGTTGTGTGTTCGGGGCGAACACAGGATGCTTAACTTTATTAGGAGACCAAAACAAATTCCTCCTCTCAGTCCCTATCGTAGCCTTTTAATTATAGAGTACTATACCCACCTATACTCACCTTCTTACCCATCCCATAGGGCCCGACCAAGCTAGCTTGGAGACCAAGCTAGGGCCGGCCAAAGTTTGGTTCATGGGTGCTTCAAGGTGGCCGGCCCTAGCTTGGGTTCAAGCTTGGTGTAGCTGGCCCAAATTAAAATAAAAGGATTTTTATTTTTAAAAATTTTGCTTATGTGGATAACATGATTTAAAAGAGAGTTTAAAAATTTAAATCTTTCCTTTTATAAGATTCTACAAAAGATTAAGAGAAGAGCTAAATCTCTTTCCTTATTTGTAGATTAAAAGGTTGATTTTAATTTTGGTAAAAACTTTCCTTTTAATTATGTTTATGATTTAAAAGAAAGTTTAAAAATTAAAAATTCTCTTTTATTAGTTTCTACAAAAGATTAAGAAAAGATTTAATATCTTTCCTTATTTGTAGATTGAAAGGAGATTTTAATTTTTAGAGATAACTTTCCTTTTTGAAAATTATCCACATGTTTAAAAGAAAGATTTTAATTTATAAAATTTCTTTTTATTAACCAATCATGAAGGGATTAAAATTATTGGAGAAATTTTTATAAATTTCTAGAAACAAATTAGGAAGTTTTAATTTTTGTTTTAATTAAAACTCTCCTTGTTTTGGGGAAAGAAGTGGCTGGCCAAATAAATTGGAGAAGAGAAAATTATTTTTAATTAAATAAATTTTCCTTTTCATGGCAAAAGAATTAAGGAAGTTTTTATTTAAATTTCCTTATTTGCCAAGACCAAGGATTATAAAAGAGGGGGTAGAGGAGGCTTCATGGGAAATGACTCTATTCTTTTTCTTCCTCTCTTTTCTTCCTTGGTGTGGCCGGCCCCTAGAGGTTCCCCTTTTCCTTCTCTCTTCTCCTTCTTATGGCCGAGACTTCATCATCTCTTGGATGCATAGAAGTGGCCGGATCTAGCTTGGAGAAAAGGAGAGAAAGGAGTCTTGTTTCATGCATCCCTTGGAGCTTGGTTGGTGGAAAAAGATCTTCATCTTTTGGAAGCATTGTGCTTGGCCGAAACTTGAAGAAAGGAGAAGAAGATGCTTTGGTGTTTTCTCATCTCGGAAGATCGTTGCCCACACAACGTCCGAGGTTAGAAGAGGAATACAGTAGAAGATCAAGAGGTCTTTCTAAAAGGTATAACTAGTATTTTTCCTTTCCGCATCATACTAGTTATTTTTGGAAATAATATTAAATACAAGAGGCATGCGATTCTAGTATTTCAAATTTGTTTTTCGATGTTGTGTTCTTTTGTTTTTTTTTCTTTTCCTTGTGATTTGATTGTTCTTTTCGGTTGACCTAAAGTTATTTAAGGAAATTAAATATTAACTTTCCTTAAAAGGCTTTATCTAGTCGGTGGTGGTTGTTCCCATATCCAAGAAGGTCATGTGCCTCGCCACGTCAGTACTGTAAGCCAATTTTGGAAATTAATATTTAATGAAATTAATAACCTAGGTGATTTGGATCGAACGTGTTAAGTTCCACAGGAGATCCGAGTCTAAACCTAAAAGAACAAATAGATTAAACTTTGGATCAAACGTGTTAAGTTCCGCAGGCGATCCAAATTTAATTTAAAAGAACACATGGTAGCTAGGAAAAGGTTCAGACCTTTGTACAAAATTTTTGTACAGTGGAACCATTAGGTTTTCCGAGTAGCAACCAACAGGAACATCTCCAGACGGCATATAGGTATGATGTTTAATTTTATAGTTTATGACATGTATTAACATTTTTTATTTAGTACCTGTCTAGTTGTTGTAACACATATTACATGTGATGGGTTAGCCATTGAGCATGGTTGACCTTAATAGAGATCAAGGATTATAGTCTCTGGTGATTTTTCATATCATACCATCAGTAGTTTTAGCTTCTATTACTACTGTAGGAGATAGAGGCACATACCAGCCTCTGTTATTGTTAGCTGGGTAATAGATGATACCTACATATTCCTGTTGACTTAGCCAGTAGAGTTTTTATACTCATATCTTTTGGATATTAGGGTACCCGATACGATGAAAATTGGTCATTGGGGAGTTATCATGTTTGATCATTGTTGAGAATGGTTTGAGGTTGAGGGATATTGTGAGATCAGATATTGTGATGTGTTGATTTCTAATGATTTATGAGAGTAAATGTTATGTGGTTGTCTGATGATCTATTACTAGATATTTGTTTTGATGATCTATTAGTGGATAACTATTTTGATGATCTATTATTTGGGTTGTCGTTGATGGTGACATAGTGAGTGTTATGTATGATATTCACAGGTTTGATGATTATAGTTGGTGATCAAATTATAAATCGGGTGCTAGAGAGTTTACGGTTAAGTGTGCCTATGAGATTAAATAAATCTGGTTAGTTGTGGTTAGTTAACAGGATGATAAGATTGATATTTGCTTCCTCTGATATTGGACTATGTGGATAAATAATGATTTGATGTTTTGAATGCTAACTTGCTCTCATGGGGAGTAGAGATTTATTCATCTGATATTATGTGGGCTGATATTTTTGAGGATAAAAATGAGAGTGTCTTGATGATCTTGAATTCTGACTTTTTCTTTTTGGTCGTACACATTTATACATATGATATTATGTGGGCTGACATTTTCTAGTTTGAGTTGATGTAATTAGTGTTGAATTGACCCATGAACTGATTTAGTTATTTGACAATTTATTTGGGGGTCAAGTTGTTACTTGCTCTGGTGTCTATAAAGATGGATCTCTTCGGATAGTTCTGTATGGATTATGGATCAATGAACTGGTAGGATTTTTGTTGTGCTGCCTTTGGTTGTCATAGTTGAAAATTTTTCTGGGTCTGTTGAGTGGATACATGTATGGAACATGATATCCGGTTGATTATGAGTGGATTGGTTTGTGAATCCTGGCAAAATTTTTGATCAAATAACTCCATATGAATGATTAGTAATGGTTTCAGATATTGAGGAAATAAATTTTATTGAAGTGTTAAATGTAACCAATTTTTCATCAATGTCAAGGCTGGATGAAAATGGTTGAGTATTATGTCGGATTTGGATAACATAGAAGGTAAAATAGGGAATGTCAGGTTGATTGGATTAAGTATGTTGATTTTTGTATATCTATGAGGTATGTTCATATGATTATTATGTGTTGTAGGAGTTCTTGATAGGCGGTTTAAATTACACGTAGTGGGTTTCTAGTAGATTATACCCGAGTGGTTAGGCATACATGTCTGATTGTTTATTGGAGGTATTTCGTCGATTAAATCTATGTTGTGAAATGTGCACATGTGTTTGAGTGTTTTATTGGAGGTATCTTATCGATTTAATCTGAGTTGTGATATGTGCAGATGTGTTCGGTGTAATATTCGAGGTATCTTGTTGATTATGTTTGTTCTGTGTGTACACTCGTGTCTATTATGGCTTTGTTGGAAGTATTACGTTGATTATACTCTTGGCATATGTGTATATATGTCATGTGAGGTTGTTTGAGGTGTATTGTCGATTATACCTACGTTGATATATGCACACGGGTTCAGTAGACATTGTTGGAGGTATCACACTGAATTATACCTGTGTTATGAGTGTGTTTGGTGTACTAATTGGATGATTATGTCGATCATACCTATGTTGTGTGTGCACGTGTGCCAGGTGTATTGTTGGTAACATCATGATGATTCTACCTATGTTGAATGTAGAATGTTAAGTGTCTAGATTATGTTATTGGTTGTATTACCCTGTCAACTAATTCTCCTATTAGTGGGTGACCGATCCACTAGGATGATGATAGAGTTGACTATGGATTTGATTTGCTTACTAGGTTGTTATACCCTAGGCTACTCACAGTGATTTGTGGCAGAGAGATCTCGTGCAGTCTCTAGCCGGATAGTTAGGTGCCTTGAGCACTTATGTATTGTTTGTGGTAGAGCGTTGCTCCCACACATGTTATGTATTGTTTGTAGTGGAGTGTTGCTTCCACCTATTGTGGATTTCTTGTAGCGGAGTATTGCCCCCATATATATATTGTAGATACATATTACGGATTTAGCTGTGGTGGAGCGTTGCTCCCATATATTGAGGATTTCTTGTGGTAGAGCGTTGCTCCCACATATGTGGTATTTCGTGTGATGGAGCGTTGCTCTCACACTGGAGGATCTATTATTTGGTGATTTATATCGTTGGTGATCAGATCTGTTTATTGTCTAGGATCTTATGGTTAGGAATGTCTGTGATACGGACATTATGTATCTTGGTTTTATCATTAGGGCTTGCAGAGTCTTAGATGTTTTCAGAGACTTGATGATTTTGGTATTTCCCAGGATGTTTGGATCGGATTTCATTGTCTTTGTTGACGATGATGTGATCTATTTCGGATCCGCGGTGAGTCACGCACATCATCTTTGCATAGTTCTAGAGGTTGTTACCGTTGGGAGTAGACGGAGTCTATAGAAGAGGCTTGCAACTTCCTTTGTTTGGCTTGATAATTCCGGAGATACGTTGAGTGTTTCTCACGGATTGCTATGCTACTTACACGCCTGACCATGAAAGGCGTGAAGTTTATTTGGACTGAGGATTGCAAGACCAGCTTTTAGGAGCTGAAACGGAGACTAATGTCGGCTTTGATTTTTGGTTTTTACCTTCTGGAGAGGACGGATTTGTCCTCTACACCGACGCGTCTTTACAGGGTATGGGTGCTGTTCTAATGCAACACGGTAGAGTATTCTCATATGCTTCTCGATAGTTGAAGGAGCATGAGAAGAAATACCCAGTTTATGATATGGAGTTGGCCGCTATTATTTTTGCCCTGAAGATTTGGCGGCATTACCTGTATGATATTACATTGAGATTCTCACTGACCATCAGAGTCTCAAATATCTGTTCACTTAGAAGGAAATTCATCTTCGACAGAGGAGATGGATGGAGTTCTTGAAGGATTATGATTGTACCATTAGCTATCACCCGGGAAAAGCTAATGTGGTTGCTGATGCACTTAGCCGGAAGTTCAGAGGGACTTTAGCTTGTCACTGAGTTGTGGTCACAGACTTGATTCAGGGTTTCTCCGAGTTAGACCTTGAGGAGCAGAGACAGACAGAGCAGGGTATTTTTGTTATCATAGTTACTCAGTCGTCAATCAGGACGAGAATGTGAGAGGCCCAGTTGTTGGGACCTCATAGAGCTCAGCGTGAGGCAGAGTAGTCCACACTATCAGACGGAGGATGTCAAAGGCATAAGACTGCCAGAAGAGTTATGCTGATTCGAGTCGGAGACTCTTAGAGTTCTCCATTTACGACCATGTATTTCTGCGAGTTTCACCCACGAAAGGGGTGAAGAGATTTGACCTCAGAGGTAAGCCAGCTCCGTGATACATTGGACCTTTCCAGATCTCGGAAAGGATTGGAGCAGTAGCTTACTGGTTGGCACTATCGCCGTCCTTGGCAGGCGTTCACGCCGTATTCCACGTATCTATGCTGAGGAGATACGTACCCGATCCGATACATGTGTCGATAGATAATCTCAGTTCCCTTCAGCCTGACGTCACCTATGAGGAGGTTCCGGTGTGGATTTTAGACCGGAAAGAGCGTCAGTTGCGGAACACGATTATTTGGCTGGTTAAGTCGGATGACAGTATCAATTGGACGAGAAAGTTACTTGGGAGCTCGAGGATACGATCTGAGCTCGATATCCCCATCTTTTCACTTGAGATATGTGATTTAATTTACCGTTCAGCATTTTATACTCTTTACCTGTTGTTGGTACTTGCTGATGGTAGATAACGAAATTTGGGGACCAAATTTTTATTAGTGGGGGAGAATATAAAATACCGAAAATAGACAAATATTAATAAGGGAATTTTTCGGAGCTCGTACGGACGAGTTAATGGGGATGAAAACTGGGGCCCGGAAAAAAGCCTGTTTAGGCTACCCGAATTAAACGAGGAAAAGTTTAATTTCCTTATTTCTTTTATTTTTCTTTTATTCTTTTTCTATGCAGTTTCTCTCACCCGCGTGCCCTAACCTCCCCCCTCGCGTCGAGCCGCCGACTCCTTGCCAAAATCGCACACGGGCGGTTTCTGCTTTCATTTTCTTCTTCCCTATTGCGTCGCTCCTCCTCTTCCCCAAGCGTCGGCGACGATCTGCCACCGCCGACCCACTGTTGCCCTTCTATAGCGTCACTCTGCCGGCTGCCATCACCACTGTGCCTGCCGACGCCGCACTTTCAAACCCAGCGCCGGCCGCCGTCGCCTATGCCCTAACGTCGGTCTCACCTTCACATCCTTCCCGGAGCCGAGCCCTAGCTCGATTCATCACGCCGCCGTCCGCCTACCTCTCATCACTGCCCGACGACGCCATCGGCGCCGTTGCCCCTCGCCATGGAGATCCCAGTGGCGCCGCCGACACTCCCCTGTGCCCTAGCATCCTCTGCCCTTCTTTTGGTTGTCCCGGAGATCCCCAAATCGTGCTAAGAAGCATCGCGTCATCTCCTCGCTGCGCTGATTGACATCTGGGCAGGGTTTCCCCTCACCGGAGCAGTGGGGTTGTCGTGCTTGTTGTGCCCTAGCTGGAGTCGCCCGAGCCCTAGTCTTGAGTACACACTGCCTTCCATTCGATCGCTGTGGAAACAATTGCTGCCGGGGGCTGCCGTCACCAGAAGGGAGGAGTTGCCGAAGGAAATTAGGGATTTCCTACTGACCTCATCCCTCTGTCCTTGCTCACACTCATAGAGCTAAGCTTCCCTCACGCTCCTTGTGGCCGGGTTCGATGTAATCACCAGCCCTGACTACTGATTTAGGTAAGTGGATGTGGAATGGTTGATTTGGGTACTTGGTTGGGTGTGTGATTGTTAATTTAGAGTATATGGTTTGATGGACAGCAGCTTCACCAGTTTCAGCTACTGTTGCTTGCTGTCATCGTCGGAGAAGAAGGTCAGGTAATGATCCTTTTAACTACAACAGTGATGTAGATGTAAATTTTGGTATATTACTATAAAGATTCCTAATTAGTGGAATTATGTTTATGTTGATTAGGGTTCTCCCTAATTAGGTTGGGCATTTTCTTTAGCTACTTAATTCAATTGAATTTAGCTAAATAAAACTATACATGTACGATTATTACAGGATTCAGATCCAGGACGAGCACATCGACATAGAGGTTGATTAGCTCGATCTACATTGGAGGTGGATACTTTTGACTTTATGTCTTTGATATGCATAGTAGTGAATTTAACAAGTAGCAATAATTATGTTCTCTTATTTGTTTCGATTAATCACTACCCGATACCCGTTACATGATTGATTGATTGCTTGTTTTGCATCTCATGTATTCCTTATCTGCTTATACATGCTTATAGGGGTAGTGATATACCATGTTTCACCATGTTCAGGACCTAGGTTTTATACCTTCTGTGTACCTTTGATTTGATTCGTTGACCTATGGTGCACTTTTATATATATATGGATTAGTTCAGGATATTTTATGGTTAGTGTCATGCACCATTTGCATGATTGCATGCTGTGCGATAGTCCGCTCCATTATTGTTGAGCACATCGTCAGTTACATGGATCTGCTCACACCACCACTCATGGGTTAGTGGTCGATTCAGGCAGAGTGTGTTACAGCAGGGACTTTGTTTGGCTCCGTTGGTCCGCTCATGGGTAGTGTGACACAACGTGATAGCCGGCAGGGATTCCTCCCTGTCATCGTGTACCGGGAGTTGAGAGCATTGCGCTCCCCCATTTATGATTTGGGGTAGGAGGATAGGTGTACTCCGACAGCATCTCGTCCACTCGGTCACTCATCAGGAGCAATGACGACAGAGTGCACGGTTGTCACAGCCCTACCCACTCAGCCTCACTATTGTGTGTGAGATGATCGACTGGCGTCAAGGGTGACCAGGACGCATCATTGTCATCATATGCATGATGCATTTATTGTTTGTGTTTGTGTTTGCTGTATTTATATGCTGCATATTGTTTGGATGCCTATGTTTGACATGCATACAGGATTTCTATATCACTCGGACTGTTTATCCTTATACCCTGGTCCTGGTTAGTACAGTTTCTCTCATGTTTACTTCAGATTCATTTTTATCTTTCTTATATCAGGAGACTGTACGCATGATTAGTGCTAGGTGTTATTTCCCTACTTTGTATATCAGTTGTACCTACTGAGTGTTGGACTCACCCCGCCTCCATTGTTGTTATTTTTCAGGTTGATGCTGTCAGGAGAGAGTTCCAGTTGCTGGTCCCCTACAGACCACGAGGACTTATTGACCTTTTAGTTTTTCTTCTTATTTGACTATGTTTAGAATTGGTTTATTTTGATACTTGGATATTGTATGGATTTTTGTGATGTCGATGGATTTTTATTCGATATGTTTTACTACATACCTGCCTGGATGACAGAAGAGGTGAGTTTATCAGATTTGTGTTTTATGAGTGTAGTGGAGTAGGAAAAATTGGATTTGAGCTTTATGGGTGTAGTGGAGTAGGGTTGTTTTTAGAGTCATCTTATTACTGCTTTGTTTGTCTACTATTAAACTGCGTGGGTGATTATTTATTTACTGTTATTATTTCAGCCGCCTGTGGCTGAGGTATATGAGGATGTAGAAAAGTTTCAGATTGTTCGCCGTACAGGGGAGATGCTGCCGAAATTTTCTCGGACATGGACTCCTCCGAGGCGTGACAGTTTGTAGGAAGAAACTATGTATCTGATGGGTTGTTTAAGCTTAATATAATGGTGATTAGGCCTAAGATAAATAAAAATGAAAGCTCTTCCACTTATATGCTTGAGGCTTCTTGTTTGTGGCATGATAGACTAGGACATGTTAACTACAATGTGTTGCATAGATTAATAAACATGCAGAGTATACCTACATTCCACCTTGACCCAAAACACAAGTGTGAGATTTGTGTTGAATCAAAATTAACAAGGTTATCCTTTCAACATGTTGAGAGAAGCAACGAACCACTCGGGCTAATTCACACCAACGTGTGTGACCTCAAAGGTACTCCAACACGTGGTGGGAACAAATACTTCAACACTTTTGTAGATGATAACATAAAATATTGTTATGTGTATATTCTCAAAAATAAGGATGAAGTTATAAAGAAATTTTCTCTCTATAAGAATGAGGTTGAAAACCAACTTAATAGAACGATTAAGGTGGTTCAAAGTGATCGAGACGATGAATATGCATCATCCTTCGCTGAGTTGTGTGCTGAATATGGAATCAGACACGAAACAACAACTCATTATACTCCTAAGCAAAATGGAGTTGTTAAGTGAAAGAATCAAACTCTAAAAGAGTTTATGAATGCTCTTCTATTGAACTCTGGACTGTCAGAGTTCATGTGGAGGAAGCTGTGTTAACAGCTAATTAACTTTTAAATAAGGTGTCTCGAAAGAAAATAGATAAGAGCTCTTATAAGTTGTGAAATAGAAGACAACCGCCCTACATATATTTATGAATGTGGCGGTGTCTTACTAAAGTTTTGGTATCTGATCCAAAAAGGATTAAGATAGGACCAAAAGATTGTTGATTGCATATTCATTGGATATGCATATAACAACAGTGTGTATCGATTTTGTGTGTATGAGTCACACATACCGAAGATGCACAAGAACTTGATAATTGAATCGAGAAATATCTTGCTCTTCGAGCATGTGTTTCCGTATAAGATCCGAGAGGATGCTAGCTCCTTAAAATGGGCATATGAAACACAAGGTGAAGATGATGATGAACAAGTCGAGGTTGAGCTTAGACGGAACAAAAGAGCTTGGATAGAAAAATCCTACGGGTTGGTTTTATCACTTTTATGTTGGAAAGTGAGCCCCGAAGTTACTCAAAAGTTGTAAGCTCTTCTGATGGACCTCACTAGAGAGAGGCAATTGTATCTGAGATAGAATCTATCTTGTAAAATTACACTTGGGAACTTGTGAATCTTTCTCCGGGAAGTAAACCAATAGGTTGCAAGTGGATCTTCAAGAAGAAAATGAAGTCAAATGACACAATTAATAAGTATAAGGCCAAGTTGGTAATCAAATGATACCGACAATGAGAAGACCTTAATTACTTTGATACGTATTTTCCGGTGTCGAGAATAACTTCTATTAGAGTATTGTTGACTATTGTCGCTCTTTGAAATCTCGAAATACATCATATGAATATAAAGACAGCCTTTCTAAACAGGGATTTAGAAGAGGAAATTTACATGGAGTAACTTGAGGGGTTTTCTATGGCAGGATAGAAAAATAAGGTCTGTAGATTGGTGAAGTCATTATATGGCTTGAAACAAGCACCAAAGTAGTGACATGAGAAATTTGATAATGCCATGAAGAAATGTGGATTAAAGATTAATGAATGTGATAAATGTGTCTACATGAAAGTCACAGAGAATGACTACGCCATCTTGTGCCTATATGTAGATGACATACTTATCATTGAGAATAATGATAAGATAATCAAATCCACTAAAAGATATGTTGAACTCAAGATTTGACATGAAAGACATGGGTCTTGCTGATGTGATTATAGAAATCAAAATTCTTAGAACAACATAAGTGTTAATACCCCGTTATAGTTTTGATGTGGTCAACTATGTTAAGTTAGGTCATGTGTATTTGATCACTGTGTCTAAGTGTGCAGGAACATAGGAACATAATAAGTCGAGCGGAAAACGCAGCTAGCGAGAAGGATGGCATGGGAAGGGAGCTGACGGGCTCGGTGCATCCGAGGGACGAGATGCTGCAAAAGAGTACATTGATGATGAGAAGGACATGCACGACGCTCGAGGGATGAGAAACCAGGGAAGAAGCCTGCTCAAGGAGAAAACCAGAAGATGGGTCATGGTGAGCCCAATTCCAGATGGATAAAATCACCCAGGCGAAAGGAGCAGCGGAAGAGTAAAACAAAGCTACTAGAGGCGCCTCCAATGCTGCTGGAGGCACCCTTGTGTCTTTCTAGTGGAAGGCACCTTCAAGCTTTCATGGAAGATGCTTTCAATCACTTGAACATGCCTCAGACTAGAAAAAAAGTGGTCGTTAGCGAGGATAAAGTCTTATTCTCGCTTGCCTCGCTGGAGGCGCCTTCCAGCTTGTTGGAGGCGTCTTCCAGCCTCGAATAGAATTTTCCAGGGGTTATAAAAAGACCCCTGGAGCTAGGAAATCAACAACAACTTCAATATTCATTTCCTAGCACATTTTTGAGCATTCAACGAGTGTAATAGGCTTCTTCGCTTACATAAAGGAGATCTTTTTAGTGCTCTTTTCTTTCTTAAATTAACAACCACCTAAGTTGTAACCAAGTAACTCTTTAGTGTCTTTAATTTATTAGTTGTTTAATTTCCTTTTCATAAAGTGTGCTACTAATCTGAGTTGGAAGATCGAGAAAGGTTCACGTTGTTTTCAACATGCAATTTACCCCTCTCTTGTCGGTCACATGGGTCCTAACAAGAAGGACTTGTTCTTAGTCAGCCCCATTATATGGATAAAATTCTTAAGAAATTCACTAAGGGTGATACCGCATTGGTACGAATACCGATAGATACGAGTCAACATCTATCGAAAAATTGAAGTTAAAGTATCTCTCAAATAGAGTACTCTCAAGTGATTGGAAGTCTGATATACCTGATGAGTTGTACACGACCAGACTTGACCTACGCAGTAAGTAAACTAAGTAGATATACGAGTAATCTCGATGTTAAGCACTAGAAAGGGATAATAAGAGTACTGAGGTACTTGAGGTATACTCGTGAATATGAGCTGCATTATATGAGATATCCTATTGTGATCAAAGGATATAGACATGCAAGTTGGATATTTGACATAAAAGACTCTAAGTCTACGAGTGTATATGTATTCACTCTTGAAGGTGCAGTCATATCTTGAAAATCTTCTAAGTAAACAGTAATAATCAGATCCACGATGGAATCTGAATTTCTATCTCTTGATAAATGTGGTGAAGAGATTGAATGACTACGACAATACTTAGAAGATATTTTGAGATGACCGAAACCTGTGTCGGACAATTTTCATACATTGCGATAGTCAATCAGTAATTGATCAGACATAGAGTCATCTATATAATGGTAAGTCTAGACATATACGTCGTAGACATAATATCATTCGACAACTACTCTCAACAGAAGTTATCAGTGTTGACTATATGAAATCAAAGGATAACCTAGCTGATCCGTTAAATAATGGGTTAAATAGAGAGTTAGTTACAAACTCATCGTGAGGGATGAGTTTGATGCCGATGAAAAATATTGGTACAAAGGAAACCTAACCTATGCAGACTGGAGATCCTAAGAACTAGGTTCAAAGGGACAATCTAATTGTACCGACAAAGTTGCTCATTGTGGAGGAATGCCCCAATGAATTAGTGAAGGATGGAGGTTAAGTACACCACTTTTAATGATCTAAGAAGAGTAATATGGAATACTCTTAAAAGATCACCTATGTGAGAAAGAAGTGGAGCCACTTCAAAGAGAACTGGAGGAATAATTAGAATTTCTCACATAACCAGGCATATTCATGGCCAAGAACGAACACACTCATGAGAATTGAGTTGTATCAAGGAAAGTCTTGGGTGAAATATATCAATGTTTACACAGATGGCAGAACAGTTCAAGGACATCGCTGTCAGCCAGTAAGCAAACAGATCTTCACAAGGGAAGGTTCAAAAGGTAAAACCTACCTGTCCTATACTGGACTCAATTGCTAAATGTTATCACATACCCTATCTCTATTCATGTGGGGGATTGTTGGATATATGTGAATGGAAAAGAGATGGAAAAAGGAAGAAACTCCATTACGAATGGGGCTTTAGTCCCACATTGGGAGTGTCAAGGCATTTTGATTGGTTTATATTGATTCACATGCTTTGATGATGTGAACAACCGAATGGGGAGATGCTCTTTCTCACACGTGGGTGCATAGAGGGGGTGTAAATCCAAGGTCCATATTGCACTGAACCAAGTTAACTCATGTGCAAGCACGACCTACGCACGTCGAATGCCGGACCAGTCGGGATAAAATTTACCAAAGTGGAAGAATCAATATTTTTCCACGTAAACCTTTTGCTACTTATGTAACAGATGCATTAAAGTAAGATTAATGCATAATCAAAATGGTCAAGCGAAATGCTAGTGTTTCATAACTCGTCGAGTAATGATCATTAACATTGTCATTGATCTGAGCTCCTATATAAGGAGGTTGTGATCAAAGGGAAAAAATGTTACACACATAGAAAAGCAGCAGCAGTAGAAGCTCACCACCTACGTTCCCCTTCTCCTCTGTCGTGCATTTCTTGCTCGGAGGAGTACCCGTGATAGCAGTCGGGTACCTCTCAGTTTGTTGTGACCATCAGTGCTTGGTGGGAATCACTGTTCACTATTGTATCCTGGAAAACAGACAACCCAAGGAAACCTCGAAGTACAACCGGAGGTGGGACGAATCTATTTCAAGGAAACTGCGTCCAGTGCAGGCCTTAGTACTCTCACCCGGTCGATCGCTTACCCGTACAGTCGCATTGCCCGGTCGGTCTCTCTAACCTCCCGGTCATCCTCTTAGTTCCCTTGATGACTCTATCGCTCGCCCAGTTCACCCGCCTGCTCGTATGCTTTCTCGCTCAGCCACTCGGTCACGTGGTCTGCGACTCGCCCATCCAGCTGCTCACTCGCCCGGTCAGTCACTTGCCTGACCGCTCGCTCTGTCTGCTCGATAGTAAGCCTGCCCAGCCTCTCAGTCGGTCTGCTCAGCTGCACGCCAGTCTGGCCGCAGTTCACTAGGTTTACTTGCCCGGCCTCTTCACCCAGTCTGCCTTTTTCCTCGTCCAGTCGATTCGCTCGGGCAAAGGCTTACTCACCCGGTCGCTTCATCCGCCGGTCGACCTCTACTCCCGGCCAGCCTCCAGCTCACTCAGGAGATAGTTCGCTCGACTATCTGCTCACTCGACCGGTTGAAAGCTCGGTCAGTCTATCTTCAGTTCGCCTGGTCTGCCTCGTGTCCGGCCAACCTCAAGCCCAGTCAGCCTCACACTCGTTTGGTCGCCCTGCTGCTCTGTCCGACCGGCTACTTGGCTACTTTGCTCATTTGACCGCACGTTCACTCAATCACCCGACTCGCCCGATCGGCCTGTCCCAGCTCGCTTGACCACTATGAAGCATGCGTTAGGCACTTGGTAGACACCAGCTCCTGCTGGCAACCTGAGATTATCAGCTCAGGTCATTTCAACAGATAAGTTAAATTTAAGTTTGTATATATAAATTCGGTTAAAGTCCCAAAATCTCTGGCAACAGATTATTTTGTCCAACGGAACTTATAATTGTAGCAGCTATGGTTTCGTAGCTACTATAATATGTATGTTGAATAAACTTTGAGTAGCGAAAACTTTTGACAATCTTGATATCCTGCGTACCATTTGTTGTGCGACGGTTGGTGCATGACTGAGACGTGGCACTTGCCACCTCAGGTTTGTTTTTAAAATTTCCCCTCTCTTCTATTATATGTAACTTCTCTTCTCTTTCCTCTATTTTCTCTTTTGTATGTATACACTAAAAAAGTTTTCTATTTCCTCTCTCTTTTTTTCTTTTGCATGCATTAAAAAAAAATCTCTTTCCTCTCTCGTCACTCTTTTGCATACATGTATTAAAAAAATTCTCATTATGTATTTTTGAATTTCAAAAATCAACAACACAATGATGTTGTTTCGAAAATTACCAACGCAGTGATGTTGAATTCAAAAATCAACATAATTGTGTTACTAAATTTCAAAAATCAACAACAACGAAAATCAACACAACGATGTTGCTAATTTTTGAAAATAAACAATACATGATTGATTTTTTGTATTTATGTTGTTGATTTTTGAAATTCAACAACACAGAATTGATTTTCTGTATTATTGTGTGTTACTAATTTTCAAATATCAACACATAAAATCAACAAAATAGAAAATTAACCCTGTGTTGCTGATTTTAGAAAATTAACAACACTATATTGTTGAATTTTGAAATTTAACACCACTATATTGCTAATTTTTAAAAATTAGCAACATAGTGGTGTTGAATTTCAACACAGGATTGATTTTCTGTGTTTTTTATTTTCAAAAATTAGTAACATTGTGTTACTGATTTTTGAAATTAAGTACCACTATATTACTGATTTTTAGAAATCAGCAACACTGAACAGTAAAAAGGAAGAGAGAGAGGTTCAAACTTTTTTTCAGATAAACAATAAAAAGCAAAAAGAGAAAGATTCTGATTTTTTTTTCAGATGAACAATAAAAGGAAGAGAAAAACTATGTTGTTTGGACATTTTCAAAACTACATACACGATGGGGGAGAATACATTTTCACCTAAATTGTTTGTTAAATCGCCATTTTTATTATTCTTGTAGTTTTATTATTTAGTTGTACTTTTGTATTTCATTGTGTTGCTACTATACGAATAGGGCTATACAAGGTTTCTCTATTTTTGAAAGTTATACAAAGAGGAGAAAGTATAGCGATATCAAGAATAATCCGCTAATGAATTATAGATCCCAAAGTACAATTAGGGGTTCTAAACCATATAAAACTTGTTTGTTTTTTATTTATTTATTTTTTCATTTGCAAACTAACATATTGTATAGATAAACAAGTATTCAAAAAATTAAAATGAGATATGCCTATTCACCCCCTTCTAAGAAAATTTATTTTTCATATGAAATGTTATTCAGCTCTCCCCTAGAAGCACAATTTAATTTTTCATATAAAATGTTATTCCCCTCTCCCGAAAAATCACAACGATCTATAAAGTAATGATCAAGCTTGTAAAACCCATATAATTTACGTCATTACCTTGGTTGAATTAGTGGGAAAAAAAATTTAAGACCGACACCTCTTGTAAATAGTTGAATTAGTGAAAGCCATTTAAGAATAAGACATTAGACATGTCATAAGCCACAAAGTAGGAATAGCAAGGTCTCTTAACTACATTAAATCTATTATATCAAATATTTACAATATAACAAATATATTTATCGTAGTATTTTTGGCACGAACTCAAAAGAAAATATTTTAGGTTTTTTTTAATTCATCTTTAAACATTACAAAACATAATGGAAGGGCTTGATCAAAGTCGTTTAAGTAAACTCGAATATGTGAACGTGAAAAAGATTATGGAGCTTGTTTCAACAACTTGCATCCAATCTTTTCTTCAGGAACCTACCTCATGCCAAGCAGATCAATAAAATCTTCAATCACAATCACCAATGCATGGAAAACTATTAATTTGATAGGTCAAAAAGTGTTAAAAAAAACATTAATCATAAATACTACAATGTCTCTGCTTGATTTAAACATTGAAAGAAGTTTACTTTGGTTTCTTGGATACTTCCTCACGTGCAAAACACATACAAACTATTGCAGCACATCTAACAAATCAAAATTGATAAATCTGTAAAACTGCACCCGAACATCCAATTTTGGTGGTGAGTTGAGCATTGGAAATTAACAACTTTGTAAGTAAATTCGCATCTGTATGGCCAATGTTGTAAGGTTTCCAGATGATTTCATCCACACATCCAGGCTCCAGTTAAAGCTTAAAGACCTGAACTACTATATTATTAGTCCAACTATGGAGTGGAAGTACTTGCGAGCATTGCTCCAAACACTGAACTAAATGGCATGGAAAGGTCTTGTTCCAAGAGAATATATACTTACAAGATTAGCTTCTGAAACTTTAAACCATTGAATGGATATAGAGATGTCTTCACTTCTCTCTGCTATACTTAATTGAAAGAAATGACTCCCCAAGTTGAGACTCCCAGACTGAATGCGAATCTGGCTTCAGAACTTTCAAAAAAACATTGTTCAGTTTACGCACTGAAACTGCATGCAAGAACTGAGTAGAAAATCGCCGCACAACCAAACGTCGTGACTTCTTTTCCGGCATGTTACTTAACAGTACTTGAATCAATTCACAGGCTGCTGACAAGCATTTCTTGAATAATTTAGACCTACTAGCAGCAACTTCATTAGTCTCTCCTTTGCTAGGTATAATGCATGACTTAATAATACACTCTATGATATCTAGAATTTCAATTCTTCGAAACTCCATCTTTGTACTGATACATTTCTCCAGAAGAAAACCAAGGAAAAAGAGCCCAAGCCAAGATTGTCTCTTAATAACCTCTTTAATGAATCCAGCTTTCAGACGAGACTTCTTACAATTCAAGTAGTCAGTTAATGCATTTTGAAATATATTGATCACACCATTCAGTTCAGATTCAGAGAAATTCCGTGCATGAATGATTTTTAGTAACCAGAAAGTGGAGTCTTGAGCAAACAAAGATATGGTTTTATGGTGCGAACGCGATGCTGATTTTAGATTCTTCTCCAACAAGGTTTCGAGAGTGTGGAGCTGTATGTCACCACTTTTTGGATAGTCTTTTACTTTAAATATCTTCTTTTGCAGAATGCCTCCAATGCGTTGTTTTAGTTGCTCACTACTATCCGCCATATGTGAATTCACATACGCTTTTGCCAAGTAAGAATACACCGTCAAGACCTGAGTCTTACCTGTTTCAAATAGATTACAGATTAAAATATGCAAGAAAATTCATATTCTACAAGTATTTTCTAAATATTATTCTGAAATATCTGTTTATTGATCCCTTGAAACAAGAAGGGGAACCTGATAAACAACAGGAAAAAAAGGAAATGAGGAAAGCTGTATGGACAACAGGATGATGCAAGGCTAACACATGATCGAAGATTAGGATTATAGGATAAGAATGAGCCAATTTCATGAGTTCCAGATGGCCTACAATTGAAGAAGGTTAACCAAATATTGTCTAATGCCTATTTGACTGAATCATGCTAGTCCAGCTTATACAATAAAGTCGAGGCAAGATTCTAGATCTTTCTTTAAAAAGGATTATTGCTGGCCTAATAGAACTGAAAAACAGAATTTGGGTATTACAAATTTGGATAAGTTAGAATATGGATAAACTTTTAACAACGCATCAAAAATTTCTGATATTCTACCTGGATTCTTTTGCAGATAAATTTCTAGCAGTGAGAGAACTCGAAGTTTAAAGGGTATGAGTTGGGATTGAGCACTGTCACTCCCAGAAAGTTTGCGCTCCTTGAAAATCTTGGTAATGTAAGAATCCATACGGAACATGGCATCATCGTCCATATCATCATCAGAATCACCAGAAGCGGAAAGGTCATTATCCCCCTTGGCAAGTTGATTAATTGCCTCAACTATGTCCATCCCAGAAGAATCACTATTCTTGTTATCATCAGTTGCCGACCTGATCAATTCCTCAGAACCATCTGCATGACTATCACTGTCAACTGCATCATCAGTTCCAACCTCATTGATCTCATCTGCCTCTTCAATTCCAAGAAAATCATCATCCTCTTCATCATCATCATCACTGTCTGCAATTGGATGGCGAGGACGCTTCAGATCCTTCTTCACAACTCGCAACATCTGAACTAATCCAGCATCTGTTATATCATCACAGCAGGCCTTGAAAACCTGCATATCAAAGACAAATATTGTATTTATTTCATTCTGAATCAAATGAATAAGTCAGACAATAAACACATCAGGATTATGATGACGAAATCATATAGATGGATATCAAAGAACTCGCAATTAAAGACAATATTCACATTGGACAACCCATAGCTTAAGACTTGAAAAAATGCTGTCCAATTTCATCAAATGAAAGCATAGTTTTACATAGGTTGTATCTTTTATTAAAAGATGGTATATTTTGTACCATAAAAAAATAAATAAAACAAGGCAAGCTTCTGCCAACAGACACGTCATCCTAATCAAAAGTATTATAGTTCTACTACTTGCCTGTTCTACTGCAAAGAACAATGGACCAGTTGATTGTGGTAGAAGTGAAAGCAAAGTGTCAACTAGCACATCCATCAACTCTGGTGCATCATCACCATCATATTCTTCATCTGAAAAATCACAATCAGCAAATGCAGGTGGTAAAGCCTTCTTGAAGCATATAATCATCTCCAATGCAGCCTCAGAGAACTCTCCTGGATGGAGAAGTACTTGCAACACCAACTGGATCAATAGATAACGGAATGCATGGAACTTGTTTGCAACTGGACCAGGCCTAACTTTTTTCCCCTGTGCAATAGATAGAATGTAGAAAATATTACCAACTGAAGCTACCGAAAAAAAAAAAGACATCTCAACTCCAAGATACTAACAAGATAAAAGGGGATTACTTTCAATGTGCTACACAGACAAGCAAACAAAAAAGCATTATGCTAACAGCTCATATCGCTACACTGTAATGAGGGCAGAATAACAATTGGGATTCTTCCTAATCACATAGGATAAATACTATGCTAAATTTAGAGAATGAAAAAATAAATACTGTAACAGCATTTCCACATTACTAGTAAATTAATTTAAATATAGAATGTTCTTCAAAATTTCAGATTTAATATATGTATATTCCATGATTGCTACCAGTTCTTACAAGATATTTCTAGAGGTTTTACCATTATTAGACTTTATTATTTTTAATATCTACAATTTAAAATACTTCAATGTAAAACAAGCTAATAGCCAAAAAAAACAATGCTAAATAACTAGATTCACTTTAAATCATTGGTGAGAATATTGGAGAGTGAAAGCAAGTACCTCTTCAGAAAGTTTGGATTCCATTTTCAACAGTCTTTTGAATGCCTTCTCGTCTTCATTAGTCAAGATTCTATACAGTGATACTGAAGGGATGTTGTGCAAAGTGCTCAGGAAACACATAAAATAAGAACCCAGATCATCAAATTTAGTGCCCGTTGATGCATATTGGTTTTCCCTTTTCTGTGCATCTTCTAACAATGATTGAAGCTGCTTGATACACATACTACATAGTAAACTTGAAATAGAAGCTTTTGGCCATTTGAACTTCTCTTGCAACTCAAATGAAGTAACTTCAGTGCCTAGTGATGCAGAGAACAAACCTTGAACTACCAGAAATTTCAAAATTCCTGTTTGCACTTGAAATTTTGCCTCAATATGTTTCACAATTTCAGTATGTGGCATTGACTTTACATCAGAATTCTGATTTAAATTTTTTTGAATACGAGGCATGGTATCTATAATCCAGTTCTTGAGGGAGTCTATATTACCAGAACCTGACGTTTCTTTATCCTCCGAAGCACCTAAATCTGAATTTTCATCGGTAGTGTGACTTTGATCAGATGGTTCGTCAGTAACAGTTCCATCATCAACGAATAAACTCATCAAACTTTGCACAAACTGCAAACAACCAGGCACAGTATTGAACTTAGCAACCAACCCTTTTACCAACTGTGTCTTGGTGATAATATCAAATTTGCCACTGCTGTGTTTCTGCAGGGAGATAATAACTGAAACACGGCGATCAATATCATCTCCAATTAAATCAATGAGCTCCTTGATAAAATGTTGGGCAACACTGTACAACCATGCATCTCTGTTTGAAAGAATGTCCATGAGACAATGCACAAATTTCTCAGAAAGGACAACTTTGATACAAGATATAGGCAATTTTGGAAGCATAAGCAACAAGATTTGGAATGCCAAAAACTTCCTATCATGAGAAGACTGAAGAAGTGACTCTTCAATTACAACCTCATGAAAACATCGGATATTCTTAGCAATGTCCTCCGAGGAGCAACCTTTCCAAATCTTCTTTTGCTTCTTACCAGATGCAGATCGCACTGCATCATCCTCCATATGAGTTGTTATTTCCGAAGTAAGCATGTTCACCACTACTGGACAAAGACTATGCAGACGAGGCAAACAGAAGGTTGATTCCTGAAAATTTAAGTCCAATTAATAACAAAAAAATGAAAGAATACAAAAATGCATTAATATATGTAATTACAAAAGAACCATGCAAGCCTTCCAAATAACACATATTACTGCTTAAAATTCCCTGATTTACAGAGTAAACGAAGACAAAATGTCTAGTGAATTAATTCAGTAGATTAACAAGAAACTCAAAACACTAACTCAGTATCCCTTTCCAAGTAACAATTGAAAGGATGTGCTTAAGAATTTCAAATGACTAATTAGTTGATGGCATTTAACCACCAAATAAGTAAAGGGATGGTAAGCTATGTTGAGAGAACCTTAAAGCAATTGGCAATATATAGCAGATAATCTCGACTAAAGAAGCTTTCAGCACTAAATGGGCATGGAAGCAGCTTGCCAAACACTTTGCCATCAACTTGTATTTTCTCTTGCATCTTCAAAGCCAAGTACAGGGCATCTGGATCTCCCACCTCAGCAGCTCTCTCAAACAAATCATGTAGAACAGTAGTTTTCAACACTTCATTTAAAATAACTTCTGAGGAAAGCTGCAGTAACAAGAAAACATAGTTAGACCTAAGTATATAATGAAAACTGGAATATTGTTATTAAGGAAGAATAATATAATCTTAAAGAAGAGAAATATGTAAGAAGTTTTTTGCTTTCTTTGAGAATTATGTCAAAGAAGAACAATTACCAAACAATCACAACAAAAAGTATACCCTAACTATTTAGGTTGAATGATCCTATCTATATTTGAACTCTCTACAATATTTATTAGTAATACTCGTTAATTATGTCTATACTGTGTTAACATATTTATCTTCATTTATCATTTTATCATCAAAGGACTAGATCCAACTGCTCCCTTATTTAACATCTCTACACTTACCTCTCCTGGTATTTTTACACATTCATTTTATCATTCTTATATTTCCTACACTAACCTTTTTATCTATGGCTCATTTGCATAACAACACACAGACGAGCATGGTTGATCATACCACATCCATTTTGACCTTTTACCATCAGAAAGATATTAGTTATTCCATTACAAAACAACATATATCCACTAGGTACCTCAAATGGCCTAAGAAAGAATGAAACAAAATATGTAGATAAATAACCAGCAACAGTCAAATGAGTGGACATTTACACTGTCAAACACAACTTAATAAGCAAAGTGGTTATGAAAAAAAGGTACTAGTGGATAACAGTTAAGCAAACAAATGACTGGACATTTACCTAACAATTGTCTAACTTTGAACAAATTAAAAGTTCAAGCTAAATCAATTGTTTGTTAAACTCTGGATAAATCCATCGAAAGGTCAAAGTTCAATCTAGATTTAGCACCTGACATGAAAAGCAACAGCAATGAGAGACCAATACTTTCATCGGCATAATTAAAACAAACCCATTTGCCTTACTCCACAAAAAGAGCATGGCATATTCACAAATTCAAGTAGCACGATCTCTCACATTTGTTCACATGGGAGCTATGGGTTTTATACTTTCACTTGGTAGAATATGAGAAGAGATTGTAATGATATTGCTTTACAAATAGTTCACAAGTCTGCACTGATGTGAATGGCATTCCAGGTCTCTGCATACATCATTATAACTGCAGGTGAAACCAACTCATCCAAATAGATATTAAGAAGTGTCATACATAGTGGATGACCGAAAGAAGAGCAGGATAGTAAATTACAAGCACTTTAGATACAAATGATTTATTATACTAGCATGTAAAAGTTAGCACTTTTGGAGACAAGTTTGTATCAGAAAACAGCTAGATCAGCAAACTAATGCACAAAGCAAACATGGTGCTTTACAAACTAATAATAATAATAATAAATAAAATCTAAGAAAAAAATATTTAAATGACACATAAAAAAGAATCAAAAGCAAGCACATCAGTAAAATTAATGGTATGTCGTTTTTATATTAGAGTACAGATTCACAAATAATCAATGTACCTGATCAGTCACATCACAAATCAGAGAAACTGCTGGCTCCCCCAAGTATCGCTTCTTTCCATATAAAGAAACAACATGAGTTATGAACTCTTTGATAACTGATGTATCAATGTTTTTACTCCAATCAGTCGCAATTCGTCCAGATCTAGCAAGGGAACCATAAGAAAAGAGGCGGCCCAAAAGGTTATCTTTAGCTTCCTATACAACCATTCAAGGGAAATTCAGAATTGCAATAAGAATCAGGGGAACATTGTGAAATTGAAAAAGACAATAATGAAGTACCTGACCCTTCATTGAAGAAGATACTTCAAGCAAATCAATTGTCAATTTCATCACTGAACTCAACTTGATAGCTGGAATTGCTCTAACCACAACTGTTAACCCCAATGCAAATCCTTGCCTTGCATACTGTTGGTAAGAAAAAAAACAAAGAATTCAAACAAAAAGAACAAAATGAAGCAACAGATCTTCTAAAACAGATGTATTATACATCAATAATCTTCACTGTGAACTAGAGTATCAGCTAGCTTTTGTTTGCTAAACCCTGATGACCATATAGGTTATGTGGTTTAAGGAACACATAGGGTGTAAGTGTGTGATAAAGTGTGAATATAACAAATGCCATTATTTCTCAATTGTGTATTATAAATTGTTTTCTTTTTCATCTCTCAAAATGACATGTAGTCATACTTTCTTCAGAAATTAATAGAAATGTCACTAAAAGAAAAGAATGCCTGCAAAAACACCAAATGATAGGAAAAGGGAAAAGTTTCTTAAATATAGAATTAAATGCAATATCAGAGAGGACAATTATTTGAAGTGAGTAATGAAGGCCAATTATATATAAAAAAACTAACATAGATCATATGAGCAAATGAACCTTATAAAGTGAACATCTAAGATTCATTCTGATGTTTAATTCAGTCAAGTAATTCTGCACAAAAGAATATAGGATAAGAAAATATTTAATTCATAATAAGAAACCAAACCACACCCAGAAAATCACAAAGATGAAATGCGCAACCTGCACTTGAAAATATGTCATTATATAGAAAATTCAACATTTTAATTAGTCATTCATTTTCTCAAAATAAAAACAATTTCTTCAAGCCCTTGGACGTTCTTAAGGGTATGAAAAATTCAAAACTAATCCTTTGTTCGATATAAGATATACAGCCGCAGTGCATTGGTCTCAACATAACAGATGAGTCATGAGTGCTTCACTAGGAATTAAAAAATTAATTGGTCTTATACAGGGAATTGAAGAAAAATGCATGATGTGTACCTCCCTAGTAGAAGATACCCCACGAATAAGTCGACGAATGGAATATCTCAGAGCAGGCGCACAATCTTCCAGCCCATCATCCTTCTCCGCCTCTAGTTGAATAGCTCCATCATCCTCCCGTTTGTCCTTTTTTTCATAAGCCTTTTGAACCTCAGACAACTCTAAAACCAATGACTCCGCAGCAGCTTCCCTAACCAAAGAATCGGAAGATGCTAGATCCCTAAACACATTCATATGGAGCCCAGGGTGGCCTGAAGAAGCCAAAGAAGCCGCAGGCTGCGAGTCAGCCAAAGCAGCACCTTCGCAAGGCGTATCAATGCGGGGTTTCTTCTTCTCTTCATCAAGTTGGTGCCTTCCCTTGTCCAATGCCTTTCTCTTCTTCCTCCTCTCCATGGGCTTCAGGGACCTCGCGTCCTCCAAGGACTCCGTTTTTCCTTCATCGATCTTCTCTTTCTCGCTTGCAGAAACCTCATCAACCGAAACATGATTCTCGCTATCTAGCACGTCTGCGGAAGTCGGTGCCGTCTTCTTGCTGCTGCCCATTGAGCAAAGAGAACTGGAAAAGATTGAAGATTGAGCGCGCCGACGAAACGGCAATAATAGCGGCTTCACGAGGTTAGGGTATCGATCGAGATGCAGAGCGTCGCCGCCGCTTGCAAAATCTAAAAGAACAAATCAATGTAGGGATGTGCTTAAGTACCCTGAGACTTGGGCCGTTAATGGGCTAATAAAACGGCCCAAATTTTCTGAAACGGATTCTGAATTCAATTCTCTTTCTTAACGTGAAAATTTCTATTAATTATTAGGCAAAAATTTTAAAAAAAACACCTCATATTTCTTGAAGAGTTTAAATCTAACTTATGACCCATTATATTTCGGAAATTTGAAAAAGATAAGAGGCTAGTCCATCATTAACATATATTTATATTTTCTGATTTATCTTAGTGATCGTTGAGAAATTTTTATGGAACTAGATTGGTCACCTCTAAGATTAGTCGAATCGTACAATATTTAGCTAGTCCTTCGTTAAGATATATTTATGCTTTCTGATTTATCTTGGCGTTGAGAAATTTTCATGGAGGAACCACCTCTAAGATTAGTTACGATATTTAGATTATTTTAAAAAATATTATATTCTTACTTTATTATTATTATTATTAGAGTAATATTTAAAAATAAATTATATGTATAAAATATTTTGATATTAAAAAACTCTATCAAAATTAATTAAAATTAATTCAAGATTTTTTTTAGGTCTAAAAAAGAATGTATATTCGGACAAAATGGCTAATAGATAGTGATGTTCAAGACATATGATCGGATACATTAGTAAATTCACTACTCTCAACTATAAGGACAAAATAGCTATATCTTTTGATAATAACATTGAGTTAAAGGTAATTGATATGAGTGATATTAAGCTTAATTTAAATTTCATAATTCATAATTTTACCAAGTATTAGTCAAATTTGTGATACTATATATAAAATTAAATTTTGTTCTATTGAACATGATACAACTACTTTAGTAGGTCAAAGAAAAGATAATGTTTACGTGATATAATTGATTTTTCTTATATATTTTTAACCCCTTCTATCAAGTGTTTTATGTCAAAAGGAAGAATCTTGTTCATGAGGTTGGTCACTAAGATATATAGCCAAGAAAAATTGGTGAAAGACTTACTAAGGATAAATTTTAATAAAGCTAAAATATATGATGCATGTCAAGAAAGTAAATAAGTAAAATCCTTAAATAAAACCTAATCAATTGTAAGTACCTCTCAACTTTTAGAATTTTTACACATTGAGTGTTTAATATAAAAGAAACTATAAATCCTAAGCCTCGTGGATTTTAGAAAACCGACAGCCTGTTTGGAATGATATGGAATTCAATTCCTTTTAGAATTGGAATTGAATTCCATGCTTTGGAATGATTTTTTAGCTAAGAATTGATATGGAATTCAATTTCAATTCCATCAAACAAAGCAAAAGTAAATCATACCTCTTTATGTGTGATTTAGATAGAGAATTCAATTCTCCATATTATGTTCATTGTGCTCTCATTCTCTCTTCTTTGTAAAAAAAGAAAAGAAAAAAAAAGAGAATGATAAAATGGTAAAACATAAAAATTCCATAACTTAAGTTGTAATTCATTCCAAACATAAGAATTGAATTGAATTCCTTATAGAATTCAATTCATAATGGAATTCAATTCAATTCCATGACTTAAGTTATTTCCAAACAGAGTGTTAGAATTTTAAAGAGGAAGTACAATATTGAGCACGCAATCTAGTTTCATTATGAAGCATGGCATACAAAAGGAAATGCATTAAATAGTAAGTGATAATGAAGACATCGTTGTAGAGCGTCGTCCAAAGGATCCGAAGTTTTGCAGAAGAAGGAACAGAGGAAAGATTTTTTGGAGCAGATAGGGTGACGATGTTGAAACCTCTTCGTAAATGGAGATTTCAACGGGGACTTCTCCCTTATATAGAGGATCTAATATGTTATCACTTCATAGGTGATAATAAATTGAACTAAAGGGTTCTACACTTTTAACTGACATCTAATAATTTAAAATCCAATAAATCTTGGTTAAATCACTTAAATAGGTTGGTTCATATTAACATATATAAATTATAATCAAGTCGAGATAAAATACAACATAATAGTCATGGTATTTTATCTTTTAATAACATGAATATTGTATTGTAATATTAGATGACCTTAGGTAGATGAGTAATGATATGCATTGGAAAAAAATTTCAAAAAAAGTTAGGATAGACATATAAATTTATAGCCTACTATATCATTAAATGTTTGAGTAATGATATGCATAGGAAAAAATTCTCATGAAAAAATAGACATATAAATTCATGATTTACTGTATCATTAAAAGTTTTTACTCGTTTTTGTTGTGGTGTGAATTTGAGAGTTTTGATTTCCAAAATTTTTGAGAAGGAAGGATGTCATAGAAAGGAAATTGGAGCATTATAAGAAGCAATTATAACAATGTTATATAAATATTTATTACCTAGTTAGTTTTTGAGCCAAAGCAATTAATAAAACATGTTATGCAAATGATAGATTTTTTTTTTTCATATTTTTAGGTAAAACTCTTTGTTAAATATATTTGGAAAGATGCCTACAATCAACCATCTTAGAATATTTGGTTGTCAAGTAAACATATTAAATATTAGGGTCTATTTAGGAAAATTTTCACCTAAGATGGATGAAGGAGTAATAGTCTGATACTCTATCAAATTGAGTCTTAGCGTTTACAACAAAAAGTTTCAAAATTAGAGAATCTTTATTTGTAGTATTTCATGAGTCTAACAATGTTTATCCTAGGCATTCTCCTATAGATGAAGACATCAATGAAAAATTAAACAAGAAAAATGTTAACAATGTTGAACAACAAACCAAGAGAGAATTTAGAAGGTATAAAAGAACAACCTCAAACATATAAAACTAATTCTAATCACTCAATAGAACAAGTTATGAGAGCATTTACCAAGGAGTTAAGACAAAGGAAATATATTGCGTTAACAACCAAAAATATTGAATAAGCCTTATTTGATTCAGTTGGATATTGAAAATGCAAGATAAATCACTACAAAAACAAAGGGGTTATTTGTGACGAATTCTATGATAATTTTTTTAAAAAAATCTAGCAAAAATAATTTACAAAGAACTCTGTCGTCGCCCAATTTTGTGACAAAAACATATAAATTCGTCACCAAATCTGCGATGTCGAATTTTATTTTCATCGCCAAAGTTACTGTAATTTGGCAATGAAAATAAAATTCGTCGCAAAATTACCAAACGCAAATCCGCAACGAAAATATATTTTCATCCCAAATTTGACAACGAATCTAGTTTTTGTCGGACATTTGACAACGAAAATGAATTCATCTCCAAATCTAGGATGAATTTATTTTCATTGCAAATTTACAATGAATCCCTTTTTCGTCGCAAATTGACAACGAAATTAGATTCAACCCCAAATCTAGGACAAATCAATTTTAGTTGCAAATCTACGATGACAACGAGATTCGTCACAGATTTACGATGCAGTAAAACGCTAATATTTTGCCCAGAACTTGTCTAGTTTTGTATTTGACCGTGTATAGATAATACATCACATCCATTTCCAAACATGTTTATAATACATCTAACACATCCTATTTAACATTTACATACAACACATCCTATTTAACATATGCATCACATCCTATTCACAACATACCCATTTTATTTAACATTCTAAACCAAATCCACAATCATACAACATATCCAAAATGAAACTATACAAACAAGTCAAAAAAACCTATCAAATCCATATATGTCATTATATCCAAAAATATCTAACACTCTCCAAGAAGTTAAACAAGTCAATCAAAATGAAAATATTCGATACACAAACATCATTAAATCATCTTCTTTTTCTTCCCGACAAACAATTTATTCTCTTTCCATTCTTCTTCTTTTCCTGCATCAAAACAAACAAATAAAAAGTAGTATTTATAATAAGAAAAAAAATCCTATAAATTAATACAAAACTTAATACTTACTTCCTTCGACATGAGTTTTCAATTTGCACCAGTTTACTTTATCTGACCAACCCTGTTTGAAATAAATTGACAATATTAATTAAAAATATAAAAATAAAAAATTCATAATCAAATAATAAATGTAAACACTAATTATGAGACAAATAACATTCATACATAATAAAGCCATGAAGAACCATCACTATTATCATCATCATCGTTGTCGTCACCAGAACAGAGAGGAATCTAACTATGAGAGGAGCTTAATTGAAGATGTCGCATTATTAAGTCTTGTTGTTAGCACAATTGGCTAATTTTCTAATCTCTTTGTCTCATTTCCTGATTTATTTGAATCATATCCTGATCCCTTTAAGCGAATCTCTCTTTTACATTGATAACTTTTTCAATCAAGTTATTTATTTGTGTCATAACTGTTGATGGGGTGGAAGAAAATATACTAGCAACTCTATGGGTTTTAATCAAAGAACTTATTCTCGATATTCTTTCTTTTTTTGGTCCCCCACTCACTTCAAGTCATAAACCCATATTATTATTAACAGAGGGCTCGGATCCCTCAGTATCATCATTAGTTTGCGAGCATCTCTGTGCTAGCTCTAATTCATCATATTTATCCTATATTATCATGAGAAAGATTAAAGTAATATAATAGAAATACATATAATCCAAAGAGAGAGTATCTATATAACTAATAGAAACAAATATATCACTTTCTTTTCATTAGAAGGGACATCCAAAAAGAAAATATATTGACGAAACGTTGTTAAACAAAGTTGTTGAAACAATTGTCCTTATGCTTGAAATGAACATCTAAGAAATAAAATTGGCAACTGGTTAGGAGTCAAGTTTTCTTTAATGTGGGAAAATAATGCAAACAAGTAAAAGAATAATGCAAGCAAGAAATTAAATATTGTAAAAAAAAAAGAAAATAATTTTTAAAAAATAAATAAATTGATGATAAATTCCAAATTAGTTCATATGTAATAAAAGGAAAGAAATTGAAAATAAAATATTCAAGATTTACACATCTACAATAAATAGAATTAAATTGAAAAATATTTAAGGTTGTCACATCTATAATAAATCAGAGATTTATTTATTTTATTTGATAATTACTATTTTCTATTTTAATAATAAATAGGGAATAATTATAATAAGAATAGTCTATTTTTTATTTAGAATATTTATTTCTATATTTACTATTTAGTTAAGTTTACAAAAGGAGTAGAGAGTTTTGTATTTTAATCATCTTTGACTAAAAATAATTTTTAATTGTATTTCTCTTTGTAAGGTTATTTTTAATTCTCTTCATCCACTTCGTTCATAGTTCTTGAGTAGCAGTGGTGGAACTGCAGGGGTTAAGGAGGGTTTTATGTTCGAAACCACTTATTTAATTAAGAATATTTATTAGATTAATTATAATTAATTAGAATTCATATTTAATTATGAATTTATTTATTTTATATTAAGAAAATGGTAGAATACAAATATGTGTAAAATTTAAAAAGACTTATAAATTTTATTATAGGTTATTCATTTAAACGATATAGAAGAGAAATATAAATCTATAGCATACACAAAATTAAATAAAAGATTAATAACTAATCACTATACTAATATAACATACAAATTATATAAATATATATTTAGGCATATGTGATATATATAGATATATAATTACTAAATTTAATGCAAAAACTTAGTATGTATAAATTTGTAGAGAATATTTATCTAATTAATATGAAAATAAAATATTATGTGATATATAAGGGTAATTACAAAGAATAAATAGAATTAAATAAGTAAACTATATATGGAAATTTTATAACCATGGAAATAGCTTCCCATCTAAACTTGATATCGTATTAAGTTTACAAAGAAAAAAGAGAATGAAATAAATGACTTTGGCATTCATATACAAAGTTTTGGGATAGAGATGGAAATGTTATACCCATGGGAATAAATTTTATTCTTATAAGCATAAAATAAATGACTTAGCAAATTTTATGTGTTGAAAATTTTTAATATGTAGATAGATATGGAAATAGAAAATTTAGACCAAGTCCTAAGTCTCCTTATCTATTTAAACCTTATCTTCTAAAGTCCCCTCTTGGTTTTGTTGCCGCGGAAGACCTCCTCACCCTCTTGTTCTCCACTGGTGCTAGGATTTCCAAGGAAGACAAGGAGTGGATGGCTAAGTGATTGAGGCATGTTCTCAACCATGTTATTGTTTTATTTAGCTTCTATGTCTTGTGAAGTTTCAGATTTTATAGTTTGTTAGGTTTGGTTTGTTTTCTTGCTAAGGATATCATGTTCTGACCCATACAAATTGTGCATGTTTTTAACTATGTTAGTGCTTTAAATTAGCTTCTATGTCTTGTGAATTTTGGGTACCTTAGAATGGGTTGATGTTTCATAGATGTTCTGGAATTATGTTGTGACCCTACTATTTTTAGTTCTATTGTGGTGTAAATTAGCCTCAATAGGTGAATGAATTTCACTTCAAGGTCTTCTATTGAAATGTAAGAAATTTAGTTAGCTTTCATTTTCAATATACAGAACCCTTTTTGGATCAAAGATGAAATTCATATGATTTTTATACCACTGACTTACAAATATGAAATTATGCTATGACCCTACTACTTTTGGTTCTATTGTGGTGTAAATTATCCTTAATGGATGAACGAATTTCACTTCAGGGTCTTCTGTTGAAATGTAGGGAATTTAATTAGCTTTCATTTCCAATGTACAAAATCCTTTTCGGATCAAAGATGAATTTCATATGATTTTTATACCACTGACTGACGAATCTGGAATTATGTTGTGACCTTGCTGCTTTTGGTTCTCTTGTGGTGTGCTTTAAATTCTATTTTAGAGCTTTAGTCATCATGATCTTGCTCAACGAGTTGTTTCATATTTTACTAATTATATACCCTTAGGAACTAGAGAACTATGCATGGTCAAAATAAGTTATAGACCTTGCAAGTTTCGGACACGATAAATGTAGGTTTAAATTTTGTTTTAAGAGTTATAAATATGAATGTTGCATTACAATTTAGGTTATGCCTCTAATTGTCTTCCCTCAGAAGATCTATGCTTAATTCTAAGTATTAAACTTGTAAATTTCAGATTTATGGGAGTAATTCTAAATTTTGTTTAGGGGGTCATATTCATCATGATGTTGCGCTACCATTATTACATGTTTTCCCCACATCTTGTTTTATTTTAGTTCCTCAAGTTCATATATATTTAGGTAACCTATATAAGTTTTGTTTTTGGATATATGTATGTGTTAAGGAGATGATACCATGTTAGCTTTTATAGATTTGTAGGATTTTGATTGTATAAGTCTTCATGCTCTTTTATTACTTAGAAGTTTATACCATGCTAGCTCCTAGAGCTTGTAACTTTCAGATTTCTAGTTTAAGTAGGCTTGTGTTTTCTTATTGCTACTCATCATAATAACTTCACATGTTTCATGTGACTTTCGGATCCTAGTTTAGAAAAGGTTCGGAGTTAGTTTAGTTAAGCTCATGTTTCCTTTCTCATTATGATAACTTTAATATGCTTACGGAATAAACCCGCTTATAAAGACGCACCTATTAATTATGTGTGTCTTACAATTAATAATAATATGCATGTTTGTTTCCTTGCTTTAATGTGTTAAGGATAAGTAAGTGCATGTTCTGGGGGTGGTATGATCAAGGGACTTACGCTCGGTGAGCGCGCCAAAATCAATTAGGTTATGTTCTGGGATGGTGGTATGATCCAGCGACCTAAGCCTGGTGAGCTCGCCAGAATTAAACAAGATATGTTCTAGGATGGTGGTATGATCCGGGGACCTAAGCCCGGTGAGCGTGCCAGAATCAACCAAGATATGTTATGGGATAGTGGTATGATCTAGGGACCTAAGCCCGGTGAGCGTGCCAGAATAAAGAGGGACCCCGGTCCTAAGTTCGGACCCCTACCAACCTAGTGCTAGGGTAGTTGTCTGATTAACAACTTATGTTATGGTACTGCTATGTGAAACCAAGCCACCACCATGATATATTTATAAGTACACATGCAAACATATTCAAGCTATGTTTATGTTTACGCCAATATTTATGTTTATGTTTATACTCCTGTTTATATTTATGCTTATGTTTACCTCTATGCCTATGTACATGCTCATGATCAAGTCTATCATTATGCTTAGTTCATTTACCATGCTTACCTCTATGTTGTCACGGTTATGTAACTGTCTATGCTTATTTTCATAGTAGGTTAGTAGGGAGGTCTCAAGTTACCTTGAATGTGGTTTCCCTTAGTACACTAGATTATAGACGCTAACTAATGCATAACACCGTTTTGAACATGCTGAGTCTCTCGACTCACAGATTATAACTTTTTTTTTCAGACAATGAGACGAACAAGACAGGAGGCATTGGCCAATGAGCCAGCTCGGAACAAGGTCAGTACAACCCAAATACCATCCAGTTTAAATTCTGCATTTAGTTATGTTTTCTTTCGAACCATCTATGTAATTTTATTTGAACTAAGAAACCATTATGGAAGTATAAGTAAGTGACGCCCACAGTTTATGTATTTTCTTAAAAGTTATGGGAAACAAATCTAGGGCGTTACAAATGGTATTAGAGCAAAAGTTCCTGGAAGGGTTGTGCCTACTGCCAGTTTTGAGAAGCTCATAGAGTCGAGCCTTAGTTCTGTAAGTTTAAATGATTTATATCTTACGTGCATGAAGAAAAGAAATGTTTGCTGAAATGTTAAGTTAGAGGTTTGATAGTATGGGAACATTGATTAAAACTGCTTAGACTTAATTAACTGTTTGATGGATGTTAAAATATTATGGTTAGCTTTATGCCCAATCTAACATTTCCCCCCTAATATAGAATGGCTTTTGCCCTTAGTTTAAATGACCCTATAGTAGTTAACTCCCAAATTTGGAATAATTTATTTTTTTAACATAGGACCCTAATGTTCATAACCGAACCTTTGATCATAGCATGTCTTAGAAATTTAGAATTTTCTTTCCTAAGTAAGTTTGGGAGAACTTTCACGGATAGGATAGTAATTGTAGGAATTTTCAACGCTGAGTGATATCTGGCATGCAACCTTGAAACCCCATGCTTAAAGGCTACGGAGTAAGGTGAGAAACATGGTCAAGGTTAGGTGGTCAAATTGCACCTAGGAGGAAACTACTTGGGAGACCAAGGGAGACATATAAGTGTTGGTGCAACCTTAGGTCAAGGTTGACCTGGTTGACCCGACTCGAGTTGACCTGACTCGAGTTGTATTTTGATATTTGACGAAAACAGAAGAGTTGTATTTTGATGGAAGATTGTTAGTGCAACCTTGATCAAGGTTGACCTGGTTGACCCGAGGTGAGTTGACCTGACACGGAGAAGTCCAAGTATGGAAACTTGGCATGGGGAAGTCGGAGAGGGCTCGGTAGCTCGTTCTCCGGACTGCGGTCAGAGAGGGCTCGGTAGCTCGTTCTCTGGACCTAATGGAGTCGAAAAGGGCTCGGTAGCTCGTTCTCCGGACTATGGTCAGAGAGGGCTCAGTAGCTCGTTCTCTGGACCGGATGTGGAAGTCGGAGAGGGCTCGGTAGCTCGTTCTCCGGACTAGATCAGAGAGGGCTCCGTAGCTCGTTCTCCGGACTAGGTCAGAGAGGGCTCGGTAGCTCGTTCTCTAGACCAGGAAGGCAGACAGGAAATCCTGGTGAGTGAAGTCAGGTGAAAGTCCTGGTGAGTGAAGCCAGGCAAGGGAAAGTCCTGGTGAGTGAAGCCAAGCAGTTGGTGAAAGTCCTGGTGAGTGAAGCCAGGCAAGGGAAAGTCCTGGTGAATGAAGCCAGGCAGTTGGGAAGTCCTGGTGAGTGAAGCCGGGCAAGGGAAAATCCAGATGGATCAAGGGTGATCGGACATCTGGTGTTGATAAGGTCAAGTAGGTCAAGGGAGTGACCGGATACTTGACACGAAAAGGAAGTCCAAGTGGGTCAAAGGGATTGACCGGACACTTGGTGAAGAGTCTTAGCAGGTCAAGGGAGTGACCGGATGCTAAGCATGATGTACCAACTGGTCAAGGTTGACTGGAGGTTGGTGTGGGAGACTTGGGACTTGGTTTGAGTAAAAACCAAGCTCTGGATCGATCAGAGGATCGATCCAGCGATACGCTGGGTATCTGATCGGTCTGGTGACCGATCAGATAACGATCAGTGGCTTACTGAGGCTCTTCTGATCGGTCTGGAGACCGATCAGAGACGAGCCAACTCTCACAGAGAGTTGGCTGATCGGTCTGGGGACCGATCAGCCTAGAGCCTGATCGGTCCACAGACCGATCAGAGCACGATCAGTGGCTCTGTGAAGATATGGCTGATCGGTCTGGGGACCGATCAGACTAGAGCCTGATCGGTCCCATGACCGATCAGAGAGGCTCTGGACCGATCAGGGTGGAGCCTGATCAGTCCAGGTCCTAGCCGTTGCGACACAACGGCTAGTTCCTGTGTCTTCTTCTTCGCAGGTTATAAAAGGAGATCGAGCCTCTGCTTCTGGTCTTCTTCTTCTCTCTTCTTTCGACTGAGCTGCTGGTGTGCTCTTGAGCTTTGTTGAGTTCCGAAGCTTCGTGTGAGCTTCTCCGACTGGGTTCCTGTTGTTGTAGGCGTCTCGTGAAGTTGCTGCTTCAACCAGTCGACGAGAAGGCAAGCGTGTTTGTTTTACATTCATATTGTCTTGTGCTTCTTTGTATTTTGTGTACTTCTATCTTGCTGTTGCAAGAGTTATTGTGGCGAGGTTTCTCCACCCACAAGGAGTATATATTAGCCGGTTCTCCGGGGACTCATCCACCGACGGATTGATAGGCTTCGTCCACCTTACGGACACGCCGAGGAGTAGGAGTTTCATCTCCGAACCTCGTTACATCGACGCGTATTGAGGTTTGATTTCTTGTCTTCGTTTCTTGTTTTTATTTCCGCTGCGCTAACCCTAGTTTGTAGAAAGAAACGCGAAGATTTGGGGTCGGCTATTCACACCCCCTCTCTAGCCGCGATCATCGATCCTAACAATAAGAACCCCTCCCTAGGATTGTTCAATAAGTGTTAATTTCGAGGATAAAATTTTATTTAAAGGGGGAGGAATTGTAGTGTCCGAAATCACTTATTTAATTAAGGATATTTATTGGATTAATTAGAATTAATTATAATTCATATTTAATTATGAATTTATTTATTTTATATTAAGAAGATGGTAGAATACAAATATGTGTAAAATTTAGAAAACTTATAAATTTTATTATAGGTTATTCATTTAATGATATAGAAGAGAAATATAAATCTATATGGTATACACCAAATTAAATAAAAGATTAATAACTAGTCACTATATTAATATAACATATAAATTATATAAATATATATTTAGGTATATGTGATATATATATAGATATATAATTACAAAATTTAATGCAAAAACTTAATATGTACAAATTTGTAGGGAATATTTATCTAATTAATATGAAATAAAATATTACGTGATATATAAGGGGTAATTACAAAGAATAAATAGAATTAAATAAGTAAACTATATATGAAAATTTTATAACCATGGAAATAGCTTCCCATCTAAACTTGATATCTTATTAAGTTTACAAAAAAAAAAAAAAAAACAGGAATGAAATAAATGACTTGACATTCATATACGAATTTTGGGATAGAGATGGAAATGTTACACCCATGGGAATAAGTTTTATTTTTATAAACATAAAATAAATGACTTAGCAAATTTTATGTGTTGAGAATTTTTAAAAGTAGATAGATATGGAAATAGAAAATTTAGACCAAGTTCTAAGTCCTCCTATCTATTTAAACCTTACCTTCTAAAGCCCCCTCTTTGTTTTGTTGTCGTCAGCCCTAGGAAGACCTCCTCACCCTCTTTGTCACGCCCCAGTTGAGTCCCTACTAGACGAAAATCTGGCAACATCTCCTTTGTACTGCTGACAATTTGAATCCTAAGTTACATAGCCCTCAGAGTCTCTCAATCTTCGGCCAACACGACCGGAACATAAATAATAATTTAAATAAACATTCCACACAGTTATATATACATATGGGCATCATACCAAAATCTTGATATAAGATCCACGAGTGTTAGAAACACACATCACAAGTATGTATATCACATAACAAGAAACAAAAGACCAAAAAACTAGAAAGCCGTCATGACACGGAGTGGGGACTAGCAACTGGAACCTCCTGATGACTTCAACCTGAAATAGAAAATAATCAACGGAGTGAGTTCAAGAACTCAGCGGGTATCGAGTAGACATGCATAGTAAGATATAAATATCAACAATAATCATGCAGTACAGTCTTCTGGATAATAACAGGAAATGCAAAACTGAACAACAGAAGAAGCTGTACTCACCAGGACCTTCTATCCGGATACAAGAGTTGTCAGACCAAATAGCTCATGTCTCCTATATGCATGCCAATCATATGTAACCACCAAAATACATCAATTACAAGTAATAAATGCAATTCATGCATATGATGCAAATAACATGGTCACCCCTGACGCTAGTCAACCACCTCACACGTGATGGTGAGGTCGAATGGGTAGGGCTATGACAACTGTGCACTATGCCATCACTACTCCTGAGTGACCGAGTGGATAGGATGTTGTCGGAGTACACATATCTTCCTACCCCAAACATAGTGGGGGAAGCCTAAGCTCTCATCTCCCTGTGTCATAGTCAAGAGGAGGGATCCCTGCCCACTACCACGCTGCAGTCACACTACTCATGAGCGGACCAGCGGAGCCCTGACAGAGCAAATTGCACACACCCTACCTGATGTACCACTAACCCATGAGTGGTTGTGTGTGTAGATCATGTAATTGGCGATGTGCTCAACTATAAAGGAGCCAACAATCGCTCAGCATGCAATCATGCAAAATGATACATGACACTAAAGCATGTAACTCCTGAAAATATCAACCTCCATATAATATGTACCAAAATAAAAACCGAGTCCATAACAAGGATCTAGGTATACATGTCAGATAATAAAACTAGGTACACATGCCAGATAATAAATCTAGGTACACATGCCAAGTATATCTAGTAGCTAGGCCTATACCCGATAATGCATTCTATGGCACTACTTCTATGAACATAAATACACATAGCAAGAATCAAGAGACATGAACATAAATGCATAATAGATAACAATATGGGCATACTACGGGTATTAAGTAGTGACATACCAAGCAAATATAAACATAACCATTACTACTAGCTATAATCTATTACGTATATCAAAATGACAATATCAAAAGAGATAAGTCAAAGGTATCCGTCTCAAAAATGAAGATTGTATCAGATAGATCATAGATCCCATGTCGAGGCTCTTGTCTCGAATCAATGTCCTGCAAATCACATGATGTACAATTTAGCTAATCACATATATAATAACTAGCTAAACTCAAAACTCGATCCTTAACCTCTTATCTCGAATCAAAACCCTAGAATAAGTACACAGTCGACACTTAGATCTAATGTATAACGCAAACTAAAATCCTAAGAAATCTAACCTCATGATCTCAAAATTTCTTCCATAACCAATCCAATAATTAACCAAACTCATATCATTAACAATTCCATAATCCAATAGTTTAAACTAAACATAGATCAATGCCAACCACTCACCCAAATCCAGATATGCCCTGTTGACTCGTGGCCGACGAAGCTTGTTGTCCAAAATTGGTGATCGGAGCTACAATGCCTCTACTGCCAATTGGAAAACAATTCCCAAATCCAACTAATTAAGAATCGTTACAATAATTTTCCAAAAACTACATCATCGTTGTGTTAGGACCAAAAGTAGCTAGAGGGGGGGGGGGGGGGGGGGGGGAATAGCTCATCGCGTGCCCAGTGTTCGGCGTTGTTTGTTTCTTCAAAGATATGGCAGCGTAAAATACAGAAACAAATCACACAACGCTAACACGGTTGGTTTACTTGGTATCCACCTCACAAGAGGTGACTAGTCCAAGGATCCACACCTACACACACACCCTCCACTAATAAAACTCTCCTTTATGGTAACTACCAAGGGCGGAGAAGCCCTACAAGACTCAACACAAGAAGAAAGGGAAAGGTAATGAAATACAAGCTCACAAGCTTACAATGAGTGCAAAAGCCCTAACCCTAGTTTCTTCTCCTTGCTTTGATCCGCCTCTTGACTTGGAAGAACCTCCAAGAACCTTCAAGAACGGGCGATCTCGAGCTTGAGAAGAGCTGTGGAGGAGCTGGTGAAGATCTGAAATGAATCGGTGAAGAAATGCTGAAGGAGACGCCCGCCTGCAGCTCAAATACGACGCAACGGTCGGATCCCGATCGATTCGAAAACTCCCAATCGATCGGGGAGGCTTTGGATCGATTCACGGATCGATCCAGAGCGCCTCTGTGCTCTGAAAAAACGCCTGGATCGATCCACAGATCGATCCAGCGCTTATCGGCGAAGCAGCAGTGTCCCAATCAATCGGCTGATCGATTGGGACCTCTGGATCGATCCACTGATCGATTCAGAGGTTCTCTGTTCGCTAGGAAAGGCCTGGATCGATCCACTGATCGATCCACCTCCTGGATCGATCCAGCTCTTGGTTTTTGCCCAAAACCAAGTCCCAAGCCTCTCAAACCAACATCCGGTCAACCTTGACCTGTTGGTACATCATACCTAGCATCTGGTCACTCCCTTGACCTGCCAGAACTCCCCACCAAGTGTCCGGTCAATCCCTTTGACCCACTTGGACTTTTCTCTTCGTGCCAAGTATCCAGTCAATCCTTTGACCTACTTGGACTTCCCAACACCAGATGTCTGATCATCCTTGATCCATCTGGATTTTCCCTTGCCTGGCTTCACTCACCAGGGCTTTCACCTAGCTTCACTCACTAGGGTTTTCCATCTGCCTAGCTTCACTCACTAGGACTTTCACCTGGTTTCACTCACCAGGATTTCCTTCTGCCTAGCTTCACTCATTAGGACTTTCACCTAACTTCACTCACCAGGATTTCCTTCTGCAAATTGATGTGTCGATATGAAGGAATGCAAATTGATTGGTTTGAAAAGTCATGACTGTCATATAATCATACAAAGGCTCATTCCGATTTCTTTTAAGAAACTCTTACCAAATTTTGTTTGGGGTGTCATTATGAAGTTAAGTATTTTTCTACATAATATTTTCTCAACAGTTTTGAGACATTCACACATAAAGACGTTAGAGAGAAACATTTCAATCATTTTATACAATTTGGAAAGGATATTTCCACCCTCATTATTTTTATTCCATGGAATATTTTTTGGTTCATTTGCCATACGAGGACAAAGTTGGAGGATCTGTCTATTTTTTATGGATATATCCATTTGAAAGGTAAAATTTTCATCTTCTATACTTCAACAATCTACATACATAAAAATTTACTAATTTTATTATATATTAATATCTAATATAATTTATTTTATTATCATCATATTCCTATATCATTTGAAGAAAAAAGTAAAAAATAAGGCATGAGTGGAAGCCTCTATTGTTAATGAATATATTGTGGAGGAAGTAACAACTTTTACATCATGTTATTTTAAGTCTCACGTTCAGAGTAAAAGACGAAGAGTAGGAATAAATGATGAGTGTCCTATTGATCTCAATTTGAACTCCTTCTTATTTTTTAACTACCTTGGTCGACCAAGTGAATCATGTAAAAAGAGATACTTAACTGATTAAAAATGACGGGCAACAAGTGATTCAAGTATTGCCATATTATGAGTTAGTGTGTGTGTGTGTGTGTGTGTGTATTTCTTATGTCATAAATTGTTTGTATTATAATTTTTTTATGGTAGGACTTTTCAAAACTTTATTCTAAATTATCGACACAAGAATTTGATTGTTTATGTGAAGAAGAATTTGCACCATGGTTCAAATTATATATATATATATAGACAATCTAAATTTGGTTACACATATATAGACTTTTAACAATTGACGTATTTGACTTTAGGTTCATGATAATCAAGCTCACCTTGATTATAATTTGTTAATCCATCTGTCATGAGGTCCAAAAGCATTGATACTCACTTGGTTAGCATATTTCATAAATGGATATAATTTTCATACTTAAGAATATGAAATGGGGAAGACTACAATGAATAGTGGGATTTGTGTACAATCATCTAATGATGGAGGTGTAAGTAATGATTTTTATAATTTTCTGGATGAAATTATAGAGGTAGAATATCCTGACCTAGAAATGTGAGTTAATTTATTTAAGTGTCACTGGTTTGACCCTATCAGAGGGATGAAGGTGTATCCATGATATAATTTGGTTGAAATAAATCATAAGAGATTGTATATGAACTATAAACCATTTGTATTGGTATAGCAAGTGATTCAAGTATTCTATGTTTCATCTCCTAGTTTAAAAATTGACAAAAGTGATTGGTGGAGTATTTATAAAATGAAAGTATAAAAAAAAATTGAGGAACATTGGAGAGACATATGAATAAAAGAAAGTTGTTAATATATTTCAGACAGAGGAATATATTATTCCAAAATTACGAGATCCCAGTGGAGTAGTGATAAACATGGATGCAAGTGAAATTCATGAGAATGATGATGATGAGGAGGAGGATGAGGATGAGAATGACAATGACAATGAAACCTTTGATTTTCGATGATGAGTATGTTTTGTTATCTTAATATAACAAAAATTTTGATATTTTATTTTCATATATGATACTACTTTTTTATGAAATTTAGTTTTAATCTATAAATTTACAAAACTTGTAGCTCAATTAGTTGTTTATATACTGTCTCATTCTTAAATTTATATATTTTATTTGTTAATGCTTTGTATTTTTTTTTCTATAGGTCACTAGAGGTGGCAGCTTGTCATTGCAGGTTTTACGCACTCTTTTATATCTTAGTAAATATAGTAAGTTTGTTCATGTTCTTCATTATTTGTAAAATACCGGAAAAATGACGAATAATGATAAGGGAATTTTCTAGAATTTTTAGAAATTTTTCGGTAATTTTTCGGAGCTCGTATGAGCGACTTTACGGGGGATAAAAAGGGGCCCAGGAAAGTCTGTTTAGACTACCCATTTAAGTGAGGAAAAGTTATTTTTTTTTTCTCCTTTTTCTTTTTATTTAATTCCTTCCTCTCCCCTCCGAACCCGTGCTGCCCCAAACCTCCCCGCGTGCCATTTCTCTTCTCCTCCGTCGAACTCATCCCGAGCCCTAACCTCCTAGTGCCGGCGGCTTCCTTCTCCTCTATCCTTGCCCAAGCGCCGGCGAGCACGAGCCACCGCCGGCCGAGCCGCTCCTCATCCCTAGCGCCGGACTCTTCTTCTTCTTCTCCCTGATCTGCCCTAACTGCTCCACCAACCGGCGCCACTTCTCTTCTCTCTACTCTGTGCAGCGCCGACGCCGACGCTGATCATTGATGTCGTGCCCTAGCCGAAGCCCACTACCACGACCCGGTCACCGACGACCAACATCTCTGATGCTTGCCGGCAGCCCAATTTCCTTCCTCCTCCGGTCGTGCGAGCACAAGGGATGCAGATCCCTTGCCGGCAGGGTACCATCTGTCCTTTGCCCTAGCTTCCTCTCCTCTGCCTCCTCTCTTCTTGTCCTCAGCACTGTGCGCCGCCGCCCTGGTTGACTCGGTGCCCTAGACCACCGGAAAACCAGAAGCTGGAGAAGATGACAACAAGCGACAGTAATTTGACAGTGGGATTGAAGGTGTTGGTGATCAGTAAGGTTAGTAGATGGATTATGGAAGTAGGATATATTTGAATGCCTTGTTGAATCTTGATCTCCATTATTGATCTTTGTACGTGATCTGTTCAGTGAAGATTTTCCTACTGTGGATTAGAAATCACGACTGTGAGGAAGAGTTCCAGGCAAGCATTTGTGCGTTGTGGGGAAGACATTAGCAAGGAGGTCTTGCTGTGGTATACCTTGTTTCCAGTAGCAACTAGTTCACGTTGTTCTGTGATCAACAGCGGTTGAGCTTGAGGTACGATGTAGGGATCTTGATACATTTTTTATAGTTGATGTGGTCTATGAATTAGCATTTTTGCTTAGTTGTAGATCTTGTGTATGTTGATTAGGGTTCCCTAAATAGGGTTGGGAATCTTATTGAGCTATTTGCTATATATGTAATTAGCTAAGTAAAATATGTGATGGACACAGGACTTTGACGCGGGACGAGAACTTTGACACAAGGGTCGTTTAGCTCGATCTATATTAGAGGCGGGTACCTCTTGACTTATGTTTTATGATATTGTCATTGGATATGCATAGTATTTTATAACTACAAGTAATGAACATGTTTGTCTTTGGTATGTCACTGTTTGATATCCATAGCATGTTAAATTTGTCGCATGTGAAGTATCCGTACTTATATCTCGTGATTTGTTACCATGAGTATCTTGTTGCCATGAGTACTTTATTACCATGAGTATCTTAGTTTCTAGAGTGACATACCATGCTTTACCGAGGTTAGGACTAGGCTCTGGATTTTTGTTTCTGGCATGTGTATCCAAATTATCTGATACTTAGGTTTTTATGCCATGCCTGGATTGTGTATTTCTATTAGTATATCATATATGATGCGTGTACCTAGACCTTGTGGCTTTGATCTGTGCATATTGTTGGTACATATGCTATGGAAGGGGGATAGGTTTAGGATCTAGGTTGTTATACCATAGAGGACCTGTATACCCTAGATCCGTGGATTTGACCTACTAATACTGTGGTACCCATATTATGTATATATGGATTTTTCTATGCTGATCAGGATATTCCATACTTATTATGTTCGGGACATAGGTTTTTGATATTCTATCTAACCTATGTACTCTAGATTTTGGTATGTGACCATCGATTTTACAGTACTCATTTTGTATATATGGATATGGTTATGTTGATCAGTTTTGCTATGCTTAGTGTCATGCATCATGATTGCATGCTGTGTGATTGTCGGCTCCACTATGGTTGAGCCCATCGCTAGTTACATGTACTGCACACACCACCACTCATGGATTAGTGGTTTATCAGGCAGGTGTGTGGCGGTTCTGCTGTTTGGCTCCGTTGGTCAGGTGACTCAGCGTGGTAGCCGGCAGTCAGTTCTGTAGCAGCGTGGTAGCCGGCAGATGGTGGACTCTGTTTGGCTCCGTTGGTCAGGTGACTCAGCGTGGTAGCCGGCAGAGATATCCTCCCCGTCATCGTGTACCGGGAGATGAGAGCATTGAGCTCCCCCATTTATGATTTGGGGTCAGAGGACAGGAGTACTCCGACAGCATTCCGTCCACTCGGTCATTGTTCAGGAGCAGTGATGTTAGAGTGCACGGTCATCACATGCATTGATTGTATTTATTTGCTTGTGTTTGCTGCACTTATATGCTGCATTTTGGTGGATGCATTTGTTTGACATGCATACAGGAGACATACTACGTATCGGTTTGATGACCCTTTAGTTCAGGATAGGAGTTCCTGGTGAGTACAGCTTCCTTGGTTACTTTTCAGTTTTGTATATTTCCTATATATTATTCGGAAGCTGTATTCCATGTTTATTGCTGTTAGATATATCTTACTAGGCATGTCTATTGGTATTCGCTGAGTTGTTGAACTCACCCCCGTGAACACTATATTTTCAGGTACCAGGTTATTTATGGTGTCGCTTGGAGCATCCTGTTTGCTGGTCCCCGAATCACATCAGAAGACATGTAGGTCTTTTTGCTGTTTTATCATGGTATATGATATGTGAGTATTTGGTTCTGTGTTCCGGTTTTGTTTCTGGAAATGTTACTTTGTTTATTGTGTAAGCCTAGCCGGCTAGCAGTTTTCGTTTTGGGTTGTATGTGTTGTCTTTTTCCGCTGTGTTTTTGGTTTTAGTACAGCTGTGTAGGCTGTTAAATATATATATAACTGCGTGGTTGTTTATTTTGTTCCAGCCGAGTGAGCTGATGATATAAACTGCGTGGTTGTGTGTATATTCCAGCCGCTTGTGGCTGATGTATATTTTGTATGTAGAATTGCTTCAGATTGTCACCCGTACAGGAGAGGTGCTACCGAAATTTCTTCGGACATGGACTCCCTCGGGGCGTGACATTATTCATTAAATTTTTATTTACTTTATCCTATTTTTGAATTTTTTAGAACATCTTCGACGGGGTGGTTATAGACTAGAGTTCTCATGACAAGTCTGATTCAACACCTATCATTGTCCTACACTCCTATCAGGTAGGACCTTCCCATTCACCTTTGCCAGTATCTTCCCTGTTCCAGTTGCCAGTGCCCACACAAGTTCCTTCTAGACACTTGGTTGCTAAGATGCAAGGTAATCAAGAATCTATAGTCCCTTGCGAAGGCTTGTAAGTATAAAAAAATATTTTATTTTTTCAACTATCTTAATTAATTAACATTGTTTGTTTTTAACATTATAATAGGTTTGAAAATTCAGTACATGTTATTCACGAGATTAATAGAATCGTGAATAATCATTGGAGATAGAATTCAATGACTTATACAAACACTCCAACACCCATAAAAGAGCTTTGGTGGAGCAAGATTAAAATATAAATAATTCATTTTATATCAGAAATAAAAGTGAATATATAATCAATTTTTTTCCGATTGCAACATTTCATTCACTTAGGAACCTAGTCATGAATTGGAAATAAAGAGGGTTTTCAAAAAAAAAAAATGTGGCGATCACATCGACATGTACTAAATCATGCTAGGACTAGGGGAAAAACCACCTTGCGTCACCGAGGAAAATTAGACTAGGATCTCTAATTTTTGGACAACCGAGGAGAGTAAACAAAAGAGCCAACAAAATAAAATAAATCAAATTTATGATTCTGGAGACTCATTTGTGACATATGTAGGAGGCTCTATCAATATCGATGAGCACAGACATAGATTGGTAATTTTTAACTCTCCATTAATTTTTTAATCTATTTCAGACTATTTTAGTATTTCTAACTATGTTTTTTTAGGTCAAGAAAATGGGAAAGGAGTCTGTGTTCATAGATATTTTCACCCACACATTTACAAAAAAGACAAGACTTGGTGTAGTTAATTATGGTTTGGACTAATTAAGATTATATGCGTTTATAAATCATTGTTATTGTAAATTTATTTTAATTTTTCTCATTACAATATAAGAAAAATATGATGAGCTAGAGCTAGCATAGAAAAGTTCATGTACTAGTGATGATAATGAGGAATCTGAGCCATCCGTTGGGAATAATTTGGATTTATGGCTGGAGGCGAGTGGGAGATTGAAAGGGGGAGGAAGGATATTAGAAATGAGTTTTTTGAACAAAACCCAAAGAGTTGTCATACATCTTTTTTCACCCCCACTAGTTGTAACGGCATAGATACATAACTTGATTGAAAATGTTACTGATTTGAATGGCACAATATTGGAAAGAGATCAGGAAATGAGATAAATGCGCCAACAACATGACTTTATTATGTGACATCTTCAGTTAAACTCTGCTCTAAGTCAGATTCCTAATTATGTATTGGTGGAATACATGGTCCCCACTTATAAAATAGGTGGGGACCATTCATCCCCACCAATACATGATTAGGGACCATCCTCTGGACCGTAAAAAGCGGTCCAGAGGATTCGGGCTGGGGTTTGTACAGGCAAGGAAATTGATAGCAATTGTAAATCCATGTTTGAGGAAATAAGTCTTTATATATTAAGTTTTGTGTTGAGATTTTTTTTTTTTTTGCATATCATGCCATGTTATGTCATGTTATAGTTGTTTCTATGTTTTGGTCTTATCTTGATACTATGCATGTCATGTCATGTCATGTTTTGCATGTTTATGACTTATCTACTACTAATCCATACAATGTTAGCTATATGTTTTGATGCTTTTATTATATATCATGAGGCATTTGATACATGTATTTATTAGGTGTGCAAATGAATCGAGTCGGCTCACGAGCTTTTCAAGCCGGCTCGAAAAATATTTGATTCGTATTCGAATTTATCAAATTCGAGCCGAACTCGAATATGTTCGAACTTTTTTTCGAGCCAAACTCGAGCCTAAATTATATTGTTTGATAGTTCGCGAGCCGCTCACGAGCCTTAATATTTTATTAATATAAGTTAATATATATTAAATAAATAAATTTTAAGCCTTTCGAGTAGCTATTTTCGAGGAATAATTCGGATAGTTCACAAACATGTTCGAATCTTTCGAGCCAAACTCAAACCCGAGCCCTAATTCGAACCGAACTCAAACAAAAATTTTAAAATTTTTCGAGCTTTGAATCGAGCTCGAACTTGAATATACATATTTTGAGCCGAATTCGAGCCTCAAATTTTTCTGCATATTCGGCTCGATTCGGTTGATTCACACCCCTAGTATTTATTATTACATAACTTGTATATTTTTTGCTTGTTATGTTTAGTTACAAGTTTCATGTGTGTATATGTTTTATGCAATTAAGGATAAATGACATCTTTTGGCATCCAAGGTCATATTCTTGATTATATCTAACCAGAATCATAAGGTTAACTTGTTTATGTATCAAAATATATAGATATAAGTGATTTGTTATGATAATCAAACAAGTTTTGTTCGTTGATACATAGATAAAATTGATAAATTAGACATAAATGTTACTTTTAATTTGTTTATTTTTTAATGCAGGAAAAGAAAATAGAAGAAGGAGAAGTGTCTACTAAGGCAGAAGAGGAAGAGGATGATGATTTTTATTTTTATCTTTTTGTCCTTTTGATATCGTATAGTATAAAACTTATTGAGCTATGATGTATGTATATTAATGGATCTTTTCGTCCTTTTGTAAGTATATGCCTTGTATGAATATGTTTGTTTTGATTTCTTTTTTGATATAATTTCATTTTGGATATTTAAACTTGTATGAATGACTTGTTTTGATGAATTGTGTATATAGGATGATCATATTGAATAGGAATATGATGTGTTTGGATAAATTGTGTATATAGGATGTGTTGGATTGTTTAATTGTTGTGTAGGATGTATTGGAATGCTTATTGTATAGTTTTTATAAAAAAAAACAAGTTTAAATTTGATTTGTATACATGATAAAATACACAAACGGATAGGTTTTGTGCAAAAAAATTAACATTTTACGATGAATTTTACAATAAAACTATTTATGATAAACTTATCATAATTTTACACTGTGTATCATAATTCTACAAATTATGGTGATGAAAAAAAAATTTCATCATAGATTTTCTAAATATGCAATGAACTATTTCATCATAAATTTTCTAAATCTGCAATGAACTATCATCACAAATATACGACGAACGTTTTTTCATCACAAATTTACGATAATATCCCTTTTCGTCACAAATTTAGGAGCATAAAATTTTATGATAAATTCTTTTTCATTATAAATTTACAATAAATTTTATGATGTAAAATAATTCGTCACAAATTTTATGATGTCAAGAAATAATTCTTGACATTTTTTTTTGCTACAAATTTACAACGATAAATCATTATAAATTTTACAACAAATATACATTATTTCATCGTAGAATTTGATGACGACTTATTTGCAACGAAAAATTTTTCTTCTTCAACTTCGTCACAAATTCATTTTAAAAATTCATCACAAAATGCCTTTTTTTTCTTTTTTGTAGTGCGTTTTTGATAGATATTTTTACATTTTCTAATACGATTAAAAAGAAATGAGTAAGATAACTGATATACGTCAAATGACTGATTTGTTGTTACAAATTTGTATACTTAATACAGCAAGACCATGTAAACAAGAGCAATGCGATGCATTATTCTTCCATAACCCAGGGGAACCTTCGACATCAAGCTTGAAGAAACTAGCTCCAACTTAAGCTATGAGGAGTACCACAAGACAAGATATCCTAATAACAATTTGCCGACCAGGTTTTGCCATACTTAAACAAAAACTCTCGATGGATGGAGGAACCATTATCAACTAAGGCACCAAATATACAACAAAAAGAAGGCGAATACAAGCTATGATATTGATGCCTGTCTCCCACATTAATTTCAATCTGAGCACTTGCTGTTGGATGAAAAATTCTGCGAATGCCCAGACCCGCTGTTGTATCGCCATCTCAGTACAGCTTGTTCAAGGACATCAGCTCTACTCCGCATTTGCATTGCTTCTTCCTCCACCCAAGACCTATACACAACAGACAAATATCAATGATTTCTTAGTGAAACACAAAACATATTCAAGGATCCACTGTTCTCATAACATGATCATTGTCAGTGACAATTACAATAAGAAACAAACGTTTACCATTTGTCCTTAAAATATAGGCATATGATGTGGGCATTGTCTTAAGAGCAGTCCTGAACAACAACCATTGTTCTCTACCTATGAAGCACATACATTATTGCAGTGTCGAGGATAAATTGGATCAACATATTGTTAGGGACGTAATGCCACACAAATAACTTAACCTCACAGATTTGTTTATGGCAATTTGATGGAACAAATAAAAAGCAAGTAGAGTTAATGGCATCTTTGGTTTATACAAAAACTATTTTATTTCTGCTAAGATTTCTAAGAGAACAAATGCTCCTTGTAATTCAGCTTAGTTCCTCTCATTAACCTACATAACAGTTATTCAGATCTAACCAAATTATGGCATGCATATTCCTATTCCATTCATATTCTCCCAAGGACGAGAATTCCTTCCTTTTCCATTTTGTGAACCAAGCATGATATAAGACTTTCCATAGATCAGGTCACAAGAAGCAAAACAAATCTGATGTGAAAAGAGAAATTGGAAGATTACCATTAATTTACTACACTTAGTATCTTGACAATTTTACGAAAGACCCACCATATGATATGCAAGCCTAGGTCCATTCCAGAAGTTTGATTCTAATGTAAATGAATTGCATGCAAAATAAGATGGACAAAATGTTTGATACTTTTTATGCAGAAGGAGCAATGGATAGCTCATTAAGATATTCATTTTTGCAGATTTATGAAGCATTGAACTCCACAAACTATCTGGTACTAAATCATGCAAACTAATGAAGATATATTGTGAGGTCAATAAAAAAGTAATGTTTTATATTTCAAATAGCTTTGCAAACAGATCTGCTTACCCATAGTCCAGATCAACAAGGCTCCATCACTCAAATATGTTCTATCTAGTTAAAGGAAATATGTTATTTCTACCTTCGTCAGTCACAAAGTTAGCTAAATTGTGGATGAACACATTGAACAATGGAAAACAAATTAACTGTTCCATCATTTTAGCAAAACTAAGAATCAGAATGACTCACCTAACAATCCTGATAGCTTCTTTTTCGGCTTCCAAGATTGATTTAGCTTCAACAACTGCATCCTGCTTTGCACATAGTTCAGCAGAGTATCTTTCCAAATTTTGCTGCTCAGATAAAAGATCAGCTCTCTCACTTGAGAGATTATCATACATTTGATCAACTTCCTCTTTCAGACATTTTTGCAGTTTTTCACGACAGGAGAGTGCTCCTTTCTCTTTTACATAGTCAATTAGACTGTCATTTAGAGCTTTTTTCTCATTCTCCAGACTGAGCAATGCAACTTTGAGTTCCTTTTTGACCACTAAAAATCGATCCTGTTCTTTTTCTAACTCCCCCTGCCAAAACCTCTGTATATCACCTTTTTGTATCAACTCAGATCTGATTTCCTCCTCGTCATGTAGCCTAGACATCTTTTCAGCCTCGAGTCTTGATATTTCATGTTGAATTGCCTCTGCCATTCTGCCACTAGTCAATACTACTGCTGCTTGTGCTTTGGTCACAGGTTTGCATGGTTGAAGTCGTCTAATGTTACCTGCAAACATATTGAAGCACAATAAACCATGAATATTGAGCTGCAAAAACACAATACAGAATGCATCAACAACTACAACCCAAGATGAACAAAATACCATCTCAAAGAAAAACTAGGATATCTGGTTGCTTTAGGAGGCAAAAATAACAGAACTGAACAGGAAGATTATCCAGATCAAGGATTCAATGATTACTGCCCATTATATTGAGCATGTTACACAGGTAGTTCAAAAGTCTTAATTGTATAAAAATAGATGCTAGCTTCAAAAGTTGAAGATGCAAGTGCAATTCCCACAGTCGTAGTAAAATTATATAAGAGTCCAAGTGGGAAAAGTTTAATAATTTAGATGATAAAACAAATTATCCAATCCATAGTAAATCACTCCATCTAAAATATCCTTAGAAGTGTCCAATTTTCTTGCAAAAGCAAAGTCATTTTTCATATATTTTATATTTAAGGCAATTATATATTACCTACAGAATATAGACCCCATTTTACCCCATTTTAAGATATCTCAAAAACACTACTATGTCTATCATAGAGTTCAATGGAGGATAGACCAAATAATACTCATGCAGTTCGGGTAAACACTGATGATCAATGTGCAAAAACAACACATCATCATGTTTGCTGATTCAGTACATTTCTTTCAGGAAATAAATACACATAGAAACAAACTAGTCTCCTCACTTATGATGTAAGATACGACAAATAGATAACAACAAAATAATAAATATTAATCAAGGAATAATCTTATAAAATTTTTGAAAAATTTTTAGGAATTTTTTTAATGTTAAATGAGTCCTTTTATATTTTATGGGAATAAATGGGATAGAAAAAAGTCTGTTTAGCTATCCTATTTATACAAGGAAATATTTATTTTTCCAAAATCCACCTATATTTCCTAAATCCTAAAATTTTCCACTGCCTCTTCCTTTCTCTCACATCTCCCATTGTGATGCATGTTGACAACCTCGCCGTGCCACCTCGATCGCCCATCACCAATCGTCGCCCAATCCAAGTAATTGCACACACGTGACCTACTCCTGAACCACTTGACGCCAACCCTTCTCTCGTTCATGCGCGACCCATGTCATCGTCGCCACAACACCCCGATCCTTTTCTTCCCCTTTCACCGCCACCTTCCCCTTCACACATGTCGCCGATGTCGTGCCACTGCCAGTGCCACGTGTCCTCCCCACCGTGGGTCTGTCCCAGACGCCATCTCTCCTCCCCGATCGATCCACAACCGCCCCTCCAACTGTGTCGAGTCCTCTTCTACCGATCTAGCCATCAACCATGTGAGAGCCACCATCGCCCCTCTTCGATAGCGCCGAGTCTTCTCTCCCGATCTGATCCACCACCGCCTCCCATCGCCGCCTTACCTCTGCTCCGCCCACCACAGCCACCACGGCTAGACGAGTTCGCGACCATGGTTGCCTATTGCTTCTGTTAGCAACCAGATCACGTACGCTGCTGCCGTGCCACCTTAACCCCTGTGAGCCATCGCCGGAGGGATTGTAGGGTAACAAACTTGACCTCTGATTCAACTTAATTACAAATTTATTTAGCATGTAGTTAAAGTAATTGAGAGGTAAACTATATCTATCGGTTTAGAATTAGGGTTTTGATTGTGTTCTATGTGACAAGATTTTGATTCGGGACAAGTGCCCCGACGTGAAGACATTCAGTGTGATCTACAAATCAGGCGGGTAGTTCTTCCCTTGCTCTCATTAGTATGTTGACCTTAGTGCATGACTTATTACTTTTGTTGGTAGTTGTATTTTCCTTGGCTCTAGTATTATTTCATAAGTTTGATACTTGTTTGCTTGAACTTTGAGTTGATCAGTTCGTATTCATGCAGTTTCACTTTTTCATATCTTGTAGTTGTATACACGTGTGTGGTGTGTAAGATTGTCGTCTTTGCTATTCATCTCATGCAGTGCACGCACGTGTATGGTGTGTATAATAGGATGATGCTTATGTTTGGTTATGTATATATATCATGTAGTGTACGCACGTCTATGATGTGTACAATAGGATGGTGCTTATGTTTGGTTATGTATATATATCATGTAGTGTACGCACGTCTATGATGTGTACAATAGGATGGTGCTTATGTTTGGTTATGTATATATCATGTAGTGTAAACACATGTAGTGTGTACAATAAGATGCTTGTCATTATAACTATGCATATCCTGTTAGTAGTGCACACGCATGTGGCGTGTGCTGATGATAGTTATTATACTAGATATGATTGTGTATCGTTGTATAGAGTTCATATACTCTTGTTGATGTGACTAGTTACTATGTAAATGACATTACACTGGTTATGTCTTGGCGACTATGTATCTCCTACGATGTTGAGAGTTGATAGTGACCAGTATATCATGTCGACATGTTTCCTATGAGGGGTTGAGGGAGTCGTCAGTGATTGTGATATGTTTGTTGCATTGTTATCATTAGATTGTTACACCCTGGGCTGCCTACGGGGTATCCGTGGTAGAGTGTTCTCCCGCAGCCCGTAGCTAGATTGTTATAACTTGTCTGCAGTAGAATGAACTCCCGCAAACAAGGAAACTTGGCATTTTGGACTGCCCATGAGTTATCTGTGGTAGAGTGATATCCCACAGTCGATAGCTATATAACTAGATGTCTTGGTCATTTGTTTTCTTGTGATTAAGTGTTGCTCTCACATATGATGTTATATTAGTCTTACATGTATTGACATTTGACACATGCTTAGGTTACACGATACTCATGTTGATCATTATCTGTCTTTGCTCATTGCATTATTTATAGTTGAGTAGGTGGATATGTAGTGGATGCATTCATATGTTCTCTTCAGATGGTAAGTATTTTCCTTTGAGACTGTATACCACTTGAACTCTTACATTATGTTGATTATGCACTATCTCTTATCTATTACCCGCAGGGTGCATTTGGTTGAGGGTTATCTTGATAACCTTGATTATCCATCCAAGGCTATCAACAAAAATCCTATTTGATTTAGGTAATCGATGATTCCCGAGTAATGTTCCATGCCCGACACGTTAGCAAAAGGGGCATGCAATCCGGAATCAGAAAACCTCGGAAAACTGAGGTTTTCTTGATTCCGAGGTTAACAAAAAATTTTTTACCCAAAATACCCTCGAATAAGAGAAAAATGTGATAAAAAAGAAAAATGTAATAAAAACTTAAAAAATATAAAAAAATTGTAAAAAAGCATAATTTTTTTTATAAAAAAACTAGAAAAATATTTAAAAAATAAGAAAAAAATGGAATAAAAATAGAAAAAAAATTTAAAAATAAAAAAATGTAAAAAAATTTAAAAAATAATAAAATATATATATAATTTAAAAATTAAAAACATAAAAAATAGGAAAAATGTTAAAAAATAATAAAAAAATGTAAAAAAAAATTTTAAAAAACTTTTAAAAATACACATAAAAATAAAGAAAAATATGAAAAAGAAAAAATAAAAAAAGCATAGAGTTTACAAAATAATAATAATATATATGGTTGATTTTATAACTAAGGGTAATATAGTAAAATATTAAATTAGGTTATTCATAAAAACCTTCAAACAAATAAGTTTTTGTTGCATTACCTAGGTTGAGCCAAACAACATTTGGTTATGTTTTATTCCTCATAACCTTGGTTATGTGATTACTTGGTAATCACATAACCAAAATTATACATGATAACTTGAACCAAACGCACCCGCAGAGTCATTTGGACCCATTACCCAGCACTATTTTTCTTCATGTAGCAGGTAGATGATATATATATATATATATATATATATATAGAGAGAGAGAGAGAGAGAGAGAGAGAGAGACTTGGACGATCCTGTCTACCAGTCTCACATCACATTTGAGATCATGTTTCCACGCTATTTCCTATTACTTTACTTGCACTTAGGTTTTCGGACTTGGTGTGTAATAAGCGATTTGTGTTTAGAGTTTGACCGTGGTTGGTTCTTTATCTTGGTTACGGTATTTGTTATGCATTAAGCCATGCTGATACACAATCATCTTATGTTTTCCATATTTTTAAGTGGATTGAGTAAATCCCTTTATTATGTAGTTGGTTGTCTTATATCTTCCACTTGTGTATTTATTCTTGATTTGTGAACTTATATCATGTTGTATCAAACATTGTCACTAGGGGTACTGTCCATTAATTCAGACAAGTACACCTTCAGGGCATGACATATGATTTTAAGAAAGCTCTATCCGAACTGTTTACAGACAGAAGATCTAGCAAACAATACTGATCATTCAAGTGTAACATTACTTTGGGGTGGGGGGTGGTCGGGGGAGGAGGGGGAAATTGAAGTAATTCTAAGCATAATATTTACTGAAACAATAACAGTGCTACAGGATGCCCTTGTAGTCTGACAGGAAATATCTAGTATTTGGAGGGTAGCTGCAGGGTAATATAAAAGATAAGTTTTAAACTTATTAAACAAGAGAGTGAAGCACATACCAAAAGTTCTTCTTGTTATGCTTTTGTCACCGGCCATCAGATCTACCAATATATGTGGTGATACATCTCTATCGGTGGTAATATCAAGAATGTTCACTTCATTTCTTAACATCTGGACTGTAAATAAGTCAGAACACTATCACATGAAGAGCAAACTATGGTTCACATATTCGCTTTGACAAGCAAACAATAAGAGTGAGTTATGTTTTACCTCCTCATCAAATTTAGAGGGGAGTGAATATTCTAAGAGAGCTTTCCAGTTTAGAAGATCAAATCGTGATAGGAAACTACCAAGCAAATAAGGAAATTATTTAGATGATACCCAAAAAGCAAAAAGAAAAAAAAGAAAAAAAAAAAGGGATACTGTCTAGAGTACCTTTGTGGTAAAAATTGAAAATTTTTTTGGCCGCTAACACCATTGTCCAATGTGCTAGTAGAGGTCAAAGCAGAGAGTTTGCTGAGGACTATGCCGACTTCTGCAAGTGCTTTTGTTTTAAATTAATACATTAGAACCAAGGTCAATATAGTCTCCATATCATTAACACAATTTCATGAAACTTACACTGAATGTACCAAAAATCAGGGTTGTCAGGATTCACATCGTCAAAGAATGTAATGACTGGACCAACAATCACAGGCTTTGAGAGTATCTTGTATTTTGGGTTCCTGTATAGTATGCAGACAATGTATAAAAAATTTATTTGCGGTAATTCCATAAATAACTATTATTAAGAAAGGATTTCTAGTAGATGACTTCAGCTAGAGTTCTATTCTTTAAACAACCTTTCTAAACAATTGATTTTGACAAACCATCTTGCATATTCGCTCCTGGTACACAATTCCTCAGCAATGACATCATCTTCCATAATCTGGAGAATGCAAAGGACTTAGACAAACTGGCACCTGTAGAACAACTAAACTCCCAATATTATTTTTGAGTAAAATGCGTCCACCCCACTTGGAATTGGAGTCTGAGGATATTACATGTAAATCCATGGATAACAAAATCACCACTTTTCTTTTCATCCATGTAGCAAATTTAAGTGTAAAACTAAAATCAAAATCAAAATCAAAACGAAAGATATTAATTTTCTGCATGGCAATTCAAAATAAATGTCACATGAATTTTACTTTTTACTTGATTTGATTAATTATATCAAGTCCTTTAATTTAAAGATTGAAGTACCAAATCTTTAATTGGCGGGGTACATAGAGCACCCCAAACTCCAAGGTCGATGCATGTAATTTATGCAAGACTTCTGTCAAAAAATGATAACTCTTGACTCTGATAATGTACAACCATTATCTTCATCTACTAATATGTAGTTTCTATCAAAAAATGATAACAACTCTTGATTCTGATAATGTACAACCATTATCTTCATCTACTTATATGTACTAAGAAAATCACATAAATAAATCCACTTGAACTGATTTATAAAGGCTAATAAAGTCATTTAATAGAGTAACTTCTTGAAGTGCACATGTAAAGTCATACTTTTATAGCTCAAAAATTGAAATAAGCATGATCTATACAACAGATGCCACACAAACAACTTAACAGTTAATATAGACAAAAGAAATCAAACTTCAAAAGATAGATATCCGACTGAACATGATTCTGTTTAATGAATTTGCATTTTGTTTGCTATTAATGTGACAATGAAGTGGTCAGTTTTTACATAATCATTCAAGACTTAAGAATAGTGAGACAGAATATTGGAGATGCATGCAACATCATACTGAATCAGATTTCTACTAATAGGATAAAAAAGCATTTAATTGTCCCCACAGAACCTGGTCTATAGCAATTAGATTATAACTCATCTGAAGTCTGAACTCCAAAGCTAAAATGCATATCACATAAAATGCTGTGTATCTGCAGTGCAGTTTTACTAAAATGCATTGTTCAGAAAACTCAACAAGGGACCTGGGGTTCTAGGCTTCTGGCAACAAACCTTCAGCTTTATCAAGACAGATACAGCTTCCTGTTGAATGATGTCGGGTGCAACTGGAATAGCAACTTCTTTTCTCCCTCCTGGTTCTTTAACATTCAAAGAAAACAAAAACAAAGTAAGCGCAAAAACTAGCATATCACATAAAATTTCAAGTAAACAAATAACAAGACTGAAGAAATAATAATAATAAATCCAGTAGTATATACTCCAGTACAGAGGCATATCTACCCCACTGGATTTAAGAAGGAAATATTAGAAATACATATTAGTTACATATAAATTTATATATTACTGATTTACAGATCAATTAAGGAAAATAAATTAGTTATTTAAATTTTTACATAAACTACAATGCTCTCTAGAGGTGTCAATTCAGTTCAACTGAACCAAACCAAATTTTCTGTACCAATTTCCAAAAACCAATCAAGACAAATAAGCATGTAAACTGAATTGAAATCAACCTGAAGATTGAACTGAATTTGCACTTGTGCCGTTATATTTTTTTTAGTTTTATTATTAAGTTATAGATTTATTGACTAAATTTTATCTTATAAAATAGAACACAAAAACAAAAAAATGAAAATTTAAATTTTTGATAAAAAAATTATAAATATTGAATGATTCACAATAAACATCAATGAAAAATATTTTTATTATTTTTAAAAAATAAATTTAATTTTTATATCTGATTTGGATCACCGATAATCGAACAGAAACTGAAGTATTTGTTTTTCATCCTGTAAATTCAAACCAAATCATACTGATTTGGTCAAGAAACAAAATTGAATCAGAATTATAAGCTAGATTTAGTTTGAGTTGAAACACTCTCTCATCTCTCATTCATTGTTTTAGTTCATGTTCTCTAGTTGCTGGCAGTCAGCAAGAGTGCTGATAGCCCCATCTCACCAAAACCTAGTTTGGTTATCAAGTTGCGATGTTCTGTCATGTACCCCTTGTCATTGCCACTTGCCACTGCTCTCGTTATATTATCTCTGTTAAAATTTTTGTTTGTTATGTTCATCTTTATTCATTGCTCATCATCTCATCTGTGTATTATCTAATCTATCCATATTAAAGTTATTGTTCTTAAATTTAGTGACCCCACTAGGATAATTTCCTGACTGGTCGCTACACTGCCTATATCCAAGATGACAACCAATAAAAAAATGCAAGCACTCTAATGATTCGCCCACATCCTTATCATGGGGATACAACTACAGACAATTAATAAGCCACGAAATCAATAGTTTTAGTTAAATACATCTGAAGCAGAGTAACTATAATAAACCTGCTAAAGCATTCCCATTCAACTCTTCTTCCTCAACCTTGGACTCTGAAATCTCATCAACATTAGATTTGGAGGATGCAACATCCCCTTCTGGATGTTTTTCAGATGTTAATGGCATCAACTTCTCTTGAATCACATTTGGTGGAATAGTAAAGCAAAACTTAAAGCCTGCAGAACATAATGTATTTTGTCAAAATGTCAAAACCAGATACTACATAAGAATATACAAATTTCCAGTTTATTGTAGATAAAATCCCAATAAACAATATTTAAAATGAAATAACACTATTAGCATTTTTTTTATGTTCTAAAACCACAAGAAGAATGCTTTCCCAATCAAGAGAAATGGATGGATACTAGAAAGTAAGCAGCAGGCAATGCAAAGTGAGATTGATACAGAATCTCTACAGTTAGTTCCATAAATATGTTACAGTAAGTTTCCTCATAAGCAAACTTGCACGAAATCAAATGAAACCAATCGATGCATCAGAAAACATAAATAAAACAATAAGGCAAACTCAATGGCTCAAGCTGCTAGCGCATAGCTTAATCAGTAAATGCACTTGCCAGCTGTTAGCTAGTGAATTGTTCTGATGTAATAGCAAAAATCACACTGGAAGAAAAATAGGAACAGCTAGGAAGGAGTGAACAGATAATCATGTATATTCTTAACAAATTCATAGAATGTCAACTTATTTCAACATCAGATGTGTGATCTCCATCATCCAGAGTAATGGAGTAAACTATTAATCAATAAAAGGAAGAAATGTTGATGGTAACATTGCATCTAATCTAGCAGTTATGTTATTTAACAATATGTTAATTAACTATATATTCCAGTAAGAGGAAAGTAACCATGAATATAATGCATAGGAGAAGGTTATTCTGACAAAAGAATTTAGCAAAGGAATTAGCATTTAAAAAGATGACTGCATAAAACAACGATGGAGAACAGAACCTCAAGGTAACAACCTCAACGCACACAAGATGGAAAAAAGAATTCTGTTGGATTTATGATCTTTACAACATGATTTGAAGGCTATTTGCTCAGAGAACAAATCTACATTGCGATAAAATCGAACCAGTAAGCAACTTCCTCTAAGGCGTACAAAGTTGCAAGAATTCTAGAGTAGGAATAATTGCATACAGAGATAGATAATAGGATGTGAACAAGACATCGAATAGAAACCTTTCTTTAACTGACAGAAATACGTGAGCGCGGCCCAAAAAATCGCTGCAGAAGCCCCAATGGTTACGAAGTGAAGTCTCGGCCCCGCTGCAACCAGAAAACAGTTGAGAAGATAGTTCGTAAAGAGGCAGGTAATCTCTGCTTCATTTTACCACTAGAGAAACCGAAAATGAACAAGTACAATCCGATTAAATTGTTTACCATATTTCATTTCCTCGATCGTTCGTCGTCTAGGGAGGAACCAGCCTCCGACGCCGTCATTTGAGCTGCCACTCAGATCAGCCCAAGAAGCTTTGGTAGAGGAAGCGGGAGGCGAGAATCTCGGCCACCTGGAAGGCCTGGAGCGGCAGGAAGACGGGCGGGCGACGGCGGAGAGTCGATGCGGCGTCTCGCTTGAGAGGAGCATTCCCGGGGAGAAAAACAGCGAGGAGACCATCAGACGCTGATGATTGTTCTAGAAGAGGCTGAGGAGCGGCTCCCTCGCGCTTCTCGGAGCTTGGAAATCTCCGCTAAATAGGGCACCGCCTCGGCCTCAGAAGGAGGATTGGAAGAATGGAAGCTTCTCGGCTTGCGTTGGTTCGGTTGTCCATCGGTCACTCCGCCTCTGCCGGTCCGCCCACAACACGAACCGCGATGGGTTGGCTCAATGGCCCACAAGCAACATTTGAATGAAGATCGGCCTGTTCCAGGCGAGGCAGCGGAACTGGATCGGATCGACAGTTTGATAATTTAAAATTAACAGTTCAGTTCAGTATTGGTAATTTGACAGTTCAATAGACGGTTCGAAGGTTTGATGGTTCAAAATCTATGGTTAAAAATTGACGATTAGATTTGATAGTTTGGGATTGATCATTTGACGATTTTTGATAGATCGACTCTTTAACTTTAATTATTCAAGATGATTATGATTAACGATTCGAAATCATAAATTTATGATTCGGAACAGTCGATTCATTGTTTAATCTATGATTCATCGTGATTCAAAATTGTTATTAATTTTAAAAATAAACTAATATATATATATAAATTAACTTACACTTTAAGTTGTTTACATATTCTCTACGATTTTAAAAAGATATTATGAACATTAGAAATATCCTCATTAGTATTTATTTTATCTTAGATATCAAAATTTATGATTCTGATTTAGACTTTCTTGACTTTTTCAAATTGAGACTCCTATTATAATTACAGAATTGAAATAAAAAGTAACGAAAATTAAAAGATGAGAATAGAACAAATGATATGGAAAATTAGAAATAAAGGAATGAGCTTTTTATTTATAGAATTAATTTAAAGAATAACGCAGCCATTTATCAAAAAATAATTAAATAATATGAATCATTAAAAATAAATATAAATCCTTCTCTCTCCAAATTGTCATAACCATTAATCTAAATGTCAAGCTTATTTTTACTCTTTTCCTCTAATTTTTAAATTGCACTAGCATAAATAAATTGTTTCAGAGTTGAAAGAAATTATTTAAATAATTAACTAATCAAGAAAATTATTGATTAATTATTAAATAATTAACTAACACATATTAATATTAATCTATTGTAATCTAATTGAAATCTTGATGGTCGGATCTAAGTGGAATTAGTTTTAGTTTTTAGAAGAACAAAATAAAAATAATTTATGTCCTGCAAGTACTCTTGGAATTTCGACATCATCCAGCAGATTCTTACTGCTGAAGTATCTCTAATTGTATAAAAGTAAAACACAGGTTTTATGAAACAGCAACAATGACGAACTAAGCTAATTAGGATATTGAGTTGGAGAGGCATCGTTTACACTGAAAATCATGAGAATAATCACAAATTGAAATGGCGGCAATGGAAATTACCAAAAAACAAGGGTTAAAATTCAGCCTTCATTTTACGAAACAATTTACAACCTCACACATTACAAATTCTAAACAATTTACACTATTTTACCCTTCATAATCAATTTTCATAAAAAAAAATCTTCAAGAAAAGATGCGAGGATAGCTAAGGTCACCAAAATATTTTGAAAACATTAAATCCACATATCACAGACCAGAAAAAAAAAAGAATCTGATAACATTTTAAAAATGTTGTGATTCTAGAAATAGAGAAACCGGAGAACAAATACAAGTCAAAAAGAAACTCTGTGACATCGAAAAGGGGCACTCAATATTTATCATTCTAGAAAATCCTCTAAGGATGTGTTTGGTAGGGCTGTAAACGAGCCGAGCCGAGCCAAGTTTTGGAATGTTCAAACTTATTTGATAAGATAACCGAGCCGAGCCGAGCTTAAAATGAACCAAGCTTTTGAAATGAGTGTTCAAGCTTGGCTTGATTTATTTTTTATGAGCTTGAGCTTGTTTGAAGCTTGGCTTGAGCTTGGTTCGTTTAGATGTTATCAAGCTCTCAATTCAAGCTTGGCTTGAGCTTGGCTTGAGCTTGGCTTGGGCTTGGTTCGAGCTTGACTTGAGCTTTGTTCATTTAGATGTTATCAAGCTCTTAATTCAAGTTTGTTTGATTGTTTGAAACTTTTAATTGTTTGATTGGTTATTAATATTGATAATTTAAATTTATTTATTTTATTTTATTTTATTATTTATTTAGCATATTGAAAGAGTTTTATTAATAAATATGGTTCGTGAACATTGTTCACGAACGTTGTTCACGAACGTTAACGAACTGAACACATATGTGTTCAAGCTTGTTTGTTTAGCTTAACAAGCTGTTCAAGCTTGTTTGTTTAATTAATCTTATGTATATTGAACGAACATAAACAAGCTCTTACCAAGCCGAACACCAAGCTTGTTCACGAACGCTTGGTTCATTTACAGCCCTAGTGTTTGGTTCGGGGTTATTCTTGATAACCTTGATTATCCATTCAATGTTATCAACAAAAACCTTGTCTGATTTAAGTATTCGATGATTCCCGAGTAATGTTCCATGCCCGATATGTCAGCAAAAGGGTCATGCAGCCCGGAATAAAAAAACCTTAGAAAACTAAGGTTTTTCTTGATTCCGGGGTTAACGAATTTTTTTTACCAAAAATATCCTCCGATAAGAAAAAAAAGAAAAAAAATGTAAAAAAATATAAATTTCAAAAATAAAAAATAAAAAATTTAAAAATTTTAAAAAATTGGAAAAATTTAAAAATTTTTAAAAAAAATTTAAAATAAAAAAATTAAAATTAAAATTAAAAAAATGTAAAAAAATATAAATAATATAAAAATATAAAAACATTAAAAAATAAAAAAAACACATAAAAAGTAAAAAAATATACAGGAAAAAGAAAAGTAAAAAAACATTAAAAAATAAATAATAATAATAATATTATTATGTATAGTTGGTTTTGTAATTGAAGGTAATACGGTAAAATATTAAACTAGGGTATTCATTAAAACCTTCAAACAAACAAGTTTTTGTTACATTACCTACGTTGAACCAAATAACATTTGGTTATGTTTTATTTCCCATAACCTTAGTTATGTGATTACCTGGTAATCACATAACCAAAATTATACATAATAACTTGAACCAAACGCATCCTAAGACTTTAGAGAGATAACAAAAAAGATAAATCTTCTAATAAACTTAAATATATTTCAATTTCAAAAACAATTATAAGGAGACTTGGTACAACTCCCTAAGATAAGTTAAAATGTATTAAATGCAGTTAAGGTCTCATTAAACTAGGTTATATTTACTAAGTCTTGAGAATAAGAGTGAGTTTAATAATGAAAAAGCATGTAGAGTTATTAAAGGCTTATCAAAATTTTCAGGTTCCAAGAATACTAAAAACGTAGATTGATTCTTTTAATTTTGGAGTAATATATCTTTCACGAGCAATATATCCTTTCCCAAGCAATCTTTTCTAAGCAATATCTCTTTCTCGAGCAATATATCCTTCCCGAGTAATTTTTTTCGAGCAATATATTTTTTTCCTGAGCAATATATTCTTCTTAAGCAATCTTTCCCGAGCAATATTTTCAGCCTAACAGACCTTGATCAAAATGATCATAATTTTATGGCAACCAAAATGATGATTCTATCGATAATGCATCTCAGAATCGAAGGTATCGAAGGATTAATGTTCATGAGAAATCTTTTGATTTTAAAGTGGCATCCCATATTTTGATGGAAGAAATGATCCTAATGGCTTTAGTGATTGGATCAATTTTGTCAAAAGAGTCTTTGAATTCAAAGAAATTTTAGAAGATCGTAAAGTGAAGTTTGTTACCATCAAGTTGAAGAAATATGCCTCTATTTGGTGGGAGCGCCTAAAGAAGCAGTGAACTCGTGATGGCAAGCAAAAGATTCAAACATAGGACAAAATAAAAAAGGTGTTGCACAAGCTATTCTTGCTAGATAATTATTGTCAAGATATTGTTCTCAAATATCATAATCTCAAGCAAAAGAATCTATCCATTGAAGAGTACATTGCTAAATTTGAAAATCTTATGATGAGGTGTGATATGGTGGAGTCAGAGGAACAATATATTGCTCAATTTCTTGGAGGACTTTGATACAAGATTGAAAATGTTATCCAGCTACAACCATATTGGACTTACAATGATGTATGTAAGTTGGCTCTCAAGGTGGAAAAATAACAAAAAGAGTTAAAACGATTTGGTGATCGTTTCTCTTCAAGTGGTGGTGCTTTTAACTGAGGGAGTGCATCTACTTCAAAGAACACCTTGTTGAGTCCGGTAAATTCCGGAGTATGCAAACTGATCGTCGAGGCTAGTGTTCGACACTATCTCCGTAAACGATATTGCTCCGCTACGGTGCTTAACGGATTGTTGCAATTCGTTCCCAAGATACAACGACGACAATCGTCTCGGAATCGTAGCACTCCGACTTCCGAGACCAGCGAACCTTCTCGTAGGCTTCTTGGACTCTTGAATGCACAAGATGAGTGAGTGAATACTTGAGGAAGAGAAGATTAAGTTGAGTGATTTGATTCCAATCTGGAGGGTTCTATTTATACAGAAGGAAGAGGCTTTAGGGAGGGGTGTGACCTTTGGGTGGATTAATCTGGGCCGTCCGGACTGAAGAGTTATAACCCTTCACATAGCCCCTTTAATCTCATCCATCAGATCTAAGAGTTGTGACCCTCAGATCTATCAGCCATCGGATCTGGATCCATTGATCCGATGCTTCAGATCATGTCTCATCCCAAGCCGTCAGATCGTGACTCATTGTGATCCAACGCTCTAGATCGCATCACAAGCGATCCACCATACTTCTTTGATCAACGTTGATCAACGGCTGCCATCCGTTCGCCCAACCAACTGTCCAGTCATCTCCCTTTGCCCACGAGGATGCCACATAGGCACTGCCATGTCAGGTACTAGCCTGACACGTCACCCGAGTGCCATGTAGGCACTGCAATGTCACCTGGAGCATAAATTTAAGCTCCTCGCGACGATGCAAAGTGCAAAGTGCAAAGTGCAAAGTGCGCACGTGGCGGGCTCACAGGTGCGAGCACCTGCTCGCCCCTGAGCAGAGAGTACCTGGTACTTTTCTGAGTTAACTCCAATAACTCAACATCATTAATAAGTAAGGAATGCACATCGGAAATTTCCGATGTGGGACTATTCTCCCTTGCATTTCCTTAATGAATAACCAACGTTATTTTGGGCCGACTTTGAACATTAATTTCTCATTCACCCTTAATCGGTTTTGAGCAAATTAATAGTCTAAATCTATCTACGCGAAACGTAGATTTCAATTTTGAAGTCAATTACGACTTTCAACAATTGATGGCTTCCGATTTTTCCTCCTCAAAATCGTATTGGTCCATTTAGGCCCCAATATCCAACAATCCCCCACATGAATGGAAATTAATGTAATGCGTGTATGCATGCTGACACTTTACAAGAGTCCAATCGATAAGTCACTGCATCGGGAGAGGTAGCTTGTGGCTTTGAACCTTCCGTAGTGGAATGCTATCGAGTATACTAGGCTGCGCAGTGAACGTGATGTCTTGAACTGCTCAGCTGTTTGTGTATACTAAGACAATAACACCCACACAGAGACCTATCTCACCTACTTTAGGTTCTCATGGTTGGTTCCGTTTGGCCATGGACACCATCTTGGATTCATGAGTGTTTCATTGAAGCACTGCCTGTCTTCACACTCACATAGGTGACACTTCTATCAAGAGTATCCTACCATACTCCACCTTATAAGGTATAGAAGTCACTAAAAGCATAAGCTTAACCTCACTACATGAGGTAGGACAGCACAAATTCATCCTAGGATTGGGATAGAGATAAACTATCTCCTGTGCTGAACCACAACTTCTGAAACTTTGTTGTCCCATTGAACCAAGATCTTGGGATCTCCAGTCAACAAGGTTGGGTTTTCCACTTCAGTCGTTTTCAGTTGTAGATTTTTTAATCCCATTCCTCTTGATGAGCAGTATACTTGATCTCGACTCAACCCTTTCGTAAGAGGATCTGCCAAATTATCTTTGGACTTAACATAGTCGATTGCAATCACTCCATTCGAGATCAACTGCCTAATGGTATTATGTCTACGACGTATATGTCTTGACTTCCCATTATACATATTACTTTGTGCCCTTCCAATCGCCGATTGACTATCACAATGGATCAGTACGGCAGGTACAGGTTTTTCCCAGCTCGGAATATCTTCCAAGAAGTTCCGCAGCCATTCAGCTTCCTCAGCTGCTTTGTCTAGTGCTATAAACTCGGATTCCATAGTTGACCGAGCAATGCACGTCTGCTTAGTGGATTTCCAAGATACTGCTCCCCCACCGATCGTGAATACATATCCACTAGTGGATTTGGAGTCTTTTGTATCTGATATCCAATTAGCATCACAATATCCCTCCAACACAGCGGGATATTTTCCATAATGTAATCCATAGTTCATAGTATATTTCAAATATCTAAGAACTCGCATCAATGCCTTCCAATGGGCGTCGTTTGGATTACTGGTGAAACGACTCAGCTTGTTGACCGTACAGGCAATATCCGGACGTGTGCAGTTTGTAAGATACATCAAACCGCCTATTATCCGAGAGTATTCCAATGCGATATGGTCTCACCATGGTTTTTCGCTAAGTGTTGACTTAGATCCATAGGTGTTTTACGTAGAAAGATCGTACGTTGAATCTTTTCAATACGATTCTACATAATGGGATTGTGTTAGAACTATCCCCTCGATGTCCTGAGAATTTTAATTCCCAATATAACATCTGCTTGACCTATATCTTTCATATCGAAATTTTTGGTCAACATTTTCTTTGTAGTCATGATTACATCATGCTTATTGCCCATTATTAGCATGTCTACGTATAGACAGACGATTATATAGCCTTTGGGTGTGTCTTTGACATAAATGCATTTGTCACATTCATTTATTCTGAATTCGTTTGACATTACTTTGTCAAATTTTTCGTGCCATTGTTTAGGCGCTTGCTTAAGTCCGTATAACGACTTAACAAGTCGACACACCTTTTTCTCATTTCTTGGAGCTATGAACCCTTTGGGTTGCTCCATATAAATTTCTTCTTCCAACTCACCATTTAAGAACGCAGTCTTAACATCCATTTGATGTATTTCAAGGTCATACAATCCTGCAATGGCTATTAGCACTTTTATGGACGTAATCCTTGTCACCGGTGAGTAGGTGTCGAAGTAATTAAGGTCTTCCTCTTGCTTGTACCCTTTGGCTACAAGTCTGGCCTTATACTTGTCAATTGATCCATCAGCTTTATACTTGCGTTTTAGTATCCACTTACAACCTAATGGTTTATTACCAGAAGGAAGGTCTACTAATTCCCAAGTATGATTATTCATGATAGACTCAATCTCACTATTGACAGCTTCTTTCCACATTGGAGCATCGGGACTAGAGAGAGCCTCACTTAATGTTCTTGGTTCCATTTCTGACATGAAAGTCATGTAATCTGGCCCGAACGATTTCTCAACTCTAGCCCATTTGCTACGACGTGGCTCTTTGTTTTGATCGTCAATAGTTCTTTTATAACAGCTAAGTTCGGTAACGACATTCTCGTTTGAACTTCCGTTGTTATCATTTTCAACATTTCCCTTCTTATTTGGGAATACGTTTTCAAAGAATATTGCATTCCGAGATTCTATGGTTGTTCCCACATGAATATCAGGAATGTCTGATTTGTGAACTAGGAAACGATATGCACTACTATTATGGGCATATCCGACAAATACCGCATCGAACGTTTTAGGTCCGATCTTTACTTGCTTTGGTTTAGGTACTTGACCTTTGCCAAGCACCCCCACACTTTCGGTATTTGTACGATGGCTCGCGGCCTTTCCATAGTTCATAAGGAGTTTTATCACTTTTCTTATGAGGGATTTTGTTGAGAATGTGATTTGCCGATAATATTGCTTCCCCCCACAAGTTTTGAGGTAAGCCTGAATTTATCAACAAGGCATTCATCATCTCTTTTAGTGTCCGATTTTTACGTTCGGCAACACCGTTCGATTGAGGTGAGTAAGGTGCCGTTGTTTGATGAATAATGCCGATTTTGAACAAAATTCATTAAACGGTGCACCATATTCTCCACCTCTATCGCTACGAATTATTTTAATTCGTTTGTCAAGTTGATTTTCAACTCGCTTTATAAGTTCTAAATGCCTCTAGGGCTTCGTCTTTACTTCTTAAAAGAAAGACATAATAGAACTTTGTGCAGTCATCGATAAAAGTAATAAAATACTTTTACCTCCTCTAGTTTGCACAAATTTCAAGTCCATAGATCACTATGTATTAACTCTAGAGGAGTCGTTGACCTTTCCACCGAATGAAAAGGTAGTTTCGTCATTTTTGCTTCCACGCACACTTCACATTTGTGTGTTCCGTCAACATTGACGTTTGGTAATAAATTTAATTTGACGAGACGTTTAAGAGTATTATTATGCACATGTCCGAGTCGATCATGCCACAAATTAAAACACTCAACAACATAGCTGGAAGCATTTATTTTATTACCATCAAATTTTCGAGTACAGCATTACAACCATTTTGAATAGACCCTTTCTAGGTACCCCTTTCCTACGAAGATATTATTCTTCGTAAGTACAAAGTTGTCTGACTGGAACACTAGCCTAAATCCGGCCTTAACTAGTGCCGCTCCAGAAACTAGGTTCTTACTGATATCGGGAACATGGAGTACATCAATGAGTGTTAGCTCCTTTCCGGACGTCATCTTCGGAACAACTTTTCCGAGTCCAACAATTGGCGACGTCGTGGAATTACCCATATAGAGCTTCCTGCCATTTATCGGAGTATACTTGGAGAACATCGCCTTATCGGAACATATATGACGAGTTGCTCCAGTATCAATGAACCACTGCTTCGGGTTGGTATCCACCAAGTTGGCTTCAAATACAACCGCAGTGAGATCCAAGTCCTCAAGAGAGGTTGCGGCATGATTCGTAGCATACTTTGGCCCCTTGGTTGGCTTCTTTGGGCGTCTGCAGTCCTTGGACAGGTGTCCTGCCTTTCCACAGTTGTAGCAGGATCCCTTAAACTTCTTTGCTTGTGCCTTCTTCTTGAACTGTTTCGGCTTTTTAGCGTTCGGCTCGACCAGGTTGGACATATCGTCTATAGTCCGCTTGGTTCCTCTGCAGTCGGATAACTTTCGATTATCCTCCTCTATTCGTAGCCTCAGGATCAGGTCTTGCAGCCCTATCTCCTTTTGCTTGTGCTTTAGGTAATTCTTGAAATCCTTCCATGACGGAGGGAGCTTCTCAATTACCGCAGCAACTGCGAATGTCTCGTTCAGCTTCATTCCTTCGGCGTCCAGATCATGCAGTATTAATTGCATATCTTGGACTTGAGATGAGACGCTCTTTGAGTCCACCATCTTGAAATCCAGAAACCGGCCGACGATGAATTTCTTCAGTCCGGCATTTTCGGTCTTGTATTTCTTCTCAAGCGATTCCCACAAAGATTTCGCTGTCTCCAATGAACAATACACGTTATACAACGTGTTGTCCAAGGCGTTGAGAATGTAGTTGCGACACAGAAAATCTCCGTGCGTCCACGTATCGCAAGCAGCCTTGCTACCGTCTGTAGCGACTGGCGGGTCTTCACGCAAAAACCGTACAAGGTTTAGCGTTGTTAAGTAGAACAGCATCTTCTGCTGCCATCTTTTGAAGTCGGCTCCGGTGAATTTCTCCGGCTTTTCTCCGTGCAGAATGGATGTCGGAACGGTCGTCGGAACAGCGGTCGGAATGGCGGTTGGAACGTCGTTGGTAGCCATATCAGTTTGTACGGAATATCGTTTACGACTGTTGATTCCGGTAAATTCCGGAGTATGCAAACTGATCGTCGAGGCTAGTGTTCGACACTATCTCCGTAAACGATATTGCTCCGCTACGGTGCTTAACGGATTGTTGCAATTCGTTCCCAAGATACAACGACGACAATCGTCTCGGAATCGTAGCACTCCGACTTCCGAGACCAGCGAACCTTCTCGTAGGCTTTTTGGACTCTTGAATGCACAAGATGAGTGAGTGAATACTTGAGGAAGAGAAGATTAAGTTGAGTGATTTGATTCCAATCTGGAGGGTTCTATTTATACAGAAGGAAGAGGCTTTAGGGAGGGGTGTGACCTTTGGGTGGATTAATCTGGGCCGTCCGGACTGAAGAGTTATAACCCTTCACATAGCCCCTTTAATCTCATCCATCAGATCTAAGAGTTGTGACCCTCAGATCTATCAGCCATCGGATCTGGATCCATTGATCCGATGCTTCAGATCATGTCTCATCCCAAGCCGTCAGATCGTGACTCATTGTGATCTAACGCTCTAGATCGCATCACAAGCGATCCACCATACTTCTTTGATCAACGTTGATCAACGGCTGCCATCCGTTCGCCCAACCAATTGTCCAGTCATCTCCCTTTGCCCACGAGGATGCCACATAGGCACTGCCATGTCAAGTACTAGCCTGACACGTCACCCGAGTGCCATGTAGGCACTGCAATGTCACCTGGAGCATAAATTTAAGCTCCTCGCGACGATGCGAAGTGCAAAGTGCAAAGTGCAAAGTGCAAAGTGTGCCTACAAAGCGCCCATTGCGCACGTGGCGGGTGGCGGGCTCACAGGTGCGAGCACCTGCTCGCCCCTGAGCAGAGAGTACCTGGTACTTTTCTGAGTTAACTCCAATAACTCAACATCATTAATAAGTAAGGAATGCACATCGGAAATTTCCGATGTGGGACTATTCTCCCTTGCATTTCCTTAATGAATAACCAACGTTATTTTGGGCCGACTTTGAACATTAATTTCTCATTCACCCTTAATCGGTTTTGAGCAAATTAATAGTCTAAATCTATCTACGCGAAACGTAGATTTCAATTTTGAAGTCAATTACGACTTTCAACAATTGATGGCTTCCGATTTTTCCTCCTCAAAATCGTATTGGTCCATTTAGGCCCCAATATCCAACACACCTCCACATCAAAAAAGGTGAATCAAAAGGTTGTTGCAAGCAAGGAAAACAATCCAAGTTTTGTTAAACCAAATGGTCCTAACAATCAAAAGACATGTTTCAAATGCAAGGGATTTGGACACTTTGCTACAAATTGTCTCAATCATAGGATTATTACTCTTGTTGGGGAAGACGATGAGGAGGAACCTCATGAGGCAACACCTATCTATGATAAATTTGATAAAGAAGAAGACATTACTTAAGAACATCATGGAGAATCTTGGGTGGTACGGCATTGCCTAAATACTACCTATGTTGTTCGCAACAATATCTTTCATACTAAGTGCACTCCCATGGTAAAGTGTGCAATATTATCATTAATGGAGGAAGTTGTGAGAATGTTGTGGCTACCACAATGGTGGATAAGTTGAAACTCAAAACTGAACATCATCCTCAACCTTACAAGTTATCATGGCTTCAAAAAGGTGATGAGTTGAAGGAAACTCAGAGATGTCTTATTCAATTTTCTATTGACAATAAATATAAAGATGAAGTTTGGTGTGATCTTATTCCTATGGATGATTGTCATTTGCTTCTTAGTATACCTTGACAATTGGATAGGAAAACTCATTATGACGGGTTGAAGAATACTTACACTTTTATTAAAGTGGTGAGAAGCAGCTCAGAGATGTCTTATTCAATTTTCTATTGACAATAAGTATAAAGATAAAGTTTGGTGTGATCTTATTCCTATGGATGATTGTCATTTGTTTCTTGGTAGACGTTGGCAATTGGATAGGAAAACTCATCATCACAGGTTCAAGAATACTTACACTTTTATTAGGTGGTGAGAAGATTATTTTGGGGGAAACAGTGGAAAATATTCCAAAACCTTCAAATTAAAAGGGGATGGAAATACTTTAAAAAGCAATTTGTGATTTTGTTGAGGTATTTGCGTTGATAGTGTTAGAAGAGAATGAAGAAGGTCATGCTATCCCTTCACAAGTTCAACATCTTCTTCAAAAATTTCAAGATGTGGTGCCTAAAGAAATTCCCTCAAGACTCCCTCTAATGCAAAATATAATATTGCATTGATTTAGTCTCTGATGCTTTAATTCCAAACAAGACAACCTATAGAATAAGTCCTCAAGCGCATGAAGAGTTACAAAGGCAAACCTTTTGGCTAAAGGTCTTGTTAAAAAAAAGTAAGACTCCTTGTGTTGTCCCAACCATTCTTATGCTGAAGAAAAATGGTTTGCGGTGCATGTCCAAAATTGCTTTTTGAAGTCGCTATCACACAACTACAAAAAGATTAGTGATAATGCTTATAAAGTTAAGTTGCCTAGTGGTCATAGGGTTTCCACAACTTTTATGTTTTCAACACTTCTCCTTATATTGAATCTCATTTTGATTCGAGGGTGAATCTTTTTTAACTGAGGGATGACATGGAAATTATGAACAACAATCGGGACTACAACAAGCTCCCCTAAAGCCATGACTTGAAGCGATGATTAAGGAATTCATCTCAAGCGAAAACAAAGTGAACATGGAGTTCCAGTAGGGGCATGCTCAGAACGAGAAAGCCCTGAAAAGTCTAAAAACAATGATAGATAACTCGTAACACACACCAACGCCTCTAGTTGGGGAAACTCTGAAAAGGAAATTGCAAAAACTTTTTGGGTAGGCATGCCATGGGAGGTTCACCCCCAATAACAATTAGTTGCAACAAGACCATGGAGAGGAGAACAATTATGGGCACTCATTAGGACTCCAACAAGAACTGAAATCTAACTTGGAGACTTTCATCGCAACTCAGCCCAAACAAAACGTGGAATTCTCTCAACTCTCTACTAATTTATATTGTGATTTTTGTAGTGAAGTGGGACATATCTCTAATGATTGCCCAATGATGGAGCAGATGAATCAAATAGCTCTAGAAAAACTTCTAAAACAACCCGAGACCAATCTACTGATCATTATGATGCTTTGGAGGAGACTAAAGTGAGCATGGGAGATGAAGAAGATGGAGGAATCGAAGAGGATGAAGCCACTAAGACACCACTTGAAGAGGTTGAAAATTTTGGTGTGCTAGCCAATCTTGATATGTTGGAGATGATGAGGACCCTCAGACTCCCAATGCCATAGGAAAACCTTTCTCAATCACCACCAAAGCTAGAATTGTAGGATCGTAGAAGTCAAGAGAGGGGGGTGAATCTCGATTGTTTTAAACCTTTTTTTCCTCTTCATAAAACCAAATCAAACTAGAGTAGCCGTGGAATAAAATGAAAGACAAAAGATGAATTTGATTTTACTTGGTTCGTAATCCAGCGACTATTACTCAAAGGCCAGTAATCCTTTATCATTTTTTATGGACAATTTAATATAGTTATTCTCTCTGAAAATTTTTAGAGAAGAAGCAGATTCGTGCAAGTATAAGATAAATAGTAATAAGCAATGCAAGTACAACAAAGTATACCAACAACAATTATACAAGATAAAGCGTAGGTTGTCGGAAGCCTTCTAGCGTAGTAGTAGTTGTAGCTTGCACGAGTAGTAGCAACAGAGATGATCAAAAGTACAGATAGAATTATTTTCAAACAAAGAAGTGATGATCAGATCGAACCCCAAGGCCTTCTTTTATAGGCATAGTTCGGTTGACTGAAATTTCATTCTATCGACTAAACCTTCTATCCGTCGATTGATCTCCACGTCCTTTCTTATTTGCCCTGATCCTATCTTCTCTATCCCATGATTTTCATTATTCGGTCGACTGATCAAGCTTATCTATAGATGGAATCTCTGGATTTCCTTTCCTGCTTGATCTAGTATAATTGTCTGACATTACAATTTATGGTTTGGTCGATTGATCCCTTTGATCCATCGATAGAATAGTGTTTCCATTTGCAACAATCTAATCTTGCCATGCTTTAATTGGATCGGTCGACCAATCCATATGGTTCAGTCGATAGAAAGCATTAGTCAATCTGATTCCCTATTTTTATAAAATAGTGTTAGCACAATAAATATATAAACTATAATGATCCTATAAAATAAAGTTAGATAGATAATATGCATGAATGAGTAGTACAGACAGTTAGAACTATTTTGATTTTGACTTAGAAATCTCCATCAGTTTCTTAAGTCAGATCATCAACTAAGCATTGTCCTGACAAGAACACGATCTCACCATTCCACTCCAGGAGCTTACCTTAACTTGACCACCAAACATATGGTCCTTTATGTTAGGACCAAAAGTAGCTAGAGGGGGTGAATAGCTCGTCGCGTGCTCGTCGCTCGGCGTGGCTTGTTTCTTCAAGGATATGCAGCGGAAAATACAGAAACAAATACAACCACGCTAACACTAGGATTTTACTTGGTATCCACCTCCAAAGGAGGTGACTAATCCAAGGATCCACACCACGCACGCACCCTCCACTATGAAACACTCCTTTTCGGTAACTACCGAGGGCGGAGAAGCCCTACAAGACTCTCAGTACAAGAAGAAGAAAGGGTAGTAAAGATTAAGTAAAAGCTTACAAGAAATGCAGTGAAAACCCTAACCCTAACTTCTTCCTCTTGCAATGGATCCGCCTCTTGACTTGGAAAGCCTCCAAGAACCTTCAAGAACTGGCGATCACGTGCTTGTAGAGAGCTGTGGAGAAGCTGGTGAAGAGCTGGAATGAATCGGTAAAGGGATCGTAAAGCAATGCCGAAGACCACGCTCGCCTGCGGCTTTAAACCCGACGCAACGGTCGGATCCCGATCGATTCGAATGTTCCGAATCGATCGGGGAGGCTTTGGATCGATCCACGGATCGATCCAGAGCGCCTCTGTGCTCAGGAAACGCGCCTGGATCGATCCACGGATCGATCCAGCGCTTATCGCGCGAAGCAGCATCGTCCCGATCGATCGGCTGATCGATCGGGACCTCTGGATCGATCCACGGATCGATCCAGAAGCTTTCTGTTCGCTGGGAAGAATCTGGATCGATCCACAGCCTGGATCGATCCACGGATCGATCCAGCACTTGGTTTTTGCCCAAAACCAAGTCCCAAACCTCCCTAACCAACATCCGGTCAACCTTGACCTGTTGGTACATCATGCCTCGCATCTGGTCACTCCCTTGACCTGCCAGGACTCCCCACCAAGTGTCCGGTCAATCCCTTTGACCCACTTGGACTTTTACTCGTCGTGCCAAGTATCCGGTCACTCCATTGACCTACTTGGACTTCCACCAGATGTCTGGTCAACCTTGACCCATCTGGACTTCCTTCCTTGCCAAGTATCCAGTCAATCCTTTGACCTGCTTGGACTTCCCAACACCAGATGTCCGATCATCCTTGATCCATCTGGATTTCCTTCCTTGCTTGGCTTCACTCACCAGGACTTTCACCTAGCTTCACTCACTAGGGTTTTCCATCTGCCTAGCTTCACTCACTAGGACTTTCACCTGGCTTCACTCACCAGGACTTTCACCTAGCTTCACTCACTAGGATTTCCTTCTGCCTAGCTTCACTCACTAGGACTTCCTTCTGCCTAACTTGCCAGTTAGGACTTCCCAGTCAAGTATCCGGTCAACCTTGACCTACTTGACTCTTCTTCGATCAATATCTTATTGTCAAACATCTAAACCCAAACCAAGACTCAGCTTGGTTAACCAGGTCAACCTTGACCTGAGGGATGTTGCACCAACAATCTCCCCCTTTTTGATGTTTGACAATACCACAATAACACTTACAATCCCACATGTAAGTTAGGCTAATCCTATAGCCTCCTTCTTCATGCCACTAGGTAATGAACACATAAGTTAAGCTTTTCATTTTCCCCCTAAGAGGGCAAACTCCCTCTAGGTAATGAAAACCTAACTTACTTCCTTTCATTCTCCCCCTATTGGTACACATCAACCCCCTACTCATAAAACACATCAACCCGTCTTTGGACACACATCAACCTATGCTCCAATTTTGGGCACACTTCAACAACTTCATCTGTTGAAGACTCTCCCCCTGAAGAGTTGCTCATCGTGATCACAACTTCACTCATTGTGATCAACACAATAATGAAGGTCCCATACCCTTCATTTATCCTTAACTTCTCCCTCAATGTAGACAAATACCCAACCTTGAGCATTTTCTAACCACTTGAGTTCCCCCTTGAGTTCCCACTTGAAATAATGAGGATATCCACTCCCCATTTCAAGTTCAACTGCTCATCCATGAGCATTCTCTTAACAGAAGGTTAACCACCTTCCAAGGTTTATGAAAAATAATTTTCATGTCTTTAAAGAGTCTCTCCCCCTAAAGACATGGTGGTAACTTCTGTCATTGCACCAACAATGACTTGGAATCCCTAAACCTTTAGGAAACCCAGATTTAGAAGTTTTGAGGTTCAAATGTTCAAAATTTGAAACAAACCTCAACCTAAACTTCAATGAAGTCTTCCTTAACCATTCCATCCTTGTTTTCAACACGAAAACACCCTTTTTATGTATACAAATGTATTTTAAGGGTTTGGAATGGTTACCTAGACTAAAATAGGTTTAAAGTGCTGAAATCAGGCTTTCCCAGCCAAAATCAGCAACTTGGATCGATTGGAGTTGGGTTCCAATCGATTGAACCTTTCTGAATCGATCCACTGATCGATTCATATTACCTGGATCGATCGGCTGATCGATCCAGCGAGCTTCTGCTCGCGGACGAATTGCCTTCTGAATCGATCCACGGATCGATTCGGGCACTCCAATCGATCCATGGATCGATCGGAGCTCTGATAGTTGCTGAAATTCCATTTCAGTCAACTTCAGAAACCCCTAGAAAATTCTACAAAAATCCAAAAATCATGAAATTTCGTGTAGACATTATTTAGGGCATACTTAATCATGGAAAAATAACTTTCTATGAAAATACATCATATTTTCAAAGATTGACACAAACTTGAAAACTTGCAAAAACTTTAGTGTTTTCTTCAAGTTTGTGTCTAACTATTCAATGGTGATTACTATCAAAAGATAGCCTTCACCAAGGTTTTCCAAAATCATTTTGAAAACTTTTCAAAACCAATATCCCATCATGTTCCTTGGGCATAATGCACATGACTTGTACATTAGCTTTCCCAATGATGGGAAAACACATATCTATGTGTTTTGATGAAACTAAAACTCAAAAGAATGCACTAAATCAACATCTTGAGTTTTGTTCATCATCCTAACATCTCACTTGTATCTAATGTGCACTAAAACACATACAAGTCATCTTATAGGTCTTTGTGAGATGTAGATTTTGGTTTTGCCCTAATCTAGGGATCATGCATATCTATCTAGGCATTTTGGAGATATTAGACACCCACCTAGGATGTCACTTGTTAATAAGTGTTGTTAAATGCCTTTTGTCCTTAATTACAAGGAATTAAACTTAATGCATGATAATGTTATGACATACATCAAAAAGAAATAATTTTCAAAAGAAAATATCCTATAATTTCATGATGTATGAATGTCATGACATGGTATTTTTGGATTTTTCATAATAAAACATGAACGCAAAAATGGACATGATGTCATGACATATGATGGGCAAACAATCATGGCAAGATTTAGCATAACTAAAATATACCTAGATTAACTATCTAAGTATCCTTAAAACCTTAGCTAAACTTACAACTTAAACCTAGATTGCCCTAAAGTGCTTCAAGAAAATGTCAAAGCCTAAATTGGCATTTCTAATTCCCTTGATTAATTTATGCCAAAATTATGCATATCCTCAAATGTTGGCATATTTCATTTTTCCACAAGAGTAGCACTTCAACATAAGGCTTCAATTTCCTTTAATTTTCTAAGAACATACCAAAATCCCAACTTGGTAGCTCTTATGAATTTCCCAATATGTGCCTTTTAAGATTAAAATCAAATTTTCACCACTAGGCACATTTTACTCTTTCAAGGAGTAAATAATAGTTCCATTTCATTTTCAAAGGTTAACAAAAACCTTGAAAATGCTCCTTGAGTGTCAATTTCCTCAAAGTTGGGTTAACTACCCTTCTAATTGGAGTTGACACTCTCTAACCCATTTATGGGATAGAGAAGATGCTCCTAGGAACCCAACACCTATTGGTGCTCCTTGGATGCTCTAGGTACTCACTAGGGACAACTTCCCTAGATACCTTCCTAGTGACCTTGTTGGGCTTCTTAGAAGCCTTGGTCACATTTTCTAGGTCAACCCTAGGGATAGCCTCCCTTGTGACCTTGTTAGTGACTTTCTTAGACTTCTTAGAAGTCTTAGTCACTTTGGTTGCAAAAATACTCTTAGGGATGACTTCCCTAGTATTCTTGACTTGACCACTAAACCTAGGGTTTGTTCCATAACTATATGGAACCCTATGATAACTAGGCACATCCTTCTTAGCCTTTGGGTTGTATCCCAAACCTCTATGGCTATTTGATGGCTTTGACTTTCCTAGCCCTAGGTTTTGCTCACTTTGCCCTTTTAGGATATTTTCCATCCTTTTTAGGGTCTTTTCCATTTTATCAAGTCTTGATCTCAAGACTTGATTTTCTATCATTAAATCCTTAGAATTTGGTTTTTCATTAAGTCCATGAGCATTTTGGTTTCTAGGCTTGTATCTAAAATCCTTAGAGTTCTTGCCTAGACTTTTACCTACATTCCTAGCCTTAGGTGTAGTAGATTTGGCATGTAGGGCCACATGCTTTTCCTTAAAGCCCTCATGCTTCCTATTCTTATGGTAAATTGCATTAAAATGATAAAAGTTAGAACTATCATGCTTTTTACCATAATGTAAAGGGGTAGGCTCAATAAATGTTACCTTCCTTTTTACCTTAGAGGCTCCCCCTTGACTTGAGCTTCCTCCTTGAGCCTTGACCATCTTCTTCCCCTTAGGGCATTGACTCCGATAATGCCCCTTTTGATTGCAAGAGAAGCATATGATATGCTCCTTGCTCTTCTTTGTTCCGGGAATGGTCTCCTCGGGCTTCTCCTTGCCCTTTTGTGCCACTTGACCCTTCTTCTTGGCCAAGTTGGGACACTTGCTCTTGTAGTGCCCACTTTCCCTACACTCAAAACATATGATATGATTTTTATTATTAATTGAAATGTTTATACCTTCTTGTGTAGGGATGGCACTTGCTCCTCCATTTGATATTTCTTGAATTTCGGAGGTGGCACCATCTTCTTCTTCTTCACTTGACCCGGATGTAGAAGCTTCTCCTTCTTCTTGATCCGGTCACCAAGGATTGCTCCCCTCAATCCTAGAGGTGGAGGCTTCATCATCTTGAACATGAAACAAGGAGTATGCTCCTCCTTGTTCCCTTCGTTGCATTCCCTTGAGGATGAAGCTTCTTGGATTTCCTCTTCTTCGGAGGTTGAGCATCTCTCAACCTCGGAGTCCTCCTCTTGATCTTGCTCCAAAGAGTCACCCTCTCTGGATTCTTCATGATCTTGTACAGTGGAGGGGATCTCTTTATGAAGCTTGTCCAATTTGCTCCATAATTCCTTTGCATCTTCAAATTCTCCAATTTTGCAAAGGATGGTGCTTGGCAGTAAATTGACCAAAAGCTTGGTCACTTTGTCATTAGCCTCGCACCTTTGGACTTGCTCTTGGCTCCACTTGCTCCTCTTGAGAACTTTACCCTTTGAATTTCTTGGAGCCTTGAAGCCTTCCATTAGAGCAAACCATTGCTCTATCTCCATCATAAGAAAATTTTCGATTCTTGATTTCCAAGAATCGAAACTCGTAGAAGTGTATGGTGGAGCCACCCTTGTGTCAAATCCAAGCCCATCTTGGAATTGCATCTTAAAGTTGAGCTTGATAAAGTCTTGAACTTGAAGAATTTGCTCCAACTTCTTCACCCTCTAGCTTTTCTTGATATGCTTGACCCTTCCGGCGATGATTCCGGTGAAGAGCGGCCTCGCTCTGATACCACTTGTTAGGACCAAAAGTAGCTAGAGGGGGGGGGGGGGTGAATAGCTCGTCGCTCGGCGTGGCTTGTTTCTTCAAGGATATGCAGCGGAAAATACAGAAACAAATACAACCACGCTAACACTAGGATTTTACTTGGTATCCACCTCCAAAGGAGGTGACTAATCCAAGGATCCACACCACGCACGCACCCTCCACTATGAAACACTCCTTTTCGGTAACTACCGAGGGCGGAGAAGCCCTACAAGACTCTCAGTACAAGAAGAAGAAAGGGTAGTAAAGATTAAGTAAAAGCTTACAAGAAATGCAGTGAAAACCCTAACCCTAACTTCTTCCTCTTGCAATGGATCCGCCTCTTGACTTGGAAAGCCTCCAAGAACCTTCAAGAACTGGCGATCACGTGCTTGTAGAGAGCTGTGGAGAAGCTGGTGAAGAGCTGGAATGAATCGGTAAAGGGATCGTAAAGCAATGCCGAAGACCACGCTCGCCTGCGGCTTTAAACCCGACGCGGTCGGATCCCGATCGATTCGAATGTTCCGAATCGATCGGAGGCTTTGGATCGATCCACGGATCGATCCGAGCTCCGTGCTCAGAAGCGCGCTGGATCGATCCACGGATCGATCCGGCGCTTATCGCGCGAAGATCGTCCCGATATCGGCCGATCACGTAGGGACCTGGATCGATCCACGGATCGATCCGTGGTTCGATCGCAGAAGAATGCTGGATCGATCCATCGATCCACGACTGGATCGATCCACGGATCGATCCAAATTGGTTTTGCCCAAAATCAAGTCCCAAACCTCCCTAACCAACATCCGGTCAACCTTGACTGTTGGTACATCATGCCTCGCATCCGGTCACTCCCTTGACCTGCTAGACTTCACCAAGTGTCGGTCAATCCTTTGACCCACTTGGACTTTTACTCGTCGTGCCAAGTATCCGGTCACTCCATTGACCTACTTGGACTTCCACCAGATGTCTGGTCAACCTTGACCCATCTGGACTTCCTTCCTTGCCAAGTATCCAGTCAATCCTTTGACCTGCTTGGACTTCCCAACACCAGATGTCCGATCATCCTTGATCCATCTGGATTTCCTTCCTTGCTTGGCTTCACTCACCAGGACTTTCACCTAGCTTCACTCACTAGGGTTTTCCATCTGCCTAGCTTCACTCACTAGGACTTTCACCTGGCTTCACTCACCAGGACTTTCACCTAGCTTCACTCACTAGGATTTCCTTCTGCCTAGCTTCACTCACTAGGACTTCCTTCTGCCTAACTTGCCAGTTAGGACTTCCCAGTCAAGTATCCGGTCAACCTTGACCTACTTGACTCTTCTTCGATCAATATCTTATTGTCAAACATCTAAACCCAAACCAAGACTCAGCTTGGTTAACCAGGTCAACCTTGACCTGAGGGATGTTGCACCAACACTTTAGACCCGTTTAGACTTTCTCTGGTCTTGCTTAGTGTCTGATTAACCTGATTGACTAAGATTTTCTTGCAACACTGAGTTAGCATAATAGATATAAAATAATAGTAAAGTAAAATAGTGTTAGCAACATTCAAGATTCGTTGGTCCAGTCGACCAGGCATAATGGATCGAAAACCTTTTGGTAACACTTGCTTGGAGTTTACTCCTCTAAGACTTCTCACTATCTAGGGTTTACTCCCCTAGGGCGTTCTCTTAATTAAAGTTCACTCTTCTAAGGCCTCTCATTGCCTAGGATTCACTCTCCTAGGATTTTTCCTTGCTTAGAGTTCACTCCTCTAAGACTTCTCATTACCTAGGTTTACTCTCCTAGGGTTTTCCGTTGCTTAGAGTTCACTCCTCTAAGACTTCTCATACCTAGGGTTCACTCCTCTAGGATTTTTCCTTGCTTAGAGTTCACTCTTCTAAAACTTCTCATTATCTAGGGTTATCTTTCACTAAGATTTTCCTTTACTTAACCTCCAGTTAGGACTTCTCACTTACCTAAACTCTAGTTAGGACTTTCTCTTACCTAACCTCTAGTTAAAACTTCCCTTGCTAGTCATCCGATTAATATTGACGTGACTAGACTTCTTCTTGGCTAGGTCAACCTTGACAAAACTCCATTTAAACATATTGCTAAACAAAAAACTCTAGAGGTCGATTATACCAATAGTAGTAACCTATGTTGAACTCTCTTTGTTGAATGGTAAAGATAAATTTTATTTGATATATGTAATGCTACAACCAACCTTTTCTTGAGCATGTTTATGATAGGACATATTTTTTACAACAATCACATGGATGAACTCATGAAGACCCTTTGAAGATGGGCATATTCACGAAGGCTTGAGAACATGAGCTAGCAAGTACCTTACTCCTCAATGAGCAAGGTTTAAGATATATGGAAGGCCAAGCAAATCTAATGAAAGGCTAACAACTCTTAGCAAGAAAGTCTGGAGGTATCTTATTCTGACACGAACAAGGTTTAGAAGACACTCCGTTGATGATCCTTATAAAAGAAGAGGGAAGCGCAACCATCATAAACCATGTGCTCCCGATTAAAACTAATAAGGGGGCAAACTAGTGACCTAAAATGAGAGTTTCTTGAGAGACAACCCAATCTTTAATTAGTATTTTCCTTTAATTTTTAGGATTTTATTTCATTTAGTTCTCATCCTAGTTTTTTATTTTTGTTTTTTTGTAGGCTTAGGGGCATCCACAAGTTGGCTGTAGCTGAAGTTATTGGCATGGGAGACATTCAGAACCAAACATGGGAGTGGGTGTTTTTTACACAACTGCTCACTTTTCCAAACTCTACTCACAAAAAAACCCACGACTCAACATGTATTTTTCATATAGTCGTGTCTTAATGCAGACGATTTTTCAAATGGCTATAACTTTTGATCCAGGATAAACAACATGACGTAAAACAATTCAAATCGAAGCTCTTTTAAAGATCTATAATTTGGTACCAATTCAATATGTATTGACCTAGGTTTAAATTCAAAAAATGCCATTTAAAAGATCCCTCAAAAGTCTAGAAGAATTCTATTTAAGATAAAAATGGGTAAACTGTTGGTGTAGTTTATACTAATAATCAAATTCATATTTTAATATATGACAAAGGTTAAAGTTAGATTTATGATTTAACCTATTTACCAAGTGTGCATGAGTGAAAGAATTGGTGGGACCTGACACTGGGGTGAAGTCCAATTGGGAACTGGCAGGAAGACCAGATAGATTGATATCTAGCAGGAAATCAAGTGGGGTCAGTGAGACTTGACAACTAGCTGAAGTTCAGATACCGCATCTGACAAGAAGACTTGGTGGGTCAAAAGTCTAGTAAGTCGACAAATGATAAGTGAGGTAAGTACTCGAGGAGAGTGATCCAGTGAAGATGAACCCCAGTGGGGCTTTAGGCGCTAGTTCAACTTATATCCATTTTGAAAGTCTAAGTTGAAACTCTGACGAAATTCTGGTCTTGGTGAGACAGGATATAAGTCATAAATTGATCTTAGTTTTAATGTGCTAACTCTGTTTTACAGGATAAATTTTGCTGTTTGAATTGACGTGTCTTGCAAGTTGGCTGGAAAAAGGATTTCTAGGCACCTCTAAAGGGTCCGGGCACCCAAATGGGTCCAGGTGCCTAGATTGGGCCAAACCCAGCCACACGTATAGTTGAGTAGGCATGCTCTGATTGGTTAGTACACGTCAAAATCTAGGCGCTTGGGGCTAGCCAGGCGCCCAAGATTGGATAGAGATAAGACAAATAGTGCTTCACCGAGGTGCAACCATGTTAGCGGTCCAAACGTCCGGGGATGGTTTAGGCGCCCAAAGTTGGATAACTCATCATCAAAGCAGGATTGGATAAGCTCCAGTGGAGGCGCTCTAGGGTGATCCAAGCGCCTAGAAAGGCCTATAAAAGAAGCTTTGACTAGCAACATCAGAACACGAATTGCTACAACTTTCGTACTCAAGCACTTCTCCAAAAGCTCGCTATGATGCCAAAACACCACTCCAACCACTACGCCCAAGCTTTAACATAAAGTCGTTAATATATATGTATTTACTTATTTGCACTTTAATTTTCTTTATCATTGTAGTTATTCAAGCTTATAGTGTATTGTCTAACGAAAGTACTCAGTTAGCGCAAGCCTTGGAGTATCATTGAAGGCTCCTAATTAAGTTATTGTTGCATAAGTGTATGAAGAAAATTTATATTTATAGTCATCACTATTAATCCCTTTCCAACATCACATGTGGAGTTATTGTTGCATAAGTAGTTACTGTTAGTTTATTGTTTGTTAGTAAATATAATAATTAAATGTCCATTATTAATTGTTAAATGCTTGTCTAATGAGACATTTCGATGAGATCTCTGCACAATTGATCATATCCTAAGGTTTAGTAGTATATGAGGTGGGGGTGTCGATCACCTAAACAAATGTAAGTTTTTTCTTTATAGTTCTATAACTTAATATCTTAATTTTATCATAATTATATGTTACAAGGCAGAGTGATCTATGCAAGACTAGGTCCACTAAAACTTTCTCCATGAATACCTCACAAATGCGATCTTACTCTAGATGCCCCGTGGTCACTCGACCAACAACGTACCTATTTTTGTGACACAATATATAAACATACATATATTTTTAAAAAGATTTTTTAGATACATTAGGATAACAAATTCCATCACAGATTGATTAGTCATGACCAATAATTTTGTATCTTTGATAGTAGAATAGTTTTAAAATTTTCAAGGATATCTTCCATCACATTGATCCAACTAATGTTGAAATATTGTGTCACAATTTTTGAGACAGTTTAAAAATTCTTTCAGAATGGAATAAAAAATTGAGGTATTTGAAGAGCCCTTTACTTGAGAAAGATAAAATTCTCATGTAAAATCCAAAATAAGGCAGTTCATAAGGACGCATGGAGTTCCACTGTTTCCCCTTGACAATTGGAAAAAAAAATCTGTACACCCTCTATAAGTACAAATGTACACAATATTCAAGCATAAGGTAAACCAACAATCCTTCAAAAAGTTGTTTCATACTGCAGAAGCAACTGTTTTCTTTTTACCAAAAGCATTCTTGTCGAACAGTGTTTCCAAGGACCTTGATTTTCGGTTCCTCACTCGGCCATTCTCCTTCAGCAGCTCAGCCAACCTCCTCTTCTCATCACTTACGTCTGGGCTAGCCGTTCCAAGCTTTTCCTCCCTCAACCCGACAACATACTCGAGAATCTCAATGGCTTCATCAAACCTGCAACCAGAAGTAAACAAACACACCCTTAGATCATCTGCCATATTTTAAGTAATGACAATATCACTATTGCTAGATATAAATGAAAAGAAAAACTGCAGTAGAGGTCTTAGTTTGGGCTATATCTCCTTCCCCTTTTGCTAAAAATATGGGTTCACCTCAAATCTCTCAATGTATCTAGTGAATCTTAATCTGGTCTCTTCATTCAACCTTTATAGAATAATTTATCTTTTACAGAGAGTTCCACGCCTCCCCAATTAGATGCTTTCATAAAGAACTTGTAAATTTCCAAAAATCACAATGCACAAGACATTGCCTCAATCTCCAATATCCTAAAAGCCCATAGTAAAGAAATGAGAACAAGTAGATAGTGAGAAATATTAGGATAAGTAAAATAATGGGAAATGTGCATGCTTGGTCATACAAATTAGAGAACATGACTGAATCATGCCGACTTAATCATATTGGAAGGCACCAGAACCTCAGATGTGTTATGAGAACAAACCATGGATAGAAAAGGGACAAGTGATGGCCATTAATGCAAGCATACCTTCCCATAGCATCATATGCTCCTGCTAGATTGCTGTATACTCCTAATGTGTCTAGATGGTATGGACCACACTCTTGTTCAAGAATGCTCCTGGCTTCATCAAAAAATTTTGCAGCTTCACTGATTGCAAAACTCTGAATACAAGCAAGGCCCATCTGATTCAAAACAACTCCAAAAAAAGCAGACTTCTTCTCCCCACATGCCCGTAGCTTGGTGATAGCATTCTCCAATGAAAGGTAAGACTCCTCGTAGTTCCCTATAATGTAGTGCAGAACCCCTATCTGTGCTTCAATTCCAGCAATGGTGCCTTGTTGACCTGGAGAATTCTTATACATCTTCACGGCCTTCTGTAGTAACTTAAGTGCCTGTTCATTTTCATTCATTGACTCAAAAATTGACGAGACATTCGTCAATCCAGTGGCAATTTCCTCTGACGATGAACAAGGAATTGGCTTATTATATATTCGGAGAGCACTTTCACAGTGGCATTTTGATTCCCTGAACTTTCCTATCCTATTATACAAATCAGCAAGACGTACAAAAACAGAAGCAACAGCAGGATGGTTCTCCCCTTTGGATGCCTTGAATGCAGTGAGAGCTTTCCTGTATGCAAACACAGCTTCTTCATATCGTGCCAATGAGAGATAGATGTCACCTATGCTTATATCAACTGAAGCCACTTCAGTTTCCTGACCATTGGACACCAAACCCATGCTAGCCAAGACTAAATGCTCCAAAGCTGCTTCGTGGTCCCCCTTGGTATCACAAATGAGGCCCATGAGTCTCCTATCTGCTGCCTCTTCTACAGATGTGGTTTCCCCATTTGCTTTATGGATGTCAAGAGCCTTTTGGCACAACCTCTCAGCCTGTTCAAATTGCAGTGCTTGGACATGAGCTTCAGCTAAGTAGCGACAAGTTTCCCCAACTCGAGGATCCATATCACCCAAGGCCTGCCTCTGGATTTCTAATCCATCCTCGTAGCAGTATATCGAACTCTCTAGGAGCCCCAACATGGCATAAGTGTCACCCAGCTGCATATAACCAGAAAATTTGGCAAGAGCATGTTCTTGGCTCTCTTCAGGAACTGGAATCTTGACAGACTGTTGAAGAACAGGAACAGCCTCAGCAAACTTTCCCAAGTTGCAATAGATTGCTGCTACAACATGCAAGCTCATGACCAAGTCTAAGCTCGGTTTCACACCAGTACATTTCTGAAATGACTTGGCTGCTCGAAGAGCATATTTCAGAGCTTTTTCTTGATTGTTTGAAGCAATCAAATCCTTGGCATGTTTAAGAAGGAAAGGCCCAAGGTCAGGGTTATCTAGCCGTCCTTCAGATAGATCATCAGACCCAGTATCTGAATTTGCCTCTTTTGTTGGATGCTTATTTTGTTTTTTCATATGCCCAACTACATAACCTCTGTTTGCCACAGTCTTATCGTCCTTCTGTGGTGACCTTAAGCCATTCTTTTCTGCAGTTTTATCATCCTTCTGTGGAGATTTTAAGCCACCCTTTCCTATAGTTTTATCATCTTTCTGCGCTGATCCTAAGCCACTTTTTGCTACAGTTTTTCCATCATTCTGTGGTGATAGTTTCTCCTTTGTGAGGGATTTCAAGTATTTATCAGGGTTGTGTCGCAACTGAGGTGGTCTTTTGAGCTTCTTTGATGATCCAGAAGATGTATTGGTGGACAGGGATTTTAAATTACTCTCAAGTTTCTTTTCAGTTGGCCTATTTTTCGCTCGGGCTACTACATTAGTTATATTTCTATCTTCTTGAGCTTCAATTGCTCGAATAGCTTGACCACCTACAAGATGACACAACTCTGAGTCAATCCTTGACTCTTCACTATCTGATCCATAGCTCTGCCATGACACTGATCCGTCATAAGAGCCCTCCAACTCACATACATTATCATATAGCTTCTCAATTGAAGGCTCCCTAACACCATCAGTTTGGAATTCCATAGCCTCAGCCATAAAACTGTCCATGCTTGGAATTCTCGATGACATTGGTGTGGACAAATTTTCTTGAACATCTGAAGCAATGAAGTTGCATGGCATTTCATTTGTACCAACTTCAACCCTCAGAAAGCCTTGCATGATGATGGAGAATGGAAGGTCAAACCAAAGGACGATCTTCCAAGGTAAACAGGAGCGGAGAACAAGGAATTTTTGAAGAGGATTGCACAATTTATTTCCTAGCATAAGAAGGACAAGAGTACTTCTTTATTGTGAATTCCAAACTAATACCACAAAGAACAAAATTTGCATTGTTCTTGAATAATATCGTCTGAAAGGCAATTCAAATAATGATTGTAGAACAGTGAAATGACAGGCGGAATCAAATTACGATGGAAAACGATCCTAAACTGAAAAAAAACATCCTACTTAAGAGACAATTTATACAAGTCTCAGCCTTTCATTGTTATAGCAGCAATAAAGGATAGAAAAGAACATCAAAAAAAGGTTGATCCAAATGAATGGAATTGTGAACAAAATTTCATTTCGCGATGAAATCATCTCCACCTCGTTTATAAATAGTTTTGTCTCCATGAAGGAAACTTTCGGATTATTTATAAAAACAAAGAAACCCTCGGGTAATGCGCGTTACAGAATCATCCGGAGAGCGCTCCCCTCAAGCCGAAACCAGACAAAGAAACAATAAACCAGGAAATCAAAAGAACCAAAGCGACAGGACAATTCGATCCTCCGCATTCTACCGGGAATCTAAGAGCTGGAACAAACAACACCACGGAAAAATAATCTCATACCCTAAAATCCCGCCAGCCGCGGCATCCCTGCGGAAAAGAATCGGTCGGAGACTGAGCGCAGAAGAAGAGCCCGGAGGAGGGAGGGGAGGGAGGGGAAGAGGTTGGTGCGGTGGGGTCGGGAGGGATTTGGAGAGAAGAGCGAGGAAAAGCAACGGTTGGAAGAAGGCGACGCCTCTCCGCCCGCCCATTAGCAACGACCTCAGGACACGAGCCGCCGTCGTTTGAAGGTCCGTCGTCGAATGGACAGATGGGATTACTACGGCGCGAGGAGACAAAATTAGAAGGTTGAGGTATGGTTCCGGCTATACGCGTCCAGTCACTCACCATCTGTTCCGATTTTTCCGTGAACATTAGATCATTCGGATTTTACCGCGGACATCCAATTGCTTTTGACCTATTTTAAGCTTCCCTGCAGGCCGATTACTTTTGATTTGCTCTCTGGACCATTCGTTAACTTCGTTCAAGGTCTGTGATACGGATATAATATGAGGGGTAGAGGAGGAATAAGAAAAGGGAGGCAGGGGGGCATTCTAGGGATTTTACTGTAGCAGTCCCTTTTAGGGTACTGTTCACCCAGAGAGAAAGGGAGTGGCTCGCGTTTTTGTTTTCCGTCGCCAAAGAAGAGGAGGCCAACTTCTCTCCCTCTGGTGCTCTTCGCCGGCACCGACGCCTATCGTCGGCCGCCGCCTATCGTCGGCCGCCGCCTTTTCCCTCGCCTTCTCCTCACCATGCCGCCACCTCTCCTCCCGACGCCAACGACAGCTCCTACCTCTTCTTTCTCCTCCTCGCGACACAGTCGCCGGACAGGATGGATACTGTCGCCTTCTCCCTCACCGTCGGCGAGCCACCGTTCTCCCTCTATTCTCCCTCCTCTCCCCTCAGTCACCACTTCTCTCTCTCTCTCTCTCTTTCCCTGCCAGCGTCGCCTCCGACTTTCTCGGCGCAGATGCCACCAAGTAATCACACTGCTCGTCTCAAATCAGCCGCCGCCTCCTTCCTTCGCGCACGTCGGCCGACCGTGGCTCCCCGCTGCTCCTTCTCTCGGACGCCGACAGCGCCTCTTAGCTCTCCCTCTCTTCACGCTCGTGGGACAGCCGAGCCTCTTCCCCGCTTTCTTTCTTACGACGAGGAGGTCGAGGGTTCCCATCGCATCCTTCGCCCGTGCCGACTCCTCTTCTCCCTGTCCACGCACTGTAGCCTCCCGGACCAGCAGCCACCGTGCGTTAACGGGCCACGGCTAGTAGCCTCGCAGCCGGATTCGATCATCTAGAGCCCTTGTCTTTAGGTCCGACGTCGATCGTGCTCTCGATCCGAGCCCCCGCGGCCACTATGTTCCGACTCAACGTGTGTGATGTTTCATGCTTTGGTCATTGGGCTGCTATTGTATCCCGGTCTGCGAGCCTTGGTCATGTTTCAGACTATGTGCGTTGTGTCTAGCCTTTGGATTGTTGTTATTTCCCGGCCTGCGTGCCGATGTCTTATCCCGGTCTGCACACCGGTCTCTTGTCCCGGCCTGCATGCCGACTTCAGGTCTCGGCCTGCGTGCCGATCTCGTGTCCCGGCCTGCGTGCCGCTAGTACTTCTCGGCCTGCGTGTCGGTGTTTTATCCCGACCTGCAGCTCGTCTCCCGGTTCCGTGTCGCGTCCAGCTCCGCGTCGTCAGATCCACCTCTACAGCCTGATCGGGGAGTCATCTACTCTTCCGGGTCCCGACAACTCGTATCGCGTCCCATCCGAGGCCGCCCCCCTGGGCCAGGGTACGTTTTTCGTTCATATTCCATACGCATTTCATTATTTTATGACTTAGTCTTGTACTCATATATTCGTTGGATTTGCCTCGAGCATTGGGGTACCGGGGGCCGGGTCAACCCGGTCACTGGCTGCAGGTAGCATTGACCAGGGGACTTTTGAAGACTTGGTCAACACGGGAGCCATCTCAGCACACCCCCCCTCAGGGACACCGTGACTTCGTCAACATTCTCGCCACCTCACCCGACGGTCCGTCTGACGCAGCTTCCGGACCGGATCAATTTGGCGTCGTCTGTGGGAACACAACAACCTGTTCTGGAACGTGAAAATTGACGACGTCGGGAGGTTCTTTGCTATTATCACAATCCCGGAGGATCTCGATACACATATTATTTTCTATCCTCACTCCACCGGTATTCAGGAGTCGAGGGATCGAGTGGAGCTTCAGCTTCAGTTAGTTTTTCCATTATGTTTTTTCCCTGACTCCACGAGTATTCGGGAGTTAAGGGACTGGAACAAACCCTTAGCCGATTGGCACGGCTTCCCGATCACTCTCTTACATCTACAGGGGCTGCTACCTGCATCCACAGTGCTCTGCTTCTTTCTGTGGTTATGGACTCTGCTCCCTTATATTGGCTTTACACTCTTTATCTTTTCCCCTCGCTCCACGGGTATTTGGGAGTTGAGGGACCGAGATAGATCCTCAGTCGGCTGACACCACTCCATGATCAGGTATAATACGCAATCAGGTATGACAAAGACTTTATTCCCTCATGTTGCTACAGGCTTCGCTTCTAGGGGCTTCAAGGCTTATCCTCCCCCGTTCGGGGTCGAGATATCACCACTGGTCTCGGACCAGAGTATCACCATCGGTCTTGGATCGGAGTATCTCTAACGATCTCTCGGTCGAGCGGTCAGACCAATTCCCGGTCAGGCTTCTAGACCAATTCTCGGTCGGGCTTCCAGACTAATTCCCGGTCGGGCTTCCAGACCAATTCTCGGTCAGGCCTCCAGAGCAATTCCGGGTCAGGCCTTCAGATTGCTTTTTTGTCAGGCCTTCTAGATCAATTCTGGGTCAGGCCTCCGGATTGCTTCTTTGTCAGGCATTCAGAATGTTTCCCGGTCAGGTCTCCAGATCAGATCTGGTCAGACCTTCAGATCAATTCTTGGCCAAGTCTCCAAATCACTTTGTCAGGCATTCAGAATGTTTCCCGGTCAGGTCTCCATAGTAGATCTGTTCAAACCTTCAGATCAATTCTTGGCCAGGTCTCCAGATCAAGTACTGGTCAAGCCTCCAGATCACCTCCCAGTCGGGATTCCAGGCTCTCGCCCCAATGCGAGTTATAAGTGAGCTCTGCTCTCACGCCCAACGACCGAGCTGCTCGGTCGGCTGTTCCAGACTCTCGCCCCAGTGCGAGTTATAAGTGAGCATGCTCTCACGCCCAACGACCGAGCTGCTCGGTCGGCTGTCCCAGACTCTCCCCCCAGTGCGAGTTATAAGTGAGCTCTGCTCTCACGCCCAACGACCTTCCCGGTCGGTGTCCCAGACTCTCGCCCGGTGTGAGTTATAAGTGAGCATGCTCTCACGCCCAACTACCTTCGAGGTGCCGCCCGGTCGAGTTATAAGTGAGCTCTGCTCTCACACCCAACGATCGAGCTGCGCCCCATCACGAGTTATAAGTGAGCATGCTCTCACGCCCAACCGCTCTCACGCTTCCTGACTCTTGCCCCCCACGAGTTATAAGTGAGCTCTACTCTCACGCTCAACGACCTCTCGGTTGTCGACTCTCGCCCCATCACGAGTTATAAGTGAGCATGCTCACGCCCAATGACCTTCCCGGTCGGCTAGACTCTCGCCCCAGTGCGAGTTATAAGTGAGCTCTGCTCTCACGCCCAACGACCGAGTTGCTCGGTCGGCTGTCCCAGACTCTCGCCCCAGTGTTATAAGTGAGCATGCTCTCACGCCCAACGACCTCTCGGTCGGCGCTCATCACTCACTCGCAGCTCTGCATGACACTCGTCATACTCGCTTTACTCGCCGCTTTGCTCGGCACTCAGCTCCCACGTTCCGCTCACTGCAGTTGCTCGGTCGGCATTCATCGCTTCACTCGCCGCTCGGCTCGACACTCATCGTGCACGCTTTGCCGCTCGGCTCGGCACTCATCGTGCACGCTTTGCTGCTCTGCTCGGCACTCATCCTTAGCAGGTCACTCACCGCTGTGGCTCGGTTGGTACTCACCGCTTTACTCGCCGCTCTGCCTGGCACTCAGCTCCCACGTTCCGCTCATTGCTGTTGCTCGGTCGGCATTCATCGCTTCACTCGCCGCTCGGCTCGGCACTCATTGTGCACGCTTCGCCGCTCTGTTCGGCACTCATCCTTAACAGGTCGCTCACCGCTGTGGCTCGGTTGGTACTCACTGCTGCACTCGCCGCTCTGCCTGGCCCTCATCACACTCGCTTTACTCGCCGTTCTGCTCGACACTCAGCCTCAGCAGGTCGCTCATCGCTCTGGCACGGTTGGTACTCACCGCTCACTTGCCGATCTGCCGTGCACTCATCATATTTGCTTCGCTCGCCGCTCTGTCCGGCACTCGGCATCCGCGTTTTGTTCACCGCTGTGGCTGGGTCGACATCCACCGCTCACTTGTTGCTCTGCCCTTCACGTTTCGCTCATCGCTGTTGCTTGGCCGTTTGCTCGACCATTCGCTGGTACCACTCAGCTACTCGTTTTACGCTGGTCGGCCTATCGCTTAATGTTTTTCTCGGTTACGCACTCGACATCGCTCGCTCGGTCTAATTCTGCCATATAGGCATTCTCTCTGTTTCCTGGTTGACACTTTTCGGTCACCCGGTCATGATTTATTGTCGTCTGAGCACGCGCTCGACACCGCTCGTCCATCATGTTGGACCCCGTGGTAGTTTTGATGTGATCAACAAAGTTGGTTAGGTCTTGCTGTGTTTGATCTCTGTGTCTGAGTGTGCAGGAGCTTAGGAACACAGGAAGTCGAGCGGAAGACGCAACTAGCGAGAAGGACGGCACGGGAAGGGAGCCGACGGGCTCGGTGCGTCCGAAGGACGAGAGAGCTGCGGAAGAGTACTCCGGTGGGTGTGAAGAGAGTGCGCGGCGTTCGAGGGACGTTAAGCCGGGACGGAAGGCTGCTCGAGGAGAAGGCCGGGAATTGGGTTCGGGTGAGCCCTATTCCGGTTGGCCGCAATCACCCAAAAGAATGGAGTGTCGAAAGCTGAAGAAACCAAGCTAGAAATTAGGCTACCAGCTTGGAGGCGCCCTTGAAGGCGCCCTCAACAGGTCAGTTTTGACCGTTTGAGTGCGGATAAAGTTTTATCCGCTGACCGAACTGGAGGCGCCTTGAACCTTGTTGGAGGCGCCTTAGACCCTCGGGATAGACTTTCCAGGAGTTATATAAAGACCCCTAGACCTAGGAATTAAACAACAACTCAAGCAATCAATCTGTAAGCAATTTCTAAGCAATTAGTGAGCTTCAAAAGTGTAAAAGGCTACTCCGCCTTCAGAGAAGGACATTTTCCTTACTGCGCTCTTTTCTACTGTCCTGGATTAACAACCTCCTTGGTTGTAACCAGGTTAAATCCCCGAGTCTTTTCTGCTCCTATTTCTTTTTCTGTTTCATTAATTTAGTTGTTGTTATTTTATTGTTGATTTAAATTCTGAGTTGAAATCCGAGGAGGGTAGTTTTTTTGTTTTCAGCAATTCACCCCCCTCTTGCCGGTCTTCGCTGCGCCTACACATCATCTTTCGACTCGCTAGACATTTTTGGTCACTCGGTCGACACTTTTCGGTCGCCTGATTGTCGCTCGATCATTTTACTCAGCATCTCTCGATCGTCTACTCGATGTCGTTCGACATCTGCTAGATTGCTCTTTTGACACTCGCTCGATATGTCTTTTGTTGCTCGGTCGGCGCTTATTCTTTTCGTCGCTCTGCCAGGTACTCGTCGTCCACAGCTACTCGTTCAACGTTATATGACTGAGCCGCGATATGACTCTGCATTTAGTAGTGATTCTATTTTTCATTTGGCTGGGTTTAGTCAGTCGGACTTGCGCCTCCTTCGACTAGACTTAAAGGGGAGGCTTGTGATACAGATATAATAAGAGGGGTAGAGGAGGAATAAGAAAAGGGAGGCAGGGGCATTCTAGGGATTTTACTATAGCAGTCCCTTTTAGAGTACTGTTCACCCAGAGAGAAAGGGGGTGGCTCGTGTTTTTGTTTTCCGCCGCCAAAAAAGAGGAGGCCAACTTCTCTCTCTCTGGTGCTCTTCGCCGGCACCGACGGCCATCGGCGGCCGCCGCCTTTTCCCTCGCCTTCTCCTCGCCGTGCCGCCACCTCTCCTCCCGACGCCAACGACAGCTCCTACCTATCTTTCTCCTCCTCGCGACGCAGTCGCCGGACAGGATGGATACTGCCGCCTTCTCCCTCAACGCCGGCGAGCCACCGTTCCCCCTCTATTCTCCCTCCTCTCCCCTCAGTCACCACTTCTCTATATCTCTCTTTCCCTGCCAGCGTCGCCTCCGACTTTCTCGGCGCAGATGCCACCAAGTAATCACACTGCCCGTCTCAAATCAGCCGCCGCCTCCTTCCTTCGCGCACGCCGGCCGACCGTGGCTCCCCGCTGCTCCTTCTCTCGGACGCCGACAGCGCCTCTTAGCTCTCCCTCTCTTCACGCCCGTGGGACAGCCGGGCCTCTTCCCCGCTTTCTTTCTTACGACGAGGAGGTCGAGGGTTCCCATCGCATCCTTCGCCCATGCCGACTCCTCTTCTCCCTGTCCATGCACTGTAGCCTCTCGGACCAGTAGCCACCGTGCGTTAACGGGCCACGGCTGGTAGCCTCGCAGCCGGATTCGATCATCTAGAGCCCTTGTCTTTAGGTCCGACGTCGATCGTGCTCTCGATCCGAGCCCCCGCGGCCACTATGTTCCGACTCAACGTGTGTGATGTTTCATGCTTTGGTCATTGGGCTGCTATTGTATCCTGGTCTGCGAGACGTGGTCATGTTTCGGACTATGTGCGTTGTGTCTAGCCTTTGGATTGTTGTTATTTCCCGGCCTGCATGCAAGTGTCTTATCCCGGTCTGCGCACCGGTCTCTTGTCTCGGCCTACATGCCGACTTCAGGTCTCGGCCTGCATGCCGATCTCGTGTCCCGGCTTACGTGCCGCTAGTACTTCTCGGCTTGCGTGCCGGTGTTTTATCCCGACCTGTAGCTCGTCTCCCGGTTCGGTGTCGCGTCCAACTCCGCGTCGTCAGATCCACCTCTACAGCCTGATCGGGGAGTCGTCTACTCTTCCGGGTCCCGACAACTCGTATCGCGTCCCATCCGAGGGCGCCCCCTGGGCCAGGGTACGTTTTTCGTTCATATTCCATATGCATTTCATTATTTTATGACTTAGTCTTGTACTCATATATTCGTTGTATTTGCCTCGAGCATTGGGGTACCGGGGGCCGGGTCAACCCGGTCACTGGCTGCAGGTAGCGTTGACTAGAAGACTTTTGAAGACTTGGTCAACACGGGAGCCATCTCAGCACACCCCCCTCAGGGACACCGCGACTTCGTCAACATTCTCGCCACCTCACCCGATAGTCCGTCTGACGCAGCTTCCGGACTGGATCAATTTGGCGCCGTCTGTGGGAACACAACAACCTGTTCTGGAACGTGAAGATGGACGACATCGGGAGGTTCTCTGCTATTATCACAATCCCGGAGGATCTCGATACACATATTATTTTCTATTCTCACTCCACCGATATTCAGGAGTCGAGGGATCGAGTGGAGCTTCAGCTGGCTGACAGGTTAGTTTTTCAATTATGTTTTTTCCCTGACTCCACGGGTATTCGGGAGTTAAGGGACCGAAACAAACCCTTAGCCGGTTGGCACGACTTCTCGATCAGTCTCTTACATCTACAGGGGTTGCTACCTGCATCCACAGTGCTCTGCTTCTTTCTGTGGTTATGGACTCTGCTCCCTTATATTGGTTTTACGCTCTTTATCTTTTCCCCTCGCTCCACGGGTATTTGGGAGTTGAGGGACCAAGATAGATCCTCAGTCGGCTGACACCACTTCATGATCAGGTATGATACGTAATCAGGTATGACAAAGGCTTTATTCCCTCATGTTGCTACAGGCTTCGCTTCTAGGGGCTTCAAGGCTTATCCTCCCCCGTTCGGGGTCGAGATATCACCACTGGTCTCGGACCAAAGTATCACCACCGGTCTTGGATCGGAGTATCTCTAACGATCTCTCGGTCGGGCGGTCAGACCAATTCTCGGTCGAGCTTCCAGACTAATTCCCGGTCGGGCTTCCAGACCAATTCCCGGTCAGGCCTCCAGAGCAATTCCGGGTCAGGCCTTCAGATTGCTTTTTTGTCAGACCTTGAGATTGTTTCCCGAGCAGGTCTCCAGATCGAGTTCGGGTTAGATCTCCCGATCAATTCCGGGTCAGGCCTTCAGATTGCTTTTTTGTCAAGCCTTCTAGATCAATTCTGGGTCAGGCCTCCGGATTGCTTCTTTGTCAAGCATTCAGAATGTTTCCCGGTCAGGTCTCCATATCAGATTTGGTCAGACCTTCAGATCAATTCTTGGCCAGGTCTCCAGATCACTTTGTCAGGCATTCAGAATGTTTCCCGATCAGGTCTCCAGAGTAGATCTGGTCAAACCTTCAGATCAATTCTTGGCCAGGTCTCCAGATCAAGTACTGGTCAAGCCTCCAGATCACCTCCCAGTCGGGATTCCAGACTCTCGCCCCAGTGCGAGTTATAAGTGAGTATGCTCTCACGCCTCCAGACTCTCGCCCCAACGCGAGTTATAAGTGAGCATGCTCTCACGCCTCCAGACTCTCGCCCCAAGCGAGTTATAAGTGAGCATGCTATCACGCCTCACGACCTCCCGGTCGGTGTCCCAGACTCTCGCCCAGTGCGAGTTATAAGTGAGCATGCTCTCACGCCTCCAAACTCTCGCCTCAGTGCGAGTTATAAGTGAGCTCTGCTCTCACGCCTCCAGACTCTCGCCCCAGTGCGAGTTATAAGTGAGCATGCTCTCACGCCCAACGACCGAGCTGCTCGGTCGGCTGTCCCAGACTCTCGCCCCAGTGCGAGTTATAAGTGAGCTCTGCTCTCACGCCCAACGACCGAGCTGCTCGGTCGGCTGTCCCAGACTCTCGCCCCAGTGCGAGTTATAAGTGAGCATGCTCTCACGCCCAACGATCGAGCTGCTCGGTCGGCTCTCCCAGACTCTCGCCCTAGTGCGAGTTATAAGTGAGCTCTGCTCTCACGCCCAACGATCGAGCTGCTCGGTCGGCCTTCCCAGACTCTCGCCCCAGTGCAAGTTATAAGTGAGTATGCTCTCACGCCCAACGACCTCTCGGTTGGCGCTCATCACTCACTCGCAGCTCTGCATGACACTCGTCATACTCGCTTTACTTGCCGCTCTGCCCGGCACTCAGCTCCCACGTTCCGCTCACTGTTGTTGCTCGGTCGGCATTCATCGCTTCACTCGCCGCTCCGCTCGGCACTCATTGTGCACGCTTCGCCGCTCTGCTCGGCACTCATCCATAGCAGGTCGCTCACCGCTATGGCTCCGTTGGTACTCACCGTTTTACTCGCCGCTCTTCCCGACATTCAGCTCCCACGTTCCGCTCACTGCTGTTGCTCGGTCGGCATTCATCGCTTCACTCGCCGCTCGGCTTGGCACTCATCGTGCACGCTTCGCCGCTCTGCTTGGCACTCATCCTTAGCAGGTCGCTCACCGCTGTGGCTCGGTTGGTACACACCGCTGCACTCGTCGCTCTGCCCGGCCCTCATCACACTCGCTTTACTCATCGTTCTGCTCGACACTCAACCTCAGCAGGTCGCTCATCGCTGTCGCACGGTTGGTACTCACCGCTCACTTGCCGATCTGCCGTGCACTCATCATATTTGCTTCGCTCGCCGCTCTGTTAGGCTCTCGGCATCCGCATTTCGTTCACCGCTGTGGCTGGGTCGACATCCACCGCTCACTTGTCGCTCTGCCCTTCACGTTTTGCTCATCGCTGTTGCTTGGCTGTTTGCTCGACCATTCGCTGGTACCACTCGGCTACTCGTTTTACGCTGGTCGGCCTATCGCTTAATGTTTTTCTCGGTTACGCACTCGACATCGTTCGCTCGGTCTTATTCTGCCATATAGGCATTCTCTCTGTTTCCCGGTTAACACTTTTCAGTCACCCGGTCATGATTTATTGTCGTCCAAGCACGCACTCGACACCGCTAGTCCATCATGTTGGACCCCGTGGTAGTTTTGATGTGATCAACAAAGTTGGTTAGGTCCTGCTGTGTTTGATCTCTGTGTCTGAGTGTGCAGGAGCTTAGGAACACAGGAAGTCGAGCGGAAGACGCAGCTAGCGAGAAGGACGGCACGGGAAGGGAGCCGACGGGCTCAGTGCGTCTGAAGGACAAGAGAGCTGCGGAAGAGTACTCCGGTGGGCGTGAAGAGCGTGCGCGGCGTTCTAGGAACGTTTTGCCGAGACGGAAGGCTGCTCAAGGAGAAGGCCGGGAATTGAGTTCGGGTGAGCCCTATTCCGGTTGGCCGCAATCACCCAAAAGAACGAAGCGTCGGAAGCTGAAGAAACCAAGCTGGAAATTAGGCTACCAGCTTGGAGGCGCCCTTGAAGGTGCCTTGGAAGGCGCCCTTGAAGGCGCCCTCAATAGGTCAGTTTTGACCGTTTGAGTGCGGATAAAGTTTTATCTGCTGACCGAGCTGGAGGCGCCTTGAACCTTGTTGGAGGCGCCTTAGACCCTCGGGATAGACTTTCCAGGAGCTATATAAAGACCCCTGGACCTAGGAATTAAACAACAACTCAAGCAATCAATCTGTAAGCAATTCCTAAGCAACTAGTGAGCTTCAAAAGTGTAAAAGGCTTCTCCGCCTTCAGAGAAGGAGATTTTTCTTACTGCGCTCTTTTCTACTGTTCTCGATTAACAACCTCCTTGGTTTTAACCAGGTTAAATCCCTGAGTCTTTTCTGTTCCTATTTCTTTTTTTGTTTCATTAATTTAGTTATTGTTATTTTATTGCTGATTTAAATTCTGAGTTGAAATTCGAGGAGGGTAGTTTTTTTGTTTTCAGCAATTCACCCCCCTCTTGCCGGTCTCCGCTACGACTACACATCATCTTTCGACTCGCTTGACATTTTTGGTCACTCGGTCGACACTTTTCGGTCGCCTGATTGTCGCTCGATCATTTTACTCAGCATCTCTCGATCGTCTACTCGATGTCGTTCGACATCTGCTAGATTGCTCTTTTGACACTCGCTCGATATGTCTTTTGTCGCTCAGTCGGCGCTTATTCTTTTCGTCGCTCTGCCAGGTACTCGTCGTCCACATCTACTCGTTCAACGTTATATGACTGAGCCGCGATATGACTCTGCATTCAGTAGTGATTCTATTTTTCATTTGGCTGGGTCTAGTCAGTCGGACTTGTGCCTCCTTCGACTAGACTTGAAGGGGAGGCTTGTGATACGAATATAATATGAGGGGTAGAGGAGGAATAAGAAAAGGGAGGCAGGGGCATTCTAGGGATTTTACTGTAGCAGTCCCTTTTAGGGTACTGTTCACCCAGAGAGAAAGGGAGTGGCTCGCGTTTTTGTTTTCCGTCGCCAAAAAAGAGGAGGCCAACTTCTCTCTCTCTGGTGCTCTTCGCCGGCACCGACGCCTATCGTCGGCCGCTGCCTTTTCCCTCGCCTTCTCCTCACCGTGCCGCCACCTCTCCTCCCGACGCTGACGACAGCTCCTACCTCTTCTTTCTCCTCCTCGTGACGCAGTCGCCGGACAGGATGGATACTGCTGCCTTCTCCCTCACCGCCGGCGAGCCACCGTTCTCCCTCTATTCTCCCTCCTCTCCCCTCAGTCACCACTTCTCTCTCTCTCTCTCTTTCCCTGCCAGCGTCGCCTCCGACTTTCTCGGCGCAGATGCCACCAAGTAATCACACTGCCCGTCTCAAATCAACCGCCGCCTCCTTCCTTCACGCACGCCAGCCGACCGTGGCTCCCCACTGCTCCTTCTCTCGGACGCCGACAGCGCCTCTTAGCTCTCCCTCTCTTCACGCCCGTGGGACAGCCGGGCCTCTTCCCCGCTTTCTTTCTTACGACGAGGAGGTCGAGGGTTCCCATCGCATCCTTCGCCCTGCCAACTCCTCATCTCCCTGTCCACACACTGTAGCCTCCCGGACCAGCAGCCACCGTGCGTTAACGGGCCGCGGCTGGTAGCCTCGCAGCCGGATTCGATCATCTAGAGCCCTTGTCTTTAGGTCCGACGTCGATCGTGCTCTCGATCCGAGCCCCCGCGGCCACTATGTTCCGACTCAACGTGTGTGATGTTTCATGCTTTGGTCATTGGGCTGCTATTGTATCCCGGTCTGCGAGCCGTGGTCATGTTTTGGACTATGTGCGTTGTGTCTAGCCTTTGGATTGTTGTTATTTCCCGGCCTGCGTGCCGGTGTCTTATCCCGGTCTGTGCACCGATCTCTTGTCCCGGCCTGCATGCCAACTTCAGGTCTCGGCCTGCGTGCCGATCTCATGTCCCGGCCTGCGTGCCGCTAGTACTTCTCGGCCTGTGTGCCGGTGTTTTATCCCAACCTGCAGCTCGTCTCCCGGTTCCGTGTCACGTCCAGCTCCGCGTCGTCAGATCCACCTCTACAGCCTAATCGGGGAGTCGTCTACTCTTCCGGGTCCCGACAACTCGTATCGCGTCCCATCCGAGGGCGCCCCCCTGGGCCAGGGTATGTTTTTCGTTCATATTCCATACGCATTTCATTATTTTATGGCTTAGTCTTGTACTCATATATTCGTTGGATCTGCCTCGAGCATTGGGGTACCGGGGGCCGGGTCAACCCGGTTACTGGCTGCAGGTAGCGTTAACCAGAGGACTTTTGAAGACTTGGTCAACACGGGAGCCATCTCAGCACACCCCCCTCAGGGACGCCTTGACTTCGTCAACATTCTCGCCACCTCACCCGACGGTCCGTCTGACGCAGCTTCCAGACCGGATCAGTCTGATTTGAATCATAACTCTAAATATCATTTGCTATGGGCTCTATCCAAAATATCTCACGATAATAAAAATATCTTACATTCTTTTAAACGTATAATCTTTTTTAAATTTTTTTAACGTAAAACTTTAATTGAATCTCTGATAATTGGGATAAATTCAAAATGGAAATATTGTCTATATATCCATCCCCGTTCAAATTTAAAAACTTCTCTCATCCCAACTGATTTGCTAAATTCAGGGCATATGCTATTAAGGTCTATGCTTAGGACCCCAATTTTATTATGATCCATTGTTATTTTAACAAATAAATAGATTTCATTTAGATTTTGCTCCAGATTTGACTTGCTTCGATTTTCGTTCTAGTGCTTTTTAGATTTGCTGGCTTCCAATGCAATGATTTTGCTTCAGATTTTGCTCCTTTCAATTTTCATAGTGCTCTTCAATTAATTACATATTAATTATAATTATTATATTCTCTAATCCTAAAATCATATCTAGAGTTACAAAATAACTATACCTAATGTCTTTTTTTTCTCATTTTGTAATTAGTTGATCTTCTACTCATTCTTTTATTAGTGCTCAATGTATTTTTTTCCTCCCTCGTCATTGGTTCTTACATTCTTCTCCTATCTCTAATATTTTTTTTTGCTCTTTTCTTTTCCTTGAAATATTTTTTATTATTTTATATAAATGATAAATTATAGAAGGAATGAACTATGAACTCAAACCTAGATTATTAGTAATTGTATGAGAATTTTCTTATATATTTATATCGATAGTGGAATTTTGAAATATCATTAAATTAAAATTACATAGCATAAATTTTTAAATCTAATTTATTAAAAAATAAAGTTAAATTCATTGTTGTCTGCCCCAAGTCTAAATAAAAAAAAATAAAGAAACAAATATTTAAAAAAAAAATAATTAAAGACGTAATCTTTTGTTTTTTTTGGCCTAGGGTCTTGTGAAACTTTGAGACGGCCCTGGCTGAATCCGTTCAGCAATAATCTGTTTTTTCATAAGCATAATTGTTTAAATAACAAATAAAGATATTGCCAAGTTAAAGAAAGGACTTTTTTTATCGTTCGATTATCCGTTGATAAATAGATTAGTGATTGATAAATAATAACCTTTTTGAAAAATCCTTTGCTAAGTTGCAAACGTCGTTTTATGTCCTTTCGATAAATAATTCTTTTATGTTTCTTCGAAACTCTCGAGTCTTTCTGTAATTTAATTTTTAACTTTGATCAATTTTGATTCATATAACAATTTTAACTAAAATTTTGACATAAATATAAATTACCCAAATACAAATAGGACTCTCGACTGTTTTATTCTTTAAAATTATTCTATATTTTTAATTTTAACTAATTTAGTTCTATGTGAAAGTTTTACTGGTACATGTATCTAAACTTGCTTAATTTCAAAGATGATGTGTTCCACGGTGAGTCATCCTATTGTCTTAGTTTGTTGTTTGAGTTTTAAAAGATTACATAATAATTTTAACCAAAATTTATACTTAATATAAATGTATAAGTTTTAGAGGGTGTTTGGCTGAACTTATAAACTCTCTAAAATAATTTATAAGTTGTTTTGGAGCTTATAAGCTTTTTAAATTTATTTGGTAAATTTTTTTTCAAACAGAATTATAAGTTGTCAAAATAAACTGTTTTGAAGCTTATAAGCTATTTTTAAAAAAGTATGAAAGACCCTACTTTTTTAAAAAAGATCTTATTTTAATAATTTGTTTATCTAAAATATCCTTATATAATTTCATAAATCTCCATCTTATCCTCCATAAATTTTTATAAGCCTAATATCTTTTTATCTCCGCCGACTTTTCTTCCAACGTTGTGTCATCTTCTCCACCAACGTCTCTTTCTAATTTTCTCTCCCCCGGTGCAGAAATTCACTCAAAATCCTCTATTAATAAAAATCTCAAAACTCTCTATTAATAGTATTATACCCTTTTTGGTAATTTTATTAATAAAAAGATCTTATAATACCAAACACATCAACATCTTTAAGTTGATTGTAATAAGTTCACCCAAACACTTTAACAACTTATTTTTAAAATAAGACCTAACAACTTATTAGCTCCTAAAACAACTTATAAGTTATACGAGCTTATAAGCTGTTTTTAATAAGTTTAGCCAAACACCCTCTTAAAGATGGCTTCTTTGCTGTGTTGCTTAAAAACCTCGGTATCTTTTTTTTTTAATCAATTTTAACCAATTTATCATTTTTTGAAAAAATGAATTTTAGATGAGTGTGACCCTGCCACAATGTAATTTTCTTTTACTATGTTAATAGGAGTTTATAAGATTAATTGTGTGGATATTATTTCTCCTAATTCCTTTAAATATTATCTTAGAATTTTTAATATTTTTAATTAGACATTCGAAATTTAAAAATGTCACTAAATAGATAGAATTATACCATTGACTAATATTAAGAAAATTAAATTCAAATCTATCAATTAACATGACTTCACGAATAACGAAATTAAACCTTAATTCAATATTATCTATTTTTGATTACCTTAATTTTTTTGTTATTGTCAAATACGAATGATTCTAGGTTTTTGAGATTTAATTTGATGAATTTTAATCCATCTCCGGTTATTTATCTGGAGCATCCACTATTCAATATTCATTAGTTCAAATATTTATATTCTTATATATAAGATATTTAATTTGGATTCAACTTATACCTGAATTTTAAGATAGATTGATTGATTTTTTTTTACATATTTTCCGTTCTACCTATCCTAGATTGTCAAATATGTTAGATCTATGAGTTGTGTGAGATAGTTTTCAATGTAATTAGTTGAATTTATTTTTTGACTAATTAAATTATAATTTTTAATTGCATTTGAATTATTAATTGAGCCAAGATTAATTAAGTTTAATTATTTAATAAAATATTTAAATAGGTTTAAGTTGTTTTAAATTATAAGGTCATTAATTAAACATGATTAATTGCTAATTAGGTTTAATTATTAAAATTAAAATTATGAATTGAGTTTAATTAAGTTAGATTAAGTTTTCAAATTAAAATTAACGGATTTGTTAATTAGGTTTAATTAAGTTTGGATTAAATAATTAATTTTGAATTAATTAGGATTTATTTTAAATTTGGATTAATTAGGAGTAAGGTGTTAATTTAATTTGAATTTAATTAGGATAAGGTGTTAATTTTGAATTAATTGATTAAGATGTTAATTTCTAATTAATTGATTTCAAATTAATTGATTTAGGTTTAATTATTTTAACTTAATATCTCATGCATTCTAAATTACCAAGCAAGCTAATCCTTTGGGTTGTGTGAAATAATTTGTCAATTTTATCTTTAATTAATTTAGTTTGGATTCTAAAGATTAAATGCTGTTGAGTTAGATTCAGGTTTAATCGTCGATTAATTAAATGAACATTTCAGGTTTCAACTTCTATACTGTGGTGAAGTACAAAGACTTTCTTGGGTATTGGAGCAATAACTACTTTCTTAGACAAAATTGATTCAAGAAATTGAATACTTTTTAGTTAATTTATTGAAAAAGCCTTAGTTTAACTAGTCTAGAATGTGGTGAGATACCTTCAGTTAGTTTCACTTAGCTAAGCAGACCAAATAGGATATTCCTTACCCTACCTGACTACCTAGACCAAGCTTCCCTAACCTACTATCATCTCACCCCACTCTGGTACTAGGTTGGGCAAGTGTCAATCAAACCTAAATCCTTATCTAATGATTCTAATTTTAGCTGGAAATAAACTAAGCATGCATAATTAAAAGCAGTAAATTAAGTAATCATGTAGTTTATCTAACAAGATTTTTTTTCTATTGACTTCCCCTGAATCATAACCTCGATAAGGTCTATCTAGGTAGTGAATCTGACTCTTAGGGATCCAATATCGATTCGGTCCAACTTGATTGCTCAAGCTTGATTTGTGGACCCATGCTTGGACTTGACTTTTAGAATTTCAATTCACTAAAGATAGATACGATTTGAATCAAGACTTAGCTTTACATCTAAATCCGAAATGATTGTATATTGAGTTTCAAGTATCGTATCAAGGAACTTGGAGTTCAAAGTGAACTATTCCAATGACCCTTTGAGTTCTTTGACTTAAACTTTCAAAGTGGATTTTTCTTCCTAAGTTGTTGGTCTTGAGTTAAAGTTCCATTTTGAACATGTTCAATTAAAGAGCTTGGGTTAGTCTCTTCATTAAGGGCTTTAACCTCCTTTGGAGTGACTTGATCCAGACATTGGATTTGGCTAGTTCTCGAGTCAGATCATAAATTAAAGAATACAATTTATTGACTAAGGGAGAGTCTACCTCAATTTTTGGATTTCTTGAAATGGATATGAATCCGTGGCAAATCTCAGACTTGATCTTGGCTACTTGGTCTCGTGCTGACAATGCTAGGAATCTCGCTTAAACTTCTTCTTCTTCATCGGACTCTTCCGACGAAGACTCGTCCCATGTTGCTTTTAGCGCCTTCTTCCTTCTTTGCTTCTTAGTGTCTTTAACATTTGGACACTTCGCCTTGAAGTGTCTCTTTTGGTTGCAACCATAGCATGTTATTTCCGACTTACCTTTTGTGGTTTGATTTGGATACAATTGCTTAGCTTTTGCTTGGATCACCTTCTTGAACTCGCGTTTAGTGAAACCTTTCTTCTTCTTGAATAGCTTCCGAACTAGATTGACTAGTTTGCAGGTGATCTCCTCATTGTCTTCTAAATCTAACTCATCTTCGAATTCTGGTTCAGTTAGGGACTTGGGCTTCGATTCCTTAGTCTCGATTTTACTTATAATCAAAGCAATACCTTTCTTGACAGAAGTAGTATTAGATTGTTCATGCAATTCGAATTCAAATAATAGGTCATCTAGTTTTACCTTTGAAAGATCCCTCAAAACTTTGTAGGCATCGACCATGGACGCCCACAAGGTGTTTCTCGGAAATACTTTTAGAGTATACCTGATCATGTCATGATTTTTGATAAGTTGTCCAATTAAGTGTAGGTTGTTGAGCAGATCTTGGATCTGGATGTGGAGCTGGCTTGTTGATTCTCCATCCTTCATTTTTATATTATACAATTATTCAGAAGAAAATCTCTCTTACATACCTTAGCGTCGGAAGTTCCTTCGTGAAGCTCGATCAGCTTGTCCCAAAGTTCCTTTGCATTGCTAAATGGTCTAATTTGATTTAGTTCCTCTTTGGTCAAGCTACACTGTAGAGTCTAAGTAGCTTTAGCGTTGGCCTCAATCTGTCTTTTAGTGTCATTGTCCCATTTGTCGTAGGTGAGTGGTACGCCTTCATTGGTAGGGAACGTGAATTCTGTTTAGATCACGATCCACATCTCGACTTGGGTCTTCAAATGGTATTCCATTCGACCCTTCCAGCAACCAAAATGCTTTCCAGAGAAAAGAGGCAGTCGAGCAATGTTGTACCCTTCTTGATGAGCCATTATGACAAATTCTTGAACACGAAAAAATGAAGAGAATGTATCAAGACTTGGTCTTGAATTAATAGTGCTTGAAAAATAAATAAACAAAAAACCAAAACCAAATAAAGTGAAACAAAACTTGCTTGAACGATTGTTGCACCGATTTAGAGCGTTCTCACTTTTATAGTACGTGTCACTTTTTTATATTTTTCATAAAACCGTTCTATTATTTTAGAGTTTAAGGAGCGAAATAGAGAAATAGAAACAAGCATAGAAAACATATTTATTTTTTTACTTGGTTCGCAATCTATGTTGCTAGTCCAAGGCTCACAGTCGTTGATCGATTTTGATGGGCAATCCATTAACAATCTCTTTCTCTGAATAACAATTCAGAGATGAAGATTCATCTTTTACAAAAAAAATTGAGGAATGACAACACGTTTACCGTTCCTTTTCAAAAACAAATACGAAAGACAATTAAAAATAATTACTAGTATACCGACAAAAATAGATCCGGAGTAGAGTGTAGTTGTTAGAAGAGTGTCCCATCATTTCTAGAGTGAGAGAACTTGAAAACAGTGATTAGAAGTGTGTCTAGAGGCTGCTGTCTATAGCTTCTTTTATAGTCCTTTTTAGTTGCCTGTATAACCCTTGGGCGACCCTAGCTAGGCCTCATTCGATTCGACTCCATCGCAACTTTATTCTCTTTTCGGCATCTTTATCCTCTCTGGTTGGCTAGATGCTTAACGATCGCTTGGACCTTCAGTCACGCAGAGTACACTAGTTCGACCAACTTCTGATCTCAAGCTCCCACGCCATAGATTTAGTACAATAGAATAATAATATAAAAGAGATAGTTTGCAACTGCTCGGTCTCAACTTTGAATTTCCAATAAAATCCTAGGTCGAATCGACTCCTACTGTTCCCTTAAGGGAACGCGTCCTTATACACTCCACTCAGGAGAATTTACTTGCTTGCCAAACATCCGATCCTCCAAAACTCTTTAGACTTCCTGTTCAGCATCCAATCCTCTGACCTCAAGGACTTCCTCTGATGTTCGTTCCTCTCTGACCCATCAACTTACTAGACATTCGGTCCACTTGACCCATCTAGATTTCTCATCTGGTGTCCTTGATTTGCCAAGACTTCTACCTTGCCTAGTATCCGATCTAGCTGACCTACTAGGGTTTTCAACCGATAAGTATCCGATCAATTTGACCTACTAAGACTTTCCTAGTTGTGCTCCCTGCACACTTGATGAATTTTGTTATATCACAACACAGCTTAACTTTAAACCTTTTTCAACATCAAAATCAGGTTCGATTATCTGGTGCTCCCTACACCAATAGTACCCTACTTGGTTTGCTTAGCTAATTGGAACTGACTAAACCTATCTCGCAACATCCTAAACTAGTTAGACTAGAATTTTTCAATAAGTTGGTTAAGTGTACAATTTCTTGAATTGACTTTGTTTAAGGAAGTGGTCATTGATCTGATTAAGAAAGCTCCTATGCCTCGCCATGACCTGGAATCCAAGTCTTAAAATGACCACTTAGTTAACTGAAAACTAAACTTGAATCAAACACAATGTCAAACAATCTTCCCAATTCAAACTTAAACTTTTAATCAAATAAAATTGACTAAGCATCTCACAAAACTCATAAGGGTATCATGATTGATTGTAGCGAGACACTTAGAATGGGTAAGATGACAAGCACTATTAAATTAAAAATATTTTTAAAAAGTTCTCAAAATTTATAAGACAATTTTTTAAAAATTATTTTCAAAATAGGCATTCAACATAATAATATTTTAATAAATTTCAAGCTTGGTTGGGTGTATCATATATTAATAATTTTTGAAACCCTTTTAAATAAAAAATTAAAATTACATTTCAAAAAATTATTATGTTTTTACACCTTGAAATATTTTTTAAAAACATTTGAAAAGTCTTTAAAAAATTTAGATTTTTTTAGAATTCTTTGAAAAATATTGGAAAAATAGTTTGAAAAATATTTGAACAGTCCTTGAAAAGTCTATGAAAAATTCTTGAAAAATATTTTAAAAATCTTGGAAAATTTGTTGAAAATAGTTGAAAACCCCTAGGGTTATTTAATTTGTCTAATTGTAGATTTAGATTATTTAGTAAATCTTGAAATTATGTTTGTGTAAATTTTAGGTTATTTAAATTAAGTTTTTAATTTATGAATTTCGAATTATTAATTTAATTAAGTTTAAAGTTAAGTTCTCAATTAAATTTATTAAGTTAGAATTAATTAATTAAGTCAATGTGTTAAAATTAATTATGTTTAGAATTTTAAGTAGTCAAAGTAATTAAAATTGGTTAAGTCAAATTTTTAGATGTGGATTAAGATTGATTTCGTATTAAGTTAAGATTAAATTAATTTTGAATTAAGTTAATTTTAATTAAGTGAATTTTAATTAAGTGAAATTTAATTAAGTTAAAGTTAAGATTAAATTAATTTAAAAATAAATTAAAGTTAATTAGGTTAAAATTAATTAAATTAATTTCGAATTAAGATTTAATAATTAAGTTTGAAATTTAATTAAGAATTGAATTAAAATTAATTATTTGTATTTAAGATAAAGTTAATAATTAATTAAGTTTTAAATTTATTTTGGATTAATATTTTGATTAATTAATATAAGGTTAAATTGATTTTGGTTTTATTAAATCCTATCGGATTGATTAATAGTTGATTAATTATTAAAAAAATTATAATCCCAGTTAGTCTCATTGACTATCCCTGAGGTGCTCGGTCCGATCCCACGAAAGTTTTTCACTGGTTACCAGGTAAATCGGGAACATGGATACACCATAGTTGGGGACCTAACTACAGGTGTCTGGGTGATAACTTAGATGTTCTACTGCGGCACCATAGCCCCAGGGACATAGTTGATTAATTATTAAGTTAATAGATGGGATTGATTTATTATTATTAATTTCAAATTAATTAAGCTAAACTTAATTTAAATAATTTTGGATTAATTTAAATTAAAATTGATTAAGTTAATTAGGTTAAAATTATTTTCATATTTATTATTAATTAATTATTATTTGTATTAATATTAATTATTAATTGGAGTATTATTTGGATTAATATTATCATTAATTATTATTTGGATTAATGTAGGATTTAATTATTACGTTAAAACAGATTTAGAATTTGATTAATTGATTAATTTTTATTATTTGAATGAATTAAGATGATTATTGTTAATTAGTAGTGAATTTTGGTTCAATTAAATATTAACAGATTGATTGTCAATAGTTGATTAATTATTGATTTGATTGATTAATTTGATTTTACTTATTAAGATTAAATTTGGAAAAAAGTTGTTTAACCCGAGAGATTCAAACTTAGTTTTAGATTCATCAAGAAATTTATAGGGCAAACTTCCAAGTTGTATTGAGTTACAAAAAATATCATTAAAGTAATCACGTGCATAAAACAAAGCTTTCCAAAAATAACTAACCCAAAGAATTTAAGACTAGATTTTGGTCTAACTAGCTTGTGTTCAACTGGGTAGATTCAGTTAGATCCACTAAGTATAGTATATCAGGTAAAACACATATGATTCAACCTACGTATACCTTCTACAAAATTTCCTTAGTCTATTATTATCTCAATCTATTCTGATGTTATGTTATCAAGGTTGGTTAAACCTTTTTCATATCTAATCGTTCTAAATTGTCAAATAGAAACTAAACGTGCATATTTAAAATAGTAATTCAAAAAATCATGCAATTAATTTAATAAGAAATCATTATTTTTCTATTGACTTATTATGAATCATAACCTCGATAAGGTTATCTAGATAATAAATTTAATTCTTGGGATCTAATATTGATTTGGTCCTACTTGATTAATTAAACATGCTTTGGGGACTCATACTTGGACTTGATTTCTAACATTTTGATTTAAGAAAGACAAATATGATTTTTTTTTTTTGTTATGTTTGCTTTGTATCCAAGTTTAAATTTATTGTACATGGCTCGTTGGAATCCAAATATCATATTCAAATATTTAGAGCCTAAGTTGAACCTTTCCAATATTTATTTGAGTCTCTCAACTTGGCCTTTCAAAATTGAATTTTCTTCCTCAAGTCTTGAAACTAGAGTTGAGTTTCTATCTTGAAGATGGTCAATTGAGGGATTCAAGTTAACTTGTTCGTTAAAGTGTTTAATTTCCTTAAGAAGTGGATAATCATCTTCATATTTAGCTAACTTTTAGATAAGTATGCAATTATTTTAAATATTTTATTTTCTAAAGGAGATATTACCTCATATTGCGCCCTTCTGAACCTGATGCAGATCTGTGACTTGACTCGAACTCAGACTCGTACGCAGTTCCATGTCTTGATTCCATCCAGGATTCGAACTCAGATTTAGTTCTTGTCATAAGCACCATGAAGCTCGATTAGTTTGTGTTTGACTCTTTCGAAGATAATTCATTGTCTTGCGCTTTATTGTTAGGTAAATTATTTAACTTAAGATTGCTTTTTTGTTACCTTTGAGTCATTGATTCTTTTGTAGAGCTCAACTAATTTGTCCCATAATTCTTTGGAGTTTTCGAAGGGCCCGACTCGGTTGAGTTCTTTATCTATCAATCCAGACTGGAGAGTGTATGTGGCCCGAGCATCAACTTGAACCTTGCTTTTAATGTCAAATCAACCTTTCCATTTTTAGAGGTTCTCTGAATTTGTCGACCGATAGTATAAAACCTTTATTGATAATGATCCACAAGTTAATCTATAGGATCGGTGCACACATGAGAAGGGGGGGTGAATCATGTGTATTTTAAAAATAAATATCTTTTTAAAATACAAGTATGCAGTGGAAAAATAAAAACAAGTAAAGAAAAATAGAATTCAAACACAAGGTGTTACTTGGTTCAGAGTCTTTGGCGACTCCATCCCAAGACCCATGATCCCTCAGATCATATCGACAGGCAATCCACTATAAACCTCTTTCAGAACCGTCGGAAGAGGGAATCAAATATAAGTATGAAAAATGAGAAAGTATAACAAATTGCACTTTGCTTTTGCAAGTATGAAAGAAGTACAAGAATATTAAATCGTTACCAACACTTTAGAAATGCATAATCTAAACTGGCTTGTGTGTCGGCATCAGTATACTGGCAATGGTAGGATGTCTCCGGGTAGTAGCGCAGCAGTAGAGTGTGGTCAAAGCAGCAAAAGAATCGTTGAAGCTCGTAATTAAGTTATATTCAAGTTCTGGTCGAATAACTCTTTTAAAGAGTGTTGGAGGTACCTCCACACTCATATGAGGCGCCTCTAGCCTCAAAAATGATCCCTAAAGTCTTGGACTCGATCACTTCTACTAACGTCGATTTCTATCCATGCGAGGGCACCTCTAAGCTCTCTGAGGTGTCTCCAATGTGCCTCCAATGCCTCCAGGGTACCTCCGTGCCACAAAGTTTTATCCGCTACTCTTATCTCTTCGAAGGCACCCGACTGGTCTAAGGCGTCTCCAAGTGTCGATCCAAGATGTCTCCGAGCACCTTTGAGGCACCTCAGGCATTGTTCATCCAAGATTGATTTTTGCTACTTTAACCCTGCAGGATGCATTAGTCCAAAAATAAAGTATAACCTACAAAATAAAGTTAGCACAATATAGAAAAGCATTATTAATTAGATCCTATCTTTCCAAGACCAGGATTTAGTCATGGTCTCAGTTTAAGTTTCTAAACTGTACCAATGCCTAAAGTCCTAAATTGGGACTCGTTCTCATTGGATCACTCTATTCCAATGATTTACCTTACTTACAATGCAGAATTGCTTGACTCGCCTTTAACCCGCTAGGTCTTTCCACTAGTTGTTAGGCCCGCAGACTCAACTAGAGTTTGGCCAGTTATCAGGTCCTACGGACTTAGCCAAACTATCCGATAGATATCGGATCACTCCATAACCTATCTGGACTTCCCACCAGCTATCAGGTCCAACAGACCTAACTGGATTTCAGCCTAGTGTCAAGTCCTCTAGACCCGCCAAGTCCTACACACTTAGTAAATAGATTAGATCACACCACACCTAACTTTAATCCATTTGTCATTTATCAAAACTTAGGTTTGACCACTGATGTTAACTGCACCAATATAATCTCCATCTTTAGAAATTGCTCCATTCACCCCTTCGAAAGGTAGAAATTTGTGTCGTTGAAGAGTGGTAAGCGAGAGGTACATAAACCTTCTTGTTGAGACATTTTCAATTCTTGCAAAGACTTAAAATTTTCCAAGACTTTGACTTAGGGTAAGTAGTACAATGGAAAGAAATACTAATGATATAAAAAGAATTTTATTGAGCAAAGAGATTAAAGAAAAGAAAAAGATTTTAAAAAAACTTGAAAGTCTATTAAACCTTTTCAGAGCGGTCTTGCTGCTCTGATACTAATTATAGGATCGAAAAAGTCAAGAGAAGGGGAATCTCATTTGTTTAAAACCTTTTCTTTTTCATCTCTGTAAAATCGAATTAAAGTTAGCAGTAGAATAAAAGCAAAAGTAAAGACACAAGAATAAGATTAGTTTTACTTGGTTCGTAGTCTAGCGACTACTACCTCAAGGCTCGTGATCCTTGATCACTTTCGATGGACAATCTAATATAATTCTTCTCTTCAAAAAACTTTTAGAGAAGTAGCCGATTCATACAAGTATGAGATGTATAGTAAATGTTGTTGGATCGTAAAGTTTGCTGGAGAGGGGGTGAATAGAGATCTTTGGAAATCGTTATCGAGTAATTAAGCAGCAGAAACAAAAAACACAACGCTAACAAAACTAATTTTACTTAGTTCGGAGCCTTTGTCGACTCCTACTCCAAGGCATGCACGTGAGAGTGCTTTCATTGGACAATCACTAATAATTCATAAAATGTTACACGATTGAGTACAAGAATTATAAAAAAAATAAATACCAACAACAAGAACAATAAATTGAGCCGCAGGTTACCGGAAGAGCTTCATAGCGTCGCAAGAGCGGTGCGCAACATAACAATCGCAGAAGGAAGTTCTATATTTGCTCCAGTGGAGGGCTCCTTATATAGGAAACTCTGGGCGTCTGGACCGTGACGTTGGCCCAACCAATCAGCGCGCTCCACGTTCCGACGAGATAAACTTTTGCACTCCGAGCGCTCGGATCCCTTCTGGGCGCCCGGACCCCTTTTTCCAGTAAAAGCTTTTTCCTGCAAAAAAAAAATTAGTCTGAGACAATAAACATTATATTATCTTGTAAAATAAAAGTTAGCACAAATATAATAAAAATAGAGTAGTAATTAGATTCTATCTCCTCAAGACCAGAATCTAGTCATGATCTCAACTTGGATTTCTAAAATGGATTTAAGTTGGATCGATGCCTACAGTTCCCTCAAACGGGGAACGCGTCCTCACCAAGTCACTCATGTCCAGTGACTTACCTTAATGTGTCATCCTGCCAGACATCCGGTTAACCCGTCGACCTGTCTGGACTTCGTGCCAGATATCTGGTCAGCCCGTTGACCTATCTGGACTTCGTACCATCTATCCGGTCAGTCCCTTGACCTAGCTGGATTACTTACCAGATATCCGATCAGCCCGTCGACCTATCTGGACTTCTCCTGCACACTCAGTGAGACCGTTAGATCACAACAAATCTAACTTAACTTACATTGTCATTCATCAAAATCTGAGTTAGACCGTTAGTGCTAACCGCACCAACAATCTCCCCCCTTTTTGATGCAATGACAACCTGGGTTAAGTTAGTAAAAATTCTGAAAAAAAAAACTAGATAGACATCAAAAAAATCTGCAATGACAACCTAGTTTTAGACTGATTTTGGTATTTTGTCTAGATTTTTGCTAACTTAATCCACCTAACCCTTTCCCTTTGACATTCATCAAAAAAATAAGTATAAACAAGTTAGCTAGAGTTTTCAATAATAACGTTTAAAGTTAGAAAAAAAACAAGGACTATTTTTAAAAATAATTTTTCAAAAACATTTGGAAAACTTTTTCGAAATAGGGAATTTTGAAAAAGATATCAGGGATATTTTCAAAATAACATGGTAAAACTTAAGTAAGATTTGAAACTTTTTGAAAAATTGAATTTTTAAGATACCTTTTCAAAAATTTCTTGTCAAAAACTTAAACTTGTTAAACTGCTATTTACTATCTTTAAAACTTTAACATTATTTTTTGAGTTTTACAAGAAAAACTTTATAAAACTGTTGAAGAGAAATTTTGAATTAAAGCTTTTGCAAAAAAAAAAACTTCTAAGTAATTTTGTCAAAATAATTTTAAACAAAATTTTCTAAGTGACAAAAGTGATTTTACAAATAAGTTTTCATAATTAATAATTTTTCAAAAATTATTACCAAAGATTTAAATTTTTCTAAGTAAAAAAAAAATTGAAAACAACTTGTATAGAAAAGTAACAAAAGAAAATTAAAGAGAAATTGTTAAGTAATATTTTCAATGAAAGTTTTGAAGCAAGCTAAAGTTTTAAAGAGTTTATTATTAAGAGGAATTTTTAAAGTAAAGATTTGTAAGAATTTCTTTGAGAAAAAAATATTTTTAAAGTGACTTTACCAAAATAATTTTAATAGAATTGTCTAAGTTATAAAAAAATGATTTAAAATACTTTTCTAAGTGATATAAAAACTTTCTGTAAATGTCAAAAATAAACTATCAAGATTTTTCAACAGAAGATTTAAGAGCATTTTTAAAATATGGCTTTTGGAAAATGGAAGTAACATTTTCAAGAAAGAAGAAAATTTATAAAGATTTAATAAGTTTAAAAAAAATGATCCTCCCCTTAAATTTAACACTCCCCCTGAAGTCAATACTCCTCCTTAAGTTAACAGTGAGGTTTGGTTATGCTAAATTTCAAAACCTTAGCACATTTTTCTATCGGGGTGTTTTAGGAGATTTAGTGTTAGTAACACTTATATTCATAAAGTATATTATTTACATAAGTATTTCAACACTTATGTTCATCAAATATATTATTTATATAAGTATTTATATATACTTGGTATAATTGTTTAGTTAAGTTTAATTAAAATAAGATTATTTAAATTAATCAATAATCAATTATTCTCAATAATAAGTAATTTGTTTATGTAATAATAAGTAATTTATTACTAACTCAATAATAAATAATTTGTTACTAACTCAATTTAATACTTATTTGATTAAAATAACTTAAATTTTAAGTTAATTGATTTAATGAAGGTCTTATTATAATTTAATTATTTATTTACTTCATCCTTTTATTAGATTTAACAAAGATTAAGGTTAGTATTAATCTGAGGTTTAAATTTATTAAAGTTATTAAACGAAGTTAAGTAATTTTAAGGTTCAATTTAAGTCCATCTTTAATTAAGATAAATTATGATTTAATTAAAGTAGTTAAAATTTTAATTAATATTTTAATGTAAAGACAAGTTTGATTTAAAATGATTTAGAGTATAGTTAATGTTTTAATTAGGTTAAATCAATGTACTAATCTTAGTTCTCAAATAAGGTTAAACATAAACAATTAAGTTTTAGTTATTCTTATTAATTATTTAATTAAGTTTAAAGTTTAAGATAATTGAATTTTTATTAATTATTTTTTAAATAAGATTTAAATTTTTAAGTTAAGTGTCAAAGTTTTAAATGATTTTAAAATAATTAAAATAATTTTTAAAAGGATTTTTTTTTTGAAATGATTTATTTAAAAAAGGATTTTTAAATATTTTTAAAGAAAAAGATTTTTTTAATTTTAAGTTTAATTTAAATTTTAAGTTTACTTTTAATTTTAAGTTTAAGTTAAATTTTTAGTTTAAGTTTTAAGTTTAAGTTTAATTTAATTTCTAAGTTTAAATTTTAACTTTAATTTTAATTTTAAGTTTAAGTTTAAGTTTAATTTTAATTTTAATTAAATTAATAAGTTTAAATTTTAGTTAAGTTAATTTTTAGTTTAATTAAATTTAAGTTAATTTTTAGTTAAGTTAATTTTTAATTTTAATTTAAGTTAATTTTTAGTTAAATTAATTTTTTATTTTAATTTAAGTTAATTTTTAGTTAAATTATTTTTTAATTTAAATTTAAGTTAATTTTTAGTTAAGTTAATTTTAATTTAATTTAAGTAAATTTTTAATTAATTTAATTGAATTTAATTTTAATTTTAATTTTAATTTTAATTTAATTTAATTTTATTTGAATTTTAATTTAATTGAATTTTAAATTTGATTTTAATTAAATTTTAATTTTTAATTTTTATTTTAATTTAATTGAATTTTAATTTAATTTAATTTTAATTGAATTTTAATTAATTAATTTAAATTAATTTGAGTTTGAATTTCTATCTTTAGTCATCTCACCCATCTATATTTTCAATTAGGGAATCCTATGATTTTATGAGATGAATTAAGTTTAATTTCACGGTTTGGTTTAACTTGTGTTAGATTTAGATTTAGATTTAGCTTTGGGCTCAGCAAATAGACATTCTTTGGATAAATTTATGGGCTCTGGTGAGTCACCTGGACATCATTAGAGTAACGTAACCATGCCTTCGAAGTTTTCCAAATAGTCTCATTTACTGAACTTAGTACAAAATCTTGGTCTAACTAGTTAAGATTCATAAGGGATAGCTTCAGTCAGTTCCACTAAACCAAATGCACCAGGTCGAAGTTATATCTTCCTAGACATGCATAGACAGAGTTTCCCTAACCTACTATCATACAAAACTTCACCAATACTGATTGTCAAGTTAAACTTTTGTCCCTTTTTAACTTAGTCCTAATTATCCTGCCGGGTAACCTATTACTTTTGGAGGTGCCAACTAATTTGGAGCCTCCCCTAAATTATTGAACCGGTTACTTTAGGTTTTATATCGATTACCTTTGTAATTGTAATGAACTTGATGATAATTTTAGTTAATATTTAATATTTAATTTGTAATTTAAATTTAAGATTTTAATTTTGAATTAATTAAATTGGTCAACTTGTCCTTCTTTAAAGAATTGTATTTAATATTTAAATTTTCTTTCAATCTTAAGTTAAGGTTATTTTTAGTGTTTAAGTTTTTATTAGTTTTTAAATTTGAATTGATTAAATTGTTTGAATTATATTTCTTTAAAGGTTTATCTTTTAACTTTTTATTAATTGTTAATTTCAAATTTTCTTTATTATCTTTGTTTAGGATATTATCTTACATATTTAATTTTGAAATTATTAACTTTGGTTTTTGATTTTATTAAAGTGGTTTAATTTATACTTATATTTTCTTTATCTTTTAAATTTATATTATTAGTTGAATTTATTAGATTAGTCTTATCTTTAAAATTTAATTTTTTTATAATTAAATTATCTTGATTTTGGATAGAATTTTCTAGATTGATATTATCTAGATTATTAAATAGTTTATTAAGATATTTATTGATTTTATCTAAATCTATTTCGTTATTTTTTAACTTTTAAATTCAAATTTATTTTAATGTTTGACTTACTTATGTCTAAATGTTCACTTAATTTTAAATTTTCTGAATTAATTAAATTATTTAAATTGATTTGGTCATTGTTCTATTTGACCAAGTCAAAGTTGATGCTGAATTCATCAAAGTCTTGATTGACTTGATCAGAATCTAGATTATTTTACGATTTTGAATTTAAATCATGTAAATCTAGATTATCATGCACCATACTATACTTATCTGAATTATCATGCAAATTATTTAAACTACTACTGATAGGGGTATTTTGGTAAATTATACTAACCTTAAGTGCATTCCCTAATTCAATAGGCATTTCGATTGAATTTGACTCGAGTCCAGATTTGATTTTGACTTGATCCTCTAGCTCTAACGACTCCTCATATAGCTTGATCAACTGGGTCCAAAGCTCATGTGCATTCTTGTACTTTTCTAATCTACATAAAACATTGTTAGGTAAAATATTACAAATAAGTTTACTTACATTTTTGTTCAGTTCTTTGTTCAGTTCTGAGTCTCGAGAAGGCTTTCTCAATATCAGCAAATTATAGAAATTTAGACTTCCTAAGAACCATTCCATTGCTTGCCTCCAGTAGTTGAAATCTTCTTGATCGTATGATGGTGGTTTTTGGATACTCTGTCCTTCTTGAATAGACATTGATATACTTGCAAAAAATATAAATAAAAAGCAAATTCCAAAACTTTGTCTTGGGGTAAGTAGTGTGGGAGATACAGAAATGAAGATATTTTACCAATTTTTTTAAAAAAATAATAAAATAAAAAAGTATTATGACAAATTTTACCAGAATAGTTATTTGGTCAATTTTAAACTAATAGTGAAAAAATTGAAGTGAATTTTTTTTAAAAAAAATTGGGGAAAAAAACGAAAGGCGTAAGAATAATTTTTAAATGAAACAATTTATAATTTTTCTTTTGAAAATGACCCTCTTTGCCTGATTAGTGGTTGTACCAATTCAGAGCGGTACCTGCTCTGATACCACTTGTTGAATCATAAATTTTGCTTTTTTTTTGGAGGGGAGGGGTGAATAACGATCTTCGAAAATCGTTATCGAGTAATTAAGCAGCAGAAACAAAAAACACAACACTAACAAAACCAATTTTACTTGGTTCGGAGCCTTTGTCGACTCCTACTCCAAGGTCCGCACGTGAGAGTGCTTTCGTTGGACAATCACTAATAATTCATAAAATATTACACGATTGAATACAAGAATTATAAAAAAAATACCAACAACAAGAACAAGAAATTGAGCTGCAGGTTGTCGGAAGAGTTTCGTAGCGTCGCAGGAACAGTGCGCAACAGAGCAATCACAGAAGGAAGTTTTATATTTGCTCCAGGTGGAGGGCTCCTTATATAGGAAGCTCTGGGCGCCCGGATCCCTTTCAGGCGCCTGGACCATGACGTTGGCCCAGCCAATCAGCGCGCTCCATGTTGCGACGAGATAAACATTTACACTCCGGGCGCTCGGATCCCTTCCAGGCACCCAGACCCCTTTTTCCAGCAAAAGATTTTTCCTACAAGAAAAAGATTAGTCTGAGACAATAAATATTATACTACCCTGTAAAGCAAAAGTTAGCACAAATATAATAAAAATAGAGTAGTAATTAGATTCTATCTCCTCAAGACTAGAATCTAGTCACGATCTTAACTTGGATTTTCAAAATAGATCTAAGTTGGATCGACGCCTACAGTTTCCTCAAACGGGGAACGTGTCCTCACCAAGTCACTCCCGTCCAGTGACTTACCTTAACTTACCATCCTGCCAGACATCTGGTCAGCTCGTCGACCTGTCTGGACTTCGTGCCAACTATCCGGTCGGCCCATTGACCTAGCTGGAATTCATGCCAGATATTCGATCAGCCTATCGACCTATCTAGATTTCGTACCAACTATCCGGTCAGTCTGTCGACCTAGCTAGATTTCTTGCCAGATATCCAGTCGACCTATCTAAACTTCTCCTGCACAATTAGTGAGATCGTTAGATCACAACAAACCTAACATAATTTACTTTGTCATTCATCAAAACTTGAGTTAGACAATTAGTGTTAATCACACGAACAAATACAAGTATAATATAATATACTGACAACATAAGAACTAGATGAAGCGTAGGTTGTCGGAGCATTGTAGTAGTTGAAACTTGAACGATTAATAGCAGTAGAGACGAGATAGAGCACAGAGTGAATTGATGATTGGCTTGGACCCCAAGGCCTTCTTTTATACGCATCATTCAGTTGACCGAATATCAGGTATGCCAACTAAACTTATCCATTGACGAAATATTCTATCCGTCGACTAATATCCATCTCCTTCCTTGTTTGCTCTAATCTGATATGATCTGCTCGATCCCATAAATCATGTTGTTTGATTGACTGATAAACTTTATTCGTTGACGAAACCTCTGGATTTTCCTTTCCTATGTGATCCAATCAAATCTAATATCTCTTACCAAATATGGTTCAATTGATTGATCACTCTTATCCGTCGACTGAACCATGTTTCCTTCTTTATCAGATCTCAAATCCTGCCTATGCTTATCCCTTTAGATCAGTTGACAGAACATCTCGGTCAACGCTTTGCTTTTTTACAAAACAAAGTTAGCACAAAAATAATACAAATAAGAGATGTATGAATATGACAGTTAGGACTGTCTTAATCTCAACTTAGACACGTCTATTTGTTTCTTTAGTCGGATCATTACTTAAGGTCTGTTCCGACTGGGACACAACCTCACCACTCTATTCAAGGAGCTTACCTCAACTTACCCGCCAAACATCTGGTCCTTTATACCTATTTGGACTTTCTCTAGTCTTGCTTAGTATCATATCAACTTGATCGACTAAGACTTTTATACATTAATGAGTTAGCATAATAGATATGAAATAGCAAAGTAAAATATCATTAGCAGCATTCAAGATTCACTGGTCCTGTCGATCGAGCGCACTTGCTTGGAGTTCACTCCTCCAAGACTTCCCATTACCTAGGGTTACCTCCCCCTATGGTTTTCCTCTTGTCAAACATCTAGTCACCTTGACCTGCTTGGACTTGTTAGTTATTGGTAGACTACTCACCCTTACCTAACATTCAGTTAAGACTTTTCATCTGCCTAACTTCCAGTTAAGATTTTTCCTTACTTAACCATAATTAAAACTTTTCTTTGTCTAACATCTAGTTAGGACTAGTCAATCGGTAGACTCTTATCCTTGCTAGTCTCCATTAAACATATTATCAAACAAATATCAAAACTTTAGAGGTCGATTACACCAACAGAATGTACTAGACTTGAACCTATAAATGCTCAAGTTAAGTCTTATTGAGATCTAATGGATTGATCAAGTATACATGATGCTTAACTTGAAAAGTTCTAGTAGATCAATTGGACAAGATACTAGGCAATGGAAGTCTAAGCAGATCATGAAAATCAAGCAGGAAGCCCAGATAAGTCAAATAGCCGAGACATCTGGAAAATGAACAAGACTTCTAGCAAGGTGGATTCGATAAATCAGAGAGGACCAAAATCGAGTCAGGAGGAAACCTTAGCAGGCCGATTAAAGGTTGAGGAGATGAAGTCCAAACATATCTGGAGGGCTAGATGTTTAGTGGGTAAATTGAGATAAGCTCCTAGAGGGAGTGATTCTTCTGAAAAGAATATACAGTGAAATCATGTCCTAGTCAGTACAAACCTTAGGTGTTGATCCGAATGAAGAAACCAACGAAGGTTTCTAAGTCAAGATCAAACAATCATATATGTCAATCTCATTCATACATATTATCTGATACCTAACTCTGTTTTGCAAGATTATTACTATTATATTATTGTGTTAACTTTGTTTTGTAAAAAATAAAGCTTTTGTTGACCAAGTGGCTCAGTCCACTGAATAAGGAGGTTCAGTTGACTAGTTCAAGTGGATAATCACAAAGTGATTCAAAATCCTATAAAGAAGGAAAGTGAGGATCAGTCGACTGATCAAAGTTGGAAAGTGTAGAAGATTTGACCGAATCGCATAGGAAAGGAAAACTTAAGTGATCAGTCGACTAAACAACATGATTTCCAGGTTTGACCAGATAGATCAAAGCAAACAAGGAAGGGAGCAAATATTAGTTGCCTAATAGAGATTCAATCGACTGGTTCAATCAATTAAACAGTTTTTAGTGACTAATGAAGGCCTATAAAAGAAGCCTCGAGGTCTGAAGCTCGACATTTATTCTCTCTGTGCTCCACCTCGTCTCTACTACTACTATTCATGCGAGATTTGCTACTACAATGGCAAGAGGCTCTCTGACAACCAGTGTTTCATTTCTACCTTGTGTTGTCTATATATTTTATTTTTACTTGCATTCTTATAGGGAGATAGTAGTGTTGTTATTATCTTCCTTGCACTTGTACGAGTTTGCTTCTTCTCTGAAAGTTTTCGAAAAGAAGAATTGTAATAGACTGCCCATTAGAAGCGATTAAGGATCACAAGTTTTAGAATAATAGTCGCTAGACTATTAACCAAGTAAAACCGAACTCTGTTCTTATTTGGTTTACTTTATTCTGTTGCGATCTGATTCAGTTTTGCGAAAAAAAAAAGATTAGTTTTTAACACCCCCTTAACTCTTGCGATCTTACACAAGGATGGACAATTGCATTAATCAAGGCTGTTGAATCTTTTCAAAGCTTTGCTTCCTCATGGTGAAAGCAACAGTGTCTCTGATGATCGTTGCCTTCCTGTGCAAACGGGAAGGAGATGTCCCTTTCTCTCATTTAGTCCACCACACCTATCTCTTCTCACCTTCCTTGTCACTTAATTTGATCCATCTCCAATCGATAAGCATCCATCTCTCTATATATTATTGTAGTTAAACTCTCTCATCCTGTTCGGGAAATTTCAAGTTTGAAGAGCTCCAGAATTCCCGCGTCGAGGATTGAACATACCCACAAATATAAGAAATAATTAGGCCATGCAGTGCCTCCAGACTACTCCTTCCTCTAGCACTGAGAATAGCAAGAAGAAGAGAAAGAAGCAAGAGAGGGAAAGGGAAGCCATGGCTGAAAAGAAAGACAAGAGGGACTACATCCACGTACGAGCTCGCCGCGGCCAAGCCACTGACAGTCATAGCTTAGCTGAAAGAGTAAAGAATTGTTGCTCCACTTGCTCTTCTCTTTGCTTTTTAGCTACTCAGTGGGTGTGTTGATGGTGTGCAGATTAGGAGGGAGAAGATTGACGAGAGGATGAACTGTTTGCAAGGCTTGGTGCCCGGTTGCAACGAGATCATGGGAAAAGCCAGCGTGCCCGATGAGATCATAAACTATGTGCGGTCTCTCCAAAACCCAATCGAGGTGTGTGTTTTCCCCAGATTTCAGTAAGCTGGATTGTGGGCAGAATTAATGAGTTTTGTTCTTGTGTTTTCTTAGTTCTGTCACTGAAGCTGGTTGTTGTAGATCCTGGAATGCACTGCACTTGCAGTGAAGTGCTAGAGGTAATTTAATTCTTGCACCTAACAAATCGGTCTGTTTAACCTCAGTGCTGAAACTTTTCATGTTTGATCGAGTGATGCTGTTAAATTCGTCCTGCAACTCCAGCAGCATAGCAGGAATTAGCCTTCCTGACATTAATGATCAGTTGGAGTTCTTGCAACCTGCTAGTGATTTCTCTGGTCTGCACATGTCCATGAATCCACAAATGACTTGGCTCCAAAACACCATCGGTACGGTGCCTATCCAGTTGCACTCCTCCAATGTAATTGCCTCTACACCATCAGTTAAAAACATAAATATGTAAATGGAGCTCTTTCCTAAAAGCTTAAGATTTTTGTTTCATATGCTGATATGAAACTTCATCTTCAATTTTCACTGTTATCCTTTTGTTGAACATGAAAAACCTCAGCTTCTTGGGTCATCTGCTTGGGATGAGACCAGTATCGGCTTCCCTGGCCTGGAATTCGACCTAGGGAAGGACTCAGAATTAGAGAAGGGGAAAAACTGAAAGTATTTTCAAATTTGGGATATCTGCACACTTGGATGGCTCATTTCACAACATCAACTGAAAGTCCTTTTGTATCAAGAATGCAGAATTCCATACAGAAGCTGCATGAAATATTTCTTCTGTCGTCTTCCTGTTTTGTGTCTCTTTAATGTTCTTGCAGACAGTTATCTACATAATCTTCTTTAATGTTCTTGCCAAAGAACAAGTGTGTGATAGTACACCCATTAGGAGAGGAATTTATGAAGGCAATTTATTACATGGAAGAGTAAATCATTAAAAAGAGAATGAACTCAAAAGAGAACTAGACAAAAATAATCCTGCTTTCACTACCGATAAACTATCCAAACAAAACAATATTTTTCCAGACAAGAACCTTCATCTAGCCTAAGAGTCTCGATCAAGATGCTTACTTATGATCGTTTGTTCATCCTACATCTTTTGTCTTGTTGAAAAACTAACCTTGGTTCATATAGATGATGTAGAAATTTGTTGATATGGCTTGTTGACTAATCCTGAAGTGTGGTCACTTCTTTGAGTAATTTGTTTAACCAATGGTTGCAATTGAGATCGCATGATTGTCCACTCTTCTCTTCATGCACTGTTGAGGAAGAGCCTGCAGTCCATCCAACTCAAAAGTTACATAAATTTGTTCACCTATGTATGCAATTCCAATGGTTTGAACTAGTATGCATGGCTTGTCTCAGTAGAGGAAGAGCAGACTACTTGCGGTGCAATGACACCCCAGTTGGTCGAGTTTGATTAGAGTATTTTAATTTGGTACTTTGATGTAGTTGACAAGAATTTAAATTAGGTTTATTTTGTATTTTCCTATATGTGCATTGAGTGTGCAAAGAGGTTGGCTTGTTGCACATGTATCTTAGCAAGCTCATACATGGGAGATTAGTGTTGGTACAAGGATACCCTAAGTGGTCAAGTTTGACTAGGAGCTTGGCAAATTGTACATACAACTTGGAAAGCTCTTGACTTGATGAGGGTTGAGTTGTCATGACTCATGGCAAATTGTATTTGACATGGCCGAGTTGGATGGATGCAGGGATGGAACCAGAAATTTTATATCGAGAGGGCGAAATGTATGTGTTTATGTTGAGGGGAGGTGACCATGTCGTTGTCTCCCATTCACCTCTCTTTCATCCCCTATTCTTATACCTCATACACTTCTTATACTTAAAAATTCAAAAGGGGCAGCTGCCGCCATCGCCCCACCCCCTCTTTGGCTCCGTCCCTGGATGGATGTGCTCAATGACTTACAAGTCTAGACAGAGTGCACTCAGAGGTGATTGACAAATGATGGAGTGGAGCAAGCTAGGGGAGCTTGGTCAATCAATGGCATTTCCCACTCAACTAGGCGTTTTCTCAAATTAGTTGTTGGAGTCAATTAGAACTTGATCTAGTTGAATTAAATGTCTGTGCACTTAATTAGATAGGTTTTCGTCGATGACAAACTAGTTATTGGTAGATAAGATTGTTATCTTAACTAGCAAACTTGGCACAAATTATATTCATTTGACTTGACATTTGAGTAATCGAGAGGAAAAGTGTTTTTAGTCCATTGGCAAACTAACTAGTCATTAGTATTAAATGTTACTATCTTAGCTATTGGGAGTCAGCTGAAATTAGATCCAATTGACTCCATGTTTGAGCAGTCAACTTGTTGAATTTTTCTATCAACTTGCAGATTCTTTTGTGGAGAATTGAACCAATTATGTACCTTACCAAACTGAACATAGTGGACAATCCATGAACTAGTGATTGCAGTAAGAACAAAAATGAATTCGACTGTTTTATTGTTGCGTCGCTTTGAATTTTAGTTTCCAATGATGTGAAGCAACAGGATGTGTTGCATTAACTGTAAATTGTTAGATGCAAAGCCACATCCAACAATTGCCCTTGTTTAATTTTAGCTTGTATTTATCATGCAGCCAAGAGGCATTAAGCCTTTGAGTACAATCTTAATTTATAATATCTGACTCTCATTATTAAAAGCACCAGTCGGGCATAACCTGATTTGAGTATCAAACTTCTAATCGCTTGGAGCCAGAGGATCTGCCTCCGAGCCACCGTCAAGCTGCTGATTTTTTAAGGCTTCTGCAGCCTCAATTTTTCGGAGTGTTGAAGAACTAATTTTGATTCCCGTAGACTCCTCAGGCAATATATCTACTACTTCGATCTGCATTTGAAGATCAATGGATATAGCCATTGGAATGTCAAAGAACTCGCTTATGGGTGGTGACCCACTTCATAATCACAGAAATACGTCGATGTGCATATACCTTTAATTGTGATAACCCTCTCTCTGCCCTTTTCCTGTTAACAGCAATTCCCCCAGGCAATGTCTCCTTGCTTTTGACAAATTCAAATAATTTATGTGAGGTTTTCCACCATGCTTTAATTTAATTTATCCTTTCTTGACTACTAGATTGCACTCCAAAACAAATGGAGAGTAAAATACCTCACGACTATAGCCTCCAATTGTTCATCCCTGATAGATGGACCATAAGGATCTGTGATTGGCTCCACTTCAACAGTCAACTCAGGTTTCATGGACTACAAAAGAATCAGAGATGAGAAACAGAAAACTATAAAGTAAAACGGCAAAAGAAAAAACAGATTAAAGAAGCATTTCATTAACATTTTGCATGTAAGCAAAACTAATTACATTCTGATGTAACATTTTCTCATTGATTTTTTCAGATAGAATTATGTTCTAATTTCTAAGAATCTAAACATATACAAACAAACTTAACACAACAGAAAGGAAATGTTGGAATGAAGTAGAAATCTCTTTTATTAACAATGCAAATTTTATTATAAGTGACAAGGATAGATAAAAAAATTTTGTTTATTTTCTTGTATGTTCCTATACTTAAGCATCCTATGCATTCATTTCAATTTTTGAAATGAATTTTGGATAGAATATTCTGGGTTCTGACTCAGTTTTCCTAAAAAGAAATAAAGAAGAAACCTTTTATTTTCTTTTACAATAAGGTAAAACAGGTCTAATATAGAACGGAGTTGGAGGAATATACTGGGAAACAGTTCAGCCGAACTATAGTATTACCGGTGGGATTCCGAGAAATTTATTTTAGTTGAGGTCAAACTACAAGTTAGGTTGGGGTCTTAGTTGGGTGAAACAATCCTGCCTAAATTGCTTCTTTAGAAGGAGAAAATTCTCGCTAGAAAGGCTAGAAAGGGGAATGAGGATTTGATTCTTCTCAGTATCAGTATCAGTATCAATATCCTGAAGTTGAGTTGTGGTAGTAAAAGACCCCCCTCCTTGGTTGCCCTAGGTTAGTATTTATAGGCCTCAAGATATGTGTTCACATTGTCTAATGCTCACGTCTCAATTTTAAATGTCTGGGATAGCCTCGGATCAATGTCGTGGCATACTTGCAAATAGTGCATCCTGTATGTTTACCCCACCCTCCTCGGCAAGGAAACTGACACGTGTTCTCCAACTAGTGGGTACCATGCGTCAACATTCAAAAATTAAGGTTATATTTAAGTGGACGCAAAGTCAAGAGGGCTGAGGAAAAATTACAAAATTACATGTAGACCTCCATCATAATATACATCTTTTGTGTCACCCAGCCACGTCCTGGTGAGACCAAATCAAATATCGTATGATGTTCTCAAATCCTCGACAAGTTAATGAGTTGACAGTATATCAACCTATTTCAATATGTACGGAAAGAGGAAAGGAGGTGCATCTGGCATTTGCACTTCAATAGAAGAAATTCCTCATCTAATGATAAAGTTTTCTAGTACTCACAGGCAGATGCAGTTTGGCAAGTTTACTATCAAGCAAGGTTGTAAAATTCGCTAGGCGCTAGTCAGGCGGCAGACCGGCACCTAGCGCCTAGCGCCTAGACCGCCTAGGCGGGGGGACTAGGCGCCACTAGGCGGATTCCTTGGTATCCCTTGTTTCATGTGGACTGTGGACAATGTCATATGCAAATCTAAATGTTGTCTTAAACAATTTCATAACAATGAAGATCTAACTATGTATGCTGAAATAAATACATACTTTCCAATATCAAAAAATGAAAAACTATAAAAGAAAACTAATAGTTTTGTGCAAAGGAAATATACTAGGCTCAGTAAATATGAGTAAAAGAAACAATTAAACAATAGAACATGCAGTAAGTTATCATAATCATATAATAAACAGTAGAACATTGAAAAATAGTAGTAATAGTTCAATTCAAGATTACAATGCATTGTGAACTAGTAACCAGTAACCACTAAGCAAAATATAATTGTTAAATAACATAAATCATGTCTTAACAAAATGAGTTCAAAATTACACAACTAATAATATCTCATAGACTCATATTTATTCTGCTTCTTCTTCTCCATAATTTTCAATAACTTGTTCTTCATCGGACACAAACTCAATATCATTATTGTGATCCTCGTCTCCTTATTCGGATTCAAAATCATCTTTATGAAGTTCTCTCACTCTAGAGCTTCTTCGGGGTTGTAGATTTTCATCTGCTCCACTTGCTTCATCAACCATTTGCCAAGTGAGCCCGGAACCTAGTTCAACTTCATCATCTTCCCCACCATCCACAATCCAACCTTGTGCATTTGAAGCATCTTTTGCAAGAAGGACATCGACATTTCTTTCTTTTTCTCTTTTTTGTTTGTTCAACAATCTAGCATTAAATTGGACAAATACTAGATTGTTCAACCTGTTGGCATCCAACCTATTTCTTTTCTTTGTGTGAATCTAAAAAAAACAGAGAAAGTAAATACTATAGTTAGTACCTGAATATAGAGTATAGACGTTAAAAATTATAACTAATTTACTTAAAGAGTAGACTGAAAGTTTAAAACTTACTCCTTCAAATGTACTCCAATTTCTTTCACACCCAGATGAACTTGTAGTTAATGAAAGTATCCTCAATGCCACCCTTAGCAAGTTAGGTGTGTGAGCACCGTATGTACTCCACCATGCACATGGATCAAATGTATCATCATTTTTTTCACATGCTTTTGCTGCCAATGTTTTTCCAAATAATTGTATCTTGTAGATCTAACTCATTGGCATGCAAAGTTTCCATGCATTCAAAAATCCCCATCGCGACCTCCTCATAAAGAGCAATCGAACTATCTTTGTAGTAAAAATAAGAATTCAACAAAAATGTAGTGGTATGCAATGATGTATCAAGTCTATCCTTCATTTTTAACTCAATAATGACTATGATAGGCTGATAATTTGATTCCACGTTATTCAGAGCCACCTTGATATCTTCTTTAGCTTGAAGAAGCTCCCCATATAGAAACCCCATCGATGGCTTTCTATCTCCATCTACCAATCGAAGAACTCTTACCAAAGGAACAAATATTTTCAAACAAAGTGTCACACCATTCCAAAAACTCATGCTCATCACTGTAGAGTAAGCCAATTTTCCTTTGTTTGTTTTTAACCATTTACATTTCTCCCACATATCACTTGTAAACATGGCCCTTAAACTAGCTTTTTTTTCAATCAAACTATGCAATGTGAGGAAATTTAATGCAAACCTGGTAACTCCTGGTCGAACTGTCTCTCTTCTTCGTGAAACTTCTCATCAATGATAAAGTCTTATGGTGAGCATAGATCAAAATGGTAAAAGTCTTGGATTGCTCAATCACCTTTTTATATCGTGGAAGTTTGCCAATACTTTCAAGCATGAGATTAATAGTGTGAGTTGCACATGAACTCTAAAAGATCCCGGGTCGTTTTTCTCTCATCAATTTAGCTGCAGCCATATTGTTGGTGGCATTGTCTGTAACAATCTGAACAATATTCTGAGCTCCTACTTGTTCAACACATTTGTCAACATACTCAAAAATAAGTTCATGTGCCTCCTCCGAAGACTCCTTAGACTCTAAAAATGTAGTACCCTCCTTACAATTAACACACAAATTTAAGATGCTTCTTCTTTTTCTATCACTCCATGCATCTGTCATGATCGAGCATCCATTCTTTGCCCATTCTTCTTCATGTTTCTTCAGCAATTGTTTTGTTCTTTTAACTTCGGCCTTCAATAGTGGCTCCCTAAGTTGATATTGAGTTGGAGGCTTGAATCCTGGTCCAAATTGACCCACTGCCTCCATTAGTTGCTTGAAGCTATCATTATCGACAGCATTGAAAGAGATTCCATTTTCATAAACTCATCTCCCAACATATTGTTGAACTTGTTGAGTTCTCTCTTTGAAAAGAGTCTCATTTATATTTTTTTGGCGAAGCACTTTACTTCCATTGGAGCCTGCATTTTCTGGAGCAATTGCCGATGCATATCTATCCATGAGGCCAAGTGGAAGAAGTTTTTTTAACACTATCTATCCCTTCAATTTCAAGACCTTCTTCTTCATCTACGAAAATAGTCACCTCTGCTCTACAACTTTGTTCTTCCATTATTTTGTTCTTCTTTCTGTTCCTCCCTTCTAAAATAGCCTGTTTGCACTTATTTTTGTCTTCTTGAGATTATTTTCGACAACCAGATACATTTCCAAGTATATTTCCAATGTGCTCCTTTATCCTATACACTCCTCTTGACATTGCTTTTCCACGTAACTTACATTTAGGCTGCGTTTGGTAGCCTGTAATCTACCTTGTAATGTAATCCAGATTACATTACAAGGTCGATTATTTTATTTGATTTGATTTAAAACTTGTAATGTAATGTAATCTGGATTACAAAAGGTAGTGAAGATTTGTAATCTGGATTACAAAGCAAATGCTATGTAATCCGATTACATTACGAAGTCATTATTTCACCAAAGTTTAAATGCCGAATATACCCCTAGTCTGTTGTTGACCGCCGCCCTCCACCGGTCACCGACCTTCGTAGCCGGCCGCCGGTCGCCGTCGCCGGCCGCCGCCGCGGCCGTCGGTCGCCGGTCGCCGGCCGCCGTCGCCGGCCGCCGCCGCGGCCGTCGGTCGCTGGTCGCCGCCGACAATTGTCCACCACCGCCGCTGCCAATTGCCAGTTGTCGATCGCCCTGGCGGTGACCCTGCGGCGCCATCTCGCCTCCGCCGACCCGGCGCGTCGCCCGGCCGCCGTCTCCTGAGGGCACCGGCGGCATCAGGATCCTGCGATCCGGCCACGCGGGTAGAGGTCACAGGATATTTTTGTCATTTTATAATAATATGAATTACATTCCTTATAAAAAATAATGGACACCAAACAAAATAATGTAATCACCTTTGTAATCAAAGATTACATACATTACATTACCAAACGTAGTAATGTAATCAAGATTACATTACATTACATTACAAATTTGATTACATTACAAGCTAGATTACATTACACCCAACCAAATGTAGCCTTAATTTTGTCGAGGTTCTTAGGATCAATCAATATCCCAAACTCTCATCCGATGTCATTTGACTTTCTTCTAAGAATTCCAGATTCGGGTTGGATGACAGATGCTATCAAAGATGGATTGTTTGCCATTGATAACAAATAATCTGAAGGAAAAAAAATTATATATAACAACTAACAAGACATAATATGATAATAAAATTTAATTATATCATACAAATATACAATACAAAATAATAAAAATATGAAATATAACATTAAGTCATTAACAAGTCTGAGAATATTTTTTTATATATCTTAATCTAATTAATAAAGTTTATTAGATATTTGTTTAAATAAATTTAATTTAAAATATATTTTTTATATTATTAAATCCGTTATATACTTATATAATATTTATTAGAATTTTTAAAATTTTAACATAATTTTAATAATTAATATTTATAAATCCGATTAATATACATTTATAATATATAAAATTTATAAATATGATTTATATAAATTAATAATACTTATTAAAAATTTTAAAATTTTAATATAATTTTAATATGTATAAATCCGATTAATATAAATTTATAATATATAAAATTTATAATTTATAAATAATTAAATATGATTTATTAATTTATTAATATGTATTATATGTTTTTAAATTTTAAATATTTTTATATTTTTAAATCTGATAAAGTGATAAATGATAATATTTATTATAATTTTTTAAATCTGTTAATATATAAATTGATATTTAATATTATTTATTTAAATAAATTAAATATATTATTTATATATTTAAATATGATTATATAAATTAATAATGGTTATTAGAATTTTATATATTTAAATTTGTTTTATATAAATTAATAATATTTATTATAAAAAAGATAAATTTTAAATATATTTAATTATGATCTTAATTTTATTAGGCTTTATGAACTCAACCCTATTATTAAAATTATCCCCGTTAGGAGTTAGGAATTGTTTTAATTTATTAAATCTAAAAAAAAAATTTAAAAAAAAAACGCGTCTCTGTCGCGAGTCTCGCAACTCGCGCGACGGCGCAGACGCCACAGGCCGCCACCGGCGGCTCGCGGGAGGGCTCCGGCGCTGCCGGAACCAGAAGCATCGCAACTCTACCGGCGTTGCTCGAAGCAACGCCGGACTTCGCCGGACGCGTACGGCGCGTCCGGCGATGCTTCAGGCAGCGTTTGACACCTGCGATGCGTCCGGTGTTGCCGCGACGAAGATTTGAGAAACAAAAAAACATAAATGAACAGAAAAATAAAAACTTACCGGAAGCAACGCGAGGAAGACGAAGAGTCGGCGAAGAGTCGAGGCGATGAAACAAACTAACGCCTGGCAAATACCTAAAAAACGGGTTTAACATGCCTTAAAAAGCTAGGCCCGCCTAGGCGGCCCAGCCGCCTAGGGCTTCCGCCTCGCTGGTTTCCGGCGCGGCATCCTGCCGCACAGCGCCTAGGCGGCCGCCTAGGGCACAATTTCGAACATTGCTATCAAGTACTAATTTCTAAAACTGAAATTGAAGAGCAAGAATTGACAGATGCTAAGATATCCCAGTCAAGACAAAGCAAGAAAAGAAACAAATTATGGGAATCAAGTTCCACATAGTTAAATACTAAAATAATATTTCACAAAGATTGCAGGCTACTAGTCACATTCCAGTTAAGTTTAAGGGAAAATGTAGAAAGATAGTAAAACGTAAAGAATTGCTACATCGCTGGAAATCCTGCTGGATACTGGTAAAAGCTAGGTTAAACTGAATCGACAGACCAGCAAACTTAAAGAAGAAAATTTATGCATACATCATAGTATATTATAAATGAGGTACTTTGCATAACAAGACAACGTTTGATAGGTTTGAAATAATGTGAAACAATGTATAATTTGTCATATCACATATCTGAGTGAGATTTTACAAAGTAGTGATCCTAAAAATTGAAACCAATCAAGTAAACTAGACACGAAATCTACATACGACTAAGTAGGTGGAAAGGTCCACTACAATGGAATTAGGGCTCCATTCTGTTTGAATTTGACATTACAATGATGCTAGTCACTTTTAAACTCAGCACTATGATTTGTCACAGCAAATGTAACTATGATTAACTACCGTAGCAATTTATTTCCTATAAATATTATCAAAGAAGTGAAAGTCACGACACAATTATATCTTGATGGTACTCCATCTATTTGTACAAGTACAACACTGTACATGGTGGCCGGTGGGAAAATTCCGTAGGACCAGGCCGGTCACCCCAGGGCTAGTTAATGAGACTAACTGGGTTTATCATAAGTACAACACTCTACTTGTCTCCTCGGGATGGGCAGTTGGCTAGTGCATGAGGTGTTGCCATCATGAGGTCTGGGGTCAATTCCTGGCTAGTAGCCCGGTTCCTGCCTCCCCCATGTACTGGTCACTGCTCGGACTAGTAATCATCCGTAATTTACCTCTCTTCACATAACCTAGAGGCAGACTGTACAGGTGCCTAGGTGAACGTTATCACCTTTTGCCACCACAAGTACGACACTCTATGTAAAACAAAATTTTCAATAGTATTTGCATTGACTGTAATAGATAATCTTGCTGAAAAGTTAAAGTGGAATGTGAATCCAAAAATGTTTTCTCTGCTAAAATCGTCAGTTATTTTATTACTAAAATTAAACTACGAGATTGGGAAAGAACAGAAAAAAGATGTTGAATTGCCCAAATAAACGAGCTAGTAACAAGTAAATATATGAAACTTCAAGTCTTCAATCAGAGTAATACTAATTATTTTGAAGCTTGTGGTTATTTCTCTTTGCAATTCGGTGGCTCAGAGTCATGCATAAATAAACAAGATTCATCTGGAAATTGATATATCTTTCAATGGATTACCTTAATGTAGATCTTCTCTTACCTTAATGTAGTTCTTCACACCTTGCATGCGCTTCTCAATAGGTTCTATTAAGTAAGCATACTGTAATTAAGAGCAAAGAAAATTTTAGACATAATGATCAACAAAAAATTGCAATTGATGAAATTGTTAAAATTAATTTGCAGAAACACTATGCAGTGAGCAATAGCCTAACTTAATAGAAGACTCTTAAGGGCATCATTGCAAAACATAGTTCAACTAGACTTAGTAGATTGCTTCTATATATAACATTCATTGTGGCAAAAAATTGCTTTACTCAATCTCAGAGCAAGCAATTAGTATTTTTTGTGTGATCTAAGTGGGAGAGCCCTACCAAAAATCTTTCATCAATGGAACACAAACTTTATCAAATAATGCTTACCGAAGACAAAGATTAAAGATTACTTTATCTTAAAGCTTAGGGTATTTTTCTAATTTGATTTTCTTAATTGATTGCGCTAAAAAAAGGAAAGAAAGAATAGTTGAACACATTTCAAGTTCATCTCCAAGCAGCCAATTTATGACAGCAAAGCCAAGAAAAGCTAGAAAGAAGAGAAATAAGAGACCTCTTTTTTGCTCAACATAGGTCCATCACAAACCCCAACCACAATCCTATCTCTGGCTAGATCTGCTGATGCCTGCAAAAAGTAAGCCAGTGAAGAAAGTTCAATTAGGCACAAGGGAAAATGAGAAGGAGGCAAAGGGAACTGACCTTGAGGAACAAATGATGGCCTTGGTGAAGCCTATCAAATGTGCCACCAACCACAACAGACTTGTAAGAATTGGGAGGAGATGGAGAGGGAATCAGGCCACTTGACAACATTTATTACGCCTTATTAAAGCTAGGGCAACGAGCGTCGCGCCTCGGATCAGGACGACGAGAACTCGTCGGCGATGAATCGGGAGCTAGGGCAGAGGGAAAGTGTCTCTGCTCGGCGATCGGAGGGGAAACTGGGAGGCTCCGTCGGTGTGAGGTGAGCGACGCCGGCGAGCTCGACCTCGTCTCGTCGCCGCGATCACGACTTGGCAGGGAGATGGCGTCGTCACAGCGGATCGGCTGCTGGAAATCAAGGAGAAGAGATGAGGGATCGGGAGAGGAGCTCGGCCGGCGGTGGCTCGAGCGTCGCCGGCGCTTGGGAAGGGACGGAAGAGAAAGAGAAGGTGAGAAGAGGGGAGAAGAATCGGGTTCGGTGAAGATGAAGATGAGGGGAAGAAGAAGAAGTGTCGGGCACGGGTTCGGCGACGGGAGAAGTAAAAGAAAAAGCAAAGGAAAACAAAAATAAAATTTTTCCTTGCTCAATGGAATAACTTCAACGGGCTTTTCCGCGGCCCACTAATGGTATGTTTGGGAGGAGATGAGAGAAGGGGAAGGAAAGAGAAATAAGGGGAAGAGATACTTTAAACCTCATTTGGAAAGGAGTGAGAAAAGGGAAGGAAAGATAAGGAAGGATAAGTTTTAACCTTCGTTACCCATGAAAGAGAGATTTTTTTACACCCCGAATTGGAGTGTAAGGAAGGGGAAGGGAAAACAAAAGATTTTTTATTCCAATTTTATCCCTGTTCTTAATAGTTTAAGAAATATTTCAATTTCTAATTTTACTATATCGTCGGAGTTCAATTTCCTCGTCTTCTTCACAGCTCGTTTGCTGCCATTAGAGAAGGGGATCCGACACGTCTTCTAACTGAATTGAAGGGAAAAATTATTTTTGTCGTCAAAATTTAAAAAGATATCTATTATTTTTTAATTTTTTCATCAAAATTTAATAAGTTTTTAAAAAATAGAAATTCTCATTATCAGCATTATCTTTCAAATTTTTTTATTTAAAATTTTTAAAATCATTATTTTCATTATGTCTCATTACTTGATTATCGATGATTCATTATTTTATTATGAATAGTATTAAAAAATTAATTTTTTATTAAAAAAATAGCTAATTTAAATGATAATATAAAAAATTAATTTTATTATTAAAAATATCTAATTTATATTTATAAAATAAATATTAATACTATGAAAATTTTCTAATTTAAAAAGTAAGGATATTTTTATAACTTTATCTATTTAACATTCATTCCCCTTCCTTTCCTCCCAAACAAAAGCAACACATGTTATGTTAATGAACCTTCCCTCCCTTCCAAATAAGGAGAAGTTAAATACATTACTTTCCCTCACTTTCCCTTCCTTTTCCTTCCTTCCCCTTTCGTTAATGAACCTTCCCTCACTCCATCCAAACAGAGGGTAAGTGATCCCATAACCTACAACATAGGTCTCCGAAAAATTCTCAGAAAATTTCTAAAAATTCCGTTAAGATTCTATCTCTATTTAATTTTATTATTTAATTAATATTTGAAGGACCGTATTTTACCAAAGAATTGTTCAGACTAAACTTTTAATTGTTGGCTCAAAACAACTATCGTGATACTTCAATTAACTAGGGCATTTTCCACTCAACTAGGCGTTTTCTCAAATTAGTTGTTGGAGTCTATTAGAACTTGATCTAGTTGAATTAAATGTCTGTGCACTTAATTAGATAGGTTTTCGTCGATGACAAACTAGTTATTGGTAGATAAGATTGTTATCTTAAACAACAAACTTGGCTCAAATTAGATTCATTTGACTTGACATTTGAGTAATCGAGAAGAAAAGTTTTTCAGTCTATTGGCAAACTATGTTACTATCTTAGCTATTGGGAGTCAACTGAAATTGGATCCAATTGACTCCTGTTTGAGCAGTCAACTTGTTGAAATTTTCTAACAACTTGCAGATTCTTTTGTGGAGAATTGCACCAATTATGCCTGTTCCATACATACATGGCTTGTATATATGCCTTTAGCAAATTGAACATCGTGGGCAATCCATGAACTAGTGACTGCAGTAAGAATAAAAATGAATTCAACTGTTTTATTGTTGAGTTGCTTTGAATTTTAGTTTCCAATGGTGTGAAGCAACAGGATGTGTTGCATTAACTGTAAATTGTTAGATGCAAAGACAAATCCAACAATCGCACTTGTTTAATTTTAGCTTGTATTTATCATGCAGCCAAGAGGCATTAAGCCTTTGATTACAATCTTAATTTCTAATATCTGACTCTGATTATTAAAAGCACCCGTCGAGCGTGGCATGTTTTGAGTATCAAACTTCTAATGGCTTAGAGCCAGAGGATCTGCCTCCGAGTCACCATCAAGGTTCTAAAATTCGTTAGGCGCTAGTCGGGTGGCGAACCAGCGCCTAGCGCTTAGGCCGCCTAGGCGGGGACTAGGCGACGTTAGGCGGATTCCTCGGTATTCCTTGTTTCATGTGGACTGTGGATAATGTCATATACAAATCTAAATGTTGTCTTAAATAATTTCATAGCAATGGAGATCTAACTATGTATGCTGAAATAAATACATACTTTCCAATACCAAAAAATGAAAAACTATAAAAGAAAATTAATAGTTTTGTGCAAAGGAAATATACTAGACTTAGTAAATATGAGTTAAAAAAAACAATTAAACAATAGAACATGCAGTAAGTTATCATAATCATATAGCAAACAGTAGAACATTGGAAAATAGTAGCAATAGTTCAATTCAAGATTACAATGCATTGTGAATCAGTAACCAGTAACCACTAAGCAAAATATAATTGTTAAATAACGTAAATCATGTCTTAACAAAATGAGTTCAAAATTACACAACTAATAATATCTCATAAACTCGTATTTATTCTGCTTCCTCTTCTCCATAATTTTCAATAACTTGTTCTTCATCGGACACAAACTCAATATCATTATTGTGATCCTCGTCTTCTTCTTCAGATTCAAAATCATCTTCATGAAGTTCTCTCACTCTAGAGCTTCTTCGGGGTTGTAGATTTTCATCCGCTCCACTTGCTTCATCAACCATTTGCCAAGTGAGCCCAGAACCTAGTTCAACTTCATCATCTTCCCCACCGTCCACAATCCAACCTTGTGCATTTGAAGCATCTTTTGCAAGAAGGACATCAATATTTCTTTCTTTTTCTCTTTTTTGTTTGTTCAACAATCTAGCATTAAATTGGACAAATACTAGATTGTTCAACCTGTTGGCATCCAACCTATTTCTTTAATTTGTATGAATCTAAAAAAAACAGAGAAAGTAAATATTATAGTTAGTACCTGAATATAGAGTAGACATTAAAAATTATAACTAATTTAATTAAAGAGTAGACTGAAAGTTTAAAACTTACTCCTTCAAATGTACTCCAATTTCTTTCACACCCAGATGAACTTGTAGTTAATGAAAGTATCCTCAATGTCACCCTTAGCAAGTTAGGTGTGTGAGCACCGTATGTACTCCACCATGCACATGGATCAAATGTATCATCATTTTTTTCACATGCTTTTGCTGTCAATGTTTTTCCAAACAACCCAGTCTTATTTCTATATTTTGGAAATTCCTCGTTAATAATTGTATCTTGTAGATCTAACTCATTGGCATGCAAAGTTTCCATGCATTCAAAAATCCCCATTGCGACCTCCTCATAAAGAGCAATCGAACTATCTTTGTAGTAAAAATAAGAATTCAACAAAAAAGCAGTGGTATGCAATGATGTATCAAGTCTATCCTTCATTTTTGACTCAATAATGACTATGATAGGCTGATAATTTGATTCCACGTTATTCAGAGCCACCTTGATATCTTCTTTAGCTTGAAGAAGCTCCCCATATAGAAACCCCATCGATGGCTTTCTATCTCCATCTACCAATCGAAGAACTCTTACCAAAGGAGCAAATATTTTTAAACAAAGTGTCACACCATTCCAAAAACTCATGCCCATCACTGTAGAGTAAGCCAATTTTCCTTTGTTTGTTTTTGACCATTTACATTTCTCCCACATATCACTTGTAAACATGGCTCTTAAACTAGCTTTTTTTTCAATCAAACTTTGCAATGTGAGGAAATTTGATGCAAGCCTGGTAACTCCTGGTCGGACTATGTCTCTCTTCTTCGTGAAATTTCTCATCAATGATAAAGTCTTATGGTGAGCATAGATGAAAATGGTAAAAGCCTTGGATTGCTTAATCACCTTTTTATATCGTGGAAGTTTGCCAATACTTTCAAGCATGAAATTAATAGTGTGAGTTGCACATGAACTCCAAATGATCCCGGGTCATTTTTCTCTCATCAATTTAGCTGCAGCCATATTGTTGGTGGCATTGTCTATTACAATCTGAACAATATTCTGAGCTCCTACTTGTTCAACACACTTGTCAACATACTCAAAAATAAGT